>NW_005359840.1:1619384-1624049 GCF_000412655.1 Myotis brandtii
AGGTATACATAGGAGCACAATTTTGCCACCTTGGGATTAGCCAAAGCTTCTTATATAGAACACAAGAAACCATAACTGTAAAAGATATATGATAAATTGGAATTATTAAGAATAAATAGTAAAAAAAATGAAAAGGCAACTCACAAGTAAATTTGTTTATAGAATGTGTGTGTCATGCCTGTGCATAGAAAGAAATTCTTACAACTCAATAATAAAAAGACAAATCAATAAAGATCTTCAAAATAATTGAAAAAGCACAAGCAATATATGAATACTTAATAAGTACAGGAATAGGTACTCAACATCTTTAGTTTTCAGGAAAATGAAATTACTTCTACAATAAAAGGCAAATTACTCAACTATCAGAATTATTAAACAATAAAAACAAAACATAATGACATACAAGATACTGGTGGGGATGTGGAGCAACTACACTCTCACATATCACTGATGAGAATGTAAAATGGTTCAGCCACTTTGGGAACACTAATTTGTAATATCTTACAATTTAAAACATATACCTAGCATATGATGTGGAAATTCTCCTTTTAGGAACTTACACAAGACAAATGAAAACACATGCTTAACAAAAGACTTACAAAGCATTTTAATCGAACTTTATTAACAGGAAAAACATTTGAAACAACCCAATTGTTCATCTAAAGAAGATGGAATTACAACTTTTGATATTTTTAAACAATAAAATATTACTCAACCGAAACAACAAAAAAACAAATTACTAATACATGAAATAGCATGGATATATCTCACCAACATGCTGAACAAAATAAGGTGGGCACAAAATAGCAGATATTTTATTATTACTTTTAAATAAATTTATAGAATAGGAAAATAATTTTGGGTAACAGTGATCAGAACTGGTAAGAAGTGACTAGAAAGAACATGAAGAAAGTTTCTGGAGTTATTGAAATGTTCTGTATTTTCAAAGGTTTCTGTTGGTTATATGGGTACTGTATTGATTGGTTCTGTATTTTCAAAGGTTTCTGTTGGTTATATGGGTACATTTGCAAAAGCTCACCAACTTACATGGTTAAAATCTATTCATTTGCCAGCATATAAGTTTTACCTCAATAAGAATAAAATAAATAAATGTTTTAAATAAAAAAGAGAGATAGGTAATATCCTGACCATGATATATAAACACAAATTGATATTTACAAGAATTCTGGGATAAAAAAACTTATTTTTTAGTTACTAATACAATAAATATCTACACAGAATATCTACAAAGAAACAGTACTGGTCTGACTGTCACATAAAACATTAGAGTGATCATCAGACTTCTTATCATAAACAGTAGAAAATGGAGTACTGTCCCAGTGTAGAGATAAAATGATTGCTAACCTATATTTGGTATCTAGACAAATTATCATTCAATAGTGAGGTGAACTAAGGACATTTTCATATTTTAGTGAAAACTTTTGGAAGATATTTCAGTAAGAAGAAAAATAAATTCATAAGGAAGAATGCTTGCAAAAAGCAATGATAACCAAAGAATATTATAAAATAATTGGATAAACTTTATTAATAGTGACTGTACATGTACATACTAAAACATACACAGAGGCCTGAGTACAAATATATTCTTTTGTTAAAGAGAGAAACAAAGTAAGACTAAAGTAATATACAGTAGCATAAAAGATAAGAGACGAGATAGAGGAAAGTTAAAGTGTGCCCTAATTTTTATCAAGTTCAAAGAATATTAAAATACTGATCAGCCCTAACAGGTTTGGCTCATGGGTAGAGCATTGGGTTGCAGACTGAAGGGTCCTAGGTTCGATCCCATCAAGGACATGTATCTTGGTTGAAGGCTCAATCCCCAGTAGGCGATGTGCTGATCAATGTTTCTCTCTCATCGATGTTTCTTTTTTTTTCTTTCCTTTTCTTTTCTTTTTTTATTTATTTATTTTTATTGCTAAAAGTATTACAAAGGGTATTACATATGTGCCCCCCCCCTTGACAATCCCCTGGCCTCCTTTACCCCCCAGTGTCTTATGTCCATTGGTTATGCTTATATGCATGCATACAAGTCCTTCGGTTGATCTCTTACTCCCCTCCCTTCTGCCCCCCAACCCTCTCTGGCCTTCCCACTGCAGTTTGACAATCAGTTTGAGGCAGCTCTGCCTCTGTATCTATTATTGTTCAAAAGTTTGTAATGGTCTTTATTATCCATGAATGAGTGAGATCATGTGGTATTTTTCCTTCATTGACTGGCTTATTTCACTTAGCATAATGCTCTCCAGTTCCATCCATGCCGTTGCAAATGGTAAGAGTTCCTTCTTTTTTACAGCAGCATAGTATTCCATCGTGTAGATGTACCACAGTTTTCTAATCCATTCATCTACTGATGGGCACTTAGGCTGTTTCCAAATCTTAGCTATGGTGAATTGTGCTGCTATGAACATAGGGGTGCATAGATCCTTTCTGATTGGTGTTTCTGGTTTCTTGGGATATATTCCTAGAAGTGGGATCACAGGGTCAAATGGGAGTTCCATTTCCAGCTTTTTGAGGAAACTCCATACTGTCTTCCATAGTGGCTGCACCAGTCTGCATTCCCACCAGCAGTGCACAAGTGTTCCTTTTTCTCCACATCCTCTCCAGCACTTGTCGTTTGTTGATTTGTTGATGATAGCCAGTCTGACAGGTGTGAGATGGTACCTCATTGTTGTTTTGATTTGCATCTCTCGGATGATTAGTGACTTTGAGCATGTTTTCATATGTCTCTTGGCTTTCTGAATGTCCTCTTTTGAAAGGTGTCTATTTAGATCCTTTGCCCATTTTTTGATTGGATTGTTTATCTTCTTTTTGTTAAGTTGTATGAGTTCCCTATAAATTTTGGAGATTAGGCCCTTATCAGATATGACGTTGGCAAATATGTTTTCCCACGCAGTGGGTTTTCTTGTTGTTTTGTTGATGGTTTCTTTTGCTGTGCAGAAGCTTTTTATTTTGATGTAGTCCCATTTGTTCATTTTCTCTTTAGTTTCAACTGCCCTAGGAGCTGTATCAGTGAAGAAATTGCTTCGGCATATGTCTGAGATTTTGTTGCCTTTGAATTCTTCTAGAATTTTTATGGTTTCCTGTCGTACATTTAAGTCCTTTATCCATTTTGAGTTTATTTTTGTGTATGGTGTAAGTTGGTGGTCTAGTTTCATTTTCTTGCATATATCTGTCCAATTTTCCCAACACCATTTATTGAAGAGACTATCTTGGCTCCATTGTATGTTCTTGCCTCCTTTGTCAAATATTAATTGAGCATATTGGTTCGGGCTAATTTCTGGACTCTCTATTCTATTCCACTGATCTATATGTCTGTTCTTGTGCCAGTACCAGGCAGTTTTGAGAACAGTGGCTTTGTAATACAGCTTGATATCCGGCATTGAGATCCCACCTACTTTGTTCTTTCTCAGGATCGCTGCAGCTATTCGGGGTCTTTTTTTATTCCAGATGAATTTTTGGAGAGTTCGTTCTAGATCTTTGAAGTAGGCCATTGGTATTTTAATGGGAAGTGCGTTGAATTTATAGATTGCTTTGGGTAGTATGGACATTTTAATGATGTTGATTCTACCAATCCAAGAACATGGTATGTTCTTCCATCTCTTTATGTCTTCCTCTATCTCTTTTTTCAACGTCCTGTAGTTTTCTGAGTAGAGGTCTTTTACCTCTTTAGTTAAGTTTATTCCTAGGTAGCTTAATTTTTTTGGTGCGATGGTAAATGGGATTGTTTTTATAATCTCTCTTTCTGAAAGTTCACTATTGGTGTATAGAAATGCCTCAGATTTCTTGGGGTTAATTTTGTATCCTGCTACATTGCCAAATTCATGTATTAAGTCTAGTAGTTTTTTGATGGAGTCTCTAGGGTTTTGTATGTATAATATCATGTCGTCTGCAAATAAGGACAGTTTTACTTCCTCTTTTCCAATTTGGATGCCTTTTATTTCTTCTTCTTGTCTAATTGCAATGGCTAATACTTCCAGGACTATGTTAAAGAGGAGTGGCGAGAGTGGGCATCCCTGTCTTGTTCCTGTTCTTAGGGGAAATGGTGTTAGTTTTTGTCCATTGAGTATGATGTTGGCTGTGGGCCTGTCATATATGGCTTTTATTATGTTGAGGTATGATCTATGCCGCCATCTTGGTTTCTCCTCAGTTCTACCTCATCGATGTTTCTAACTCTCTATCCATCTCCCTTCTTCTCTGTAAAAAATCAATAAAAAATATATTTAAAGTAAAAAAATACTGATCACATGGAGATAAAAAAAAAACAGCAGGGTTACTCATATGTGGGATATAAAACAGAAGGAAACTAATGAATAAATAAAATAGACAAATAAAATATTTATTGACCCAGACAACAATATGGTGGCTACCAGATGTGGAGGGGGTTAGGGGAAGGAATAAGAAGGTAAAGAGGGTCAAATGTTGATGGAAAGAGACTAAACTTTGAGTGATGAGCACATAATGATAGATGATTTATTATAATACTGTACACTTGAAATTTATATAATCTTACTAGAGGCCCAGTGCATGGATTTGTGCACCTGTGGGGTCCCTCAGCCTGGCCTGTGCCCTCTCGCAATCTGGGACCCCTCAAGGGATGTCAGAGGCCAGGCCGAGGGACGCCACCAGTGCACAAATCCATGCACCAGA
>NW_005359840.1:1624725-1626639 GCF_000412655.1 Myotis brandtii
ATATGTTTCCATTGATTTTTAGAGAATGTGGAAGAGAAAGGGAAAGACAGAGAGAAACATCAAAGTGAGAGGAACACTTTGATTGGTTGCCTCCTGCATGAGCCCTGACCTGGGCCCAGGCCAGGGAGGAGCCTGCAACCTAGGTACATGCCCTTAGTCAGAACTGAACCCAGACCCAGCAGTGGGCAGGCCGAGGAATTATCCGCTGAGCAAAACCAGCTAGGACAGGATATGATATTTCTTAACCCTCCAGTAGCAGACCTTCCTTTTTTCTCCAGGAGTGTGGAAAAAAAACCTAGATCACCTATTTGGATTCTTATTACCCAAGTTACTAAGAATATTACCAGTGGCATACAGGGAGCTAAGCCAATGAGCGGTCAGAAAAGGTGTTTCCTCTGTAGTTCACACCAATTGCCAGCTTGGTCCCTGCCCAGGCCTAACGCCTCTGGCCGAGTCATTAGCCCTGGGCAGGGGACCTCCAGCTCCCTCAATCGTAGGCTCAGCCCCTGCTGCCCAGGATCGCTGGCTCTGCCCCTGCTCCCTGCCATCGCCAGCTCCCTCCCTGCTCACCTCAATCTCTGGCTCCGCCCCTGCACAGGCCTAAAGCCTCTGGCCAAGGCCTTAGGCCTGGGCAGAGGACCCCCAGCTCCCACCATCGCCGGCTCCTCCCCTGCTAACCCCGATTGCTGGAACTGCCTCTGCCCAGGCGTAACGCCTCTGGCTGAGGCATTAGGCCTGGGCAGGGGCTGCAGCTCTCTGCGATGTCCAGCTCTGCCCTAGCCCAGGCCTAACGCCTGTGGCCCAGGCATTAGGCCTGGGCAGGGGACACCCAGCTCCCCGTGATTGCTGGCTCCGCCCCTACCCAGGCCTAATGTCATGGGCAGGGGACCCCCTGCTCCCCGTAATCGCAGGCACCTCCCCTGCCCAAGCCTAACGCCTCTGACCAAGGCATTAGGCCTGGGCAGACCTCTGGCCAAGGCGTTAGGCCTGGGCAGGGGACCCCCAGCTCTCCACGATCTCCAGCTCCGCCCCTGCCCAGGCCTAACACCTGTGGCCGAGGCATTAGGCCTGGGCAGGGGACCCACAGCTCTCTGCGATCTCCTGCTATGCCCCTGATCAGGCCTAACACTTGTGGCCAAGGCATTAGGCCTGGGCAGAGGACCCCCAGCTCTCACCATTGCCAGATCCGCCCCTGCTACCCGCGATCTCTGGCACCGCCCCTGCCCAGACCTAAGGCCTCTGGCCCAGGCATTACGCCTGGTCAGGGGACCCCCAGCTCCCCACAATCGCCAACTTTTCCACTGCTCCCTGTGATTGCCGGCTCTGCCCCTGCCCAGGCCTAACGCCTGTGGCCAAAGCATTAGGCTTGAGCAGGGGACCCCCAGCTCCCCACAATTGCAGGCTCCACTCCTGCTCCCCACCATCGCTGGCTCCCCCCCTGCTCCCCACCATCCCGGCTCTGCCCATGCTCAGGCCTAACGCTTCTGACAGAGGCGTCAGGCCTGGGCAGGGGACCTCTCAGCTCTGATTGCAGGCTCTGATAGCCAATAGCCGCTGAGCACCTAAGTATGCAAATTAACCGCCATCTTTGTTGGTGGTTAATTTGCATATCGTGCTGATTAGCCAATGGGAGGTGTAGCGAAGGTATGGTCAATTACCCTGTTTGTTTATTATTAGATAGGCTATACTAGTAGCCCGGTGCATGAAATTCATGCACATTGAAAGGGAATTAATTAGAGGAACATAATTTGTACTCACTATCTAATATCAATAATATGTTAGCATGAAGCAGTCCGCGTTTCTGAAATTCAATGACATGAATTTTAGCTATTACTTTGCCAAATAAATGGACTTTACAGATATCATTTAAAAGAGCATTCAGCTTAATATTAAAAACTCTGGCTACCAAGTCAG
>NW_005359840.1:1629572-1634900 GCF_000412655.1 Myotis brandtii
CTGTTAGGGTCAATTTGCATATTACCCTTTTATTATATGCGAGTGCCTGGCCAGCCTGGGTGAGGGGCTGATGGCTGTTTGCAGGTTGGCCACCGCCCCTAGCCACCCAAGCTCCCAGTGGAGGCTGGCTGGAAGCAGGTATCTTGGATTTATTTAGCTTCTATAATTGAAACTTTGTTGCCATGAGTGGAAGCCACAGCCAGCTCAGGGCAGGGGGGAAGCTTGGCTTCCTACATCGCCCGGGCAACCAAGCCTCCTGCTTGCTCCAGCTCCGTGGCTGTCGGCCGCCATCTTGGTTGGATTAATTTGCATATAGTCACTCTGATTGGCTTGTGGACGTAGCTTGGGACATAGCGAAGATATGGTCAATTAGCATCTTTGTCTTTTATTAGTGTAGATAGATTAACCAAACTCACTCCAATAAATGTAATAAAAAAGATTTTTTAAATTACAACTTAAATAATAGAAATATGAGGTACAAACACCAAGAAAATAATAGTAAGAATTGGAAAGAAAGAGGGAGAGATAAGCGAAATTATTTAAGGAAAATAGAAATTACTAAATATAGGAATGTGAAGATGTATATAATAAACATGGTAAATGTAAACAGAGTAGAATCACACATTAAAAGACAGAGGCACTCAGACTGGATTTTAAAATTCAGATATATGCTAACCTATATAATAAGAGCCTAATATGCTAAGTGTCTGACCATTCATTCAGCCGTTAGCTTGCTGCTAGTGTCCTGCCGATCGGGACTGGGTGAGATGGGCCAGACATGCCTTGGATGAATCCGTGCATGGGCAGTTTCTGCCCAATCCCCATAAGCCAGTCTGAGGGACCCCACCGGTGCACAAATCCATGCACTGGGCCTCTATTTACAATAAAAAACTTAAAATATAATAATATAGTAGAAAGGTAGAAAAAAAGGATAGTAAATATTATATATTATATATTACAATATTGAGGAGACAGAAGGAAGCTAGGTAGAGAGGGGCGGAACTACAGGTAAGAAAAATGAAACCCAAGAACACAACTAGGTGGAGTTTCTAAGACACCCAATCTGGACAGGGAAGGAAGGGTGCGCATGAACTTTAAAATGTATGGATCTTGCTAAGACAGACTAATCACAAGGCAGTAAGGCGTATAAACCAATCCCAAGGATGTGGCTAAGACAAAATTTTTTTAAAAGATCAATCAGGAGCTGGAAAGGCTGTCTCCACCCCCAAATTAAAAGGTGTGCACTTCCTTTCACTGTCTCTCTTCTCCTCAGCATGCAATGGGTTCCTGATGTTCATTCCTGTGGCGGGGGAGCACATCCCTGTGCTCACATGGCTTATGGTCATGTGGGCCTCCACACATGGACTATTAGACTTTAATTAGCTTGGACTACTCCTGACTGTAACATGGAAAGGAAGCTCCGGACACTGGGCTGCTCCTGGAACCCCAGATATACCTTTTCCAGGACTGGCCTCTCCCAATAAACTTCCGTTCCATTAATCGTTTTTGTCCGTGACTTCATTCTTCGATTGTGGTGAGACAATGAACTTGGCCTGAACACTCCACATTTTGGGACTCTCTATATGTATATATAGACAGTCCCCAACTTAGGATGCTTTGACTTACAATGCTTTACTTTACTTTCTCTGGTACTTTTCAATAACAATGGTATACTTGAATTTTTATATTTTGTGTTTCAAAACAAAGAATAAGCTCAGTCACTTTTCACAAATTAAAACAAATAAATGCAAATGGTCGTACTTGAGCTTAACCAAAACTTTTCTTTCTTCTTTCCTGACAAGTGCCATTAACAGCTGTTTGTTTTTATGTATTAAACACACACACAATTATTAATGTATGGGAGATTCATTTTAAAAGAAATTTAAAAATTAGCATAACTACTTTAATCCAACAAGTAAAAAGCATAAACATTCGGTCTTTGTCACATTGCTCTTTTCCCTGCTCTGCAAAGGCATACGTTAAAAGCACCATGTCTATTCTGTCGTTCTTCTCATATCAAGTTAACCAGCACTTAAAGCTAGAGGCATGATACTCTCATCCAGGTTGTCACAAATGGCAGTATTTCATTCTTTATTGTGGCTGAGTAGTATTCCATTTTGTATATGTACTACATCTTCCTGAGAATATCATGCTAAGTGAAATAAGTCAGATGGAAAAGAAAAAGAATGATATGATTTCACTCATATGTGGATATAAAACAGAAAGCAACAAAGGAACAAACAAAACAAACAAACTCATAGATAGAGACAAAGAAGGGTGGTTACCAGAGGGAAAAGGTATGGGGGGAGGACGAAGAGGGTAAAGGGTGTCAAATTTAAGGTGACAGAAGGACACTAGATTTTTTTTTTGGTGAACACAGAATACAATATACAGATGATGTATGATAGAATTGTATATTAAAACTTACCCTGGCTGGTGTGGCTCAGCAGTTGAGCATCGACACATGAACCAGGAGGTCATGGTTTAATTCCCAGTCAGGACACATGTCAGGATAGCCGCCTCGATCCCCAGTGTGGTGTGCAGGAGGCAGCCGATCAATGTTTCTCTCTCATCTTTGATGTTTCTATCTCTCTATTCCTCTTCCTTCCTCTCTCTCTAAAAAAAATCAATGAAAACATATTTTTAAAAAACTTATGTAATATTATTAACAGATGTCAGGTCAATAAACTTAATAAAAAAAGTTTAGTGAAAAAAGAAGTAGAGGCATATTTTGAAAGGTTTTTTTTTCCTTTCATTTTTACATTCAATTCACTATCAGATTCTAAAAATAAAATTATTAAAGTATTTATGGACACATTCTTTTGCTGAATTTTACTAACAAAAAGACTTGAACTTTCAAGTATGTTAAAATGAATTTATTTCAGAGATGACGATTCCATCTATTACATGTACAGGATAGATCTTGATATTTTAAAATATTGAGATATTAATATATTTCATTTTTTCTGCTTTTTTGGGGGTCTAGAAAACATCTGCACCAAAAAAAGTCAGTAAATAAAACCATGATATTCTTTATTGAGAAATTAAATTAGTCCTGGCTTTGATTTCAGTAATTACAAAAATCACAGCAGCCAAATACACATTGTGTGTCTCATTTTAAAGATTTTAAGTGATTGTGTTTGAACTGGATAATTTTAACTAGTTTGCATCATCTCCAAAACATCAAAGTGACATGTTTCCCCAGTCCTAGTTTAATTACTGTATTTTGCAGACCTGTTGACAAAGCCTAGAGGAATTCTAATTAGCTATGATTCTGCCTTGCTGTCCCTGTTGTACAATCCTCTGTTCTCAGCTTGTGGGCTCCAATAGTATGTCTTGCTCAACCAAGGATGAACACAGCTGCTGGCCTTCTGGCTTACATCCAAGCTGAAAAACCTGCCAGATATTTTAACCAAAGTCTGCTAGTTCAAATCTTACAATGAGAAGGTATAAATGTGGCTTAAAAGAGCAGGAATCTTATTTCTAGCAGTAGATTTAAATGATTTACTTTATATTTCCCTTTAAACTTAAATTAATGATTTAAAATATAGCTTCTTGATACAAACAGTAAGTAAACACAATGATATTTCCACAATTTTTAGTAATGAAATTAGGCAAAGGAAACCATTTTTAGTACTAAGTGCGGTGCATGTTTTTAGTAACTCCTCAACTAAAAATCTAAATTTCATTTCAACAATTTTTAAATTTTAATAAAATCTCAAATGAAATAGAGCAATAATTGGGAAACAAAGTCTTGAATGATAGATTAAAACAATTATTAAGTTGATAAAACCCCTTAATGTTAAATAATAATGCAAATGAAAGGAAAGAAAGTAGAATTTCTCATAATACTTTTTATTTTTGATATTTAAAATATTTAAAGATAGATGGCCTTTTCTTAGATACATAATTAATGACAAACATCATTATACTATCATTTCTTTTACCTAGTGTTCTGTTTCTTAAGAGAATATTAACTTTCATATTCCTATGAAATCTCAAACCCTGATAGACAAATTCTAGAGGTAATACCACAGAAAGCATATCAATGATTTCATGTGCAAATCATATTTAACAACCTTTTCTTATCTGTATTTTAACTTCCAACTTTAATCAGGCACTATACTTTAAGTATAAGGTACAAAAATTGTACTTTATTCTTAAAATGTGTGAACATATGTGTCAAAACCAGTAATCCATAAATAATATCAAATTGTCTATCTAGATTGGTCAATGCGGTCACTGAAGTGTAAGTTTCAGATGGAGTCTTTTTTTTTTAATCTCCTATACTCAACATGCAAGCAGAGTCCACATAACTGAATTGATTGATAATAAATAATTTAATAGATATGATAAAGAAACAATATTGGTTAATGTCTTCAATAGAACATTATATTTAGAAATTTGATTACTTATTCTTAATCAAGTCTAAGGGATACAAGTTGACTTAAATATTTTTCCTAGAATGACCATTCTGTTTTCCTGTCTTTATTGTCCTGTCATCATTAGCTCTGGATCCATTTACTTCCTACCTGTAATTTTATTTTAGCCCCTCTGAGGCACATATCAGGACTCTTGTTTACACATCTCATTGAGCATTTATTTATCCATTCAACAAACATTTATTGAGTCCCTACAATGTGCTACACACTGAGGATATAGGAGTGAACCAATGATGTTGGGGTCCTGCCCCAGCAGGTCCAGGGGTTCCCAAAGGTGTGGACAGAGTCGGCGAAGAAAGAATGACACGGAGACAGCATTCAGTTGATCAGCAGCCTAGCCAGGATCTCCAGCAAGGTTCTGTGTGTTACTGTCTTGTTACATCTATATTTATACCAGTTGATTTTAATCCTATCAATTTCTATTCCAAAGGTTAGGGTGTTTCTTATCTCCATTCCAGGGAGTAAAGATTATGTAGCTTAAGCGTTCGTAGTTAAGATTAACTACCTGCCTGGCACTTAGTTAAGGGGTTTTATTCCCTCCCTAAATTCAGGGAAAAATCCCTACCTGGGGAAACAACCTTTCTCGGAGAGGTGACCTTGGTTAAAACACATAGTGCCAAGAAGGGGAGAAAACATATAAAGAACATTATGTCATATACGCCAGGTCCCTTGAAACATATGCCCTGCAGATGTTTCTTCCCTGCAGCAACTGTGTCAAGCAGCAAGGATGGCCTGGCTTCCGGCACAATGAGACCATTATCTCTGCTTTCATGGAGTTTTGTTATTGGATTACTGTTGCTCTTGTACCACACTCCCAATAACTGTATCTGTGCTCTGTCCCCTCCAGCTTATCTGTTTATCTATCTATCTGCATATTTATAAATAA
>NW_005359840.1:1635139-1636020 GCF_000412655.1 Myotis brandtii
CACCTCCCACTGGGGATGTGCCTGCAATCAAGGTACATGCCCTTGACCAGAATCGAACCTGGGACCTTTCAGTCCGCAGGCCGACGCTCCATCCACTGAGCCAAACCGGCCAGGGCAATTCTTTTTTTCTTTGCTAATACTTTGTTACAGGTCATGCTCTTATATAAGTTATGTGAACTTAGATAAAAATATTAATTGTTAACTCTAATAATCTATCTGAGCTTTTAAAATATTTTCAATGTAAAAAAGCATAACATAGGCATATAATATTTTCATTTCTTTCTTTCTAAACATGATCATTTTTATTTATTTATTTTTGCCTTAACATAATGGGTGGTACCTCCAGAACAATCCTATCTAATAATAGACAAATAGGGTAATTAACCGTACCTCTGCTATGCTTCCCATTGGCTAATCAGGGCAATATGCAAATTAACTGCCAACCAAGATGGCGGCCGGCAGCCACACAGCTGAAGTGAGTGGGAGGTTTGCTTGCTCCAGTGATGGAGGAAGCCAAGTTCCCCACCTGCTGCAGCCCGGACCTGAACTCCTGAAGCAACAGCTCCGAAAGCAACAATGTTTCTATTATAGAAGCTAAACAAACCCCAGAGGTCTGCTTTCAGCCAGCCCTGGCCTCAGAGCTGGAGCAAGCAGGAGAGCAAAAATGTTTCAATTATAGAAGCCAAACAAACGCCAGATACCTGCTTTCAGCCAGCCTCAGCCTCAGAGCTGGAGCTGGGCCTCAGAGCTGGAGCCGGCTCTCAGCTCCAGTGACAGCTATAGAAGGTAAATAAATCCCAGAATAAAAAGAAAAAGAAAAAAAGGAGAGGCTGGGAGCTTCAGTCGCCTGCCAGCCTGAAAACGGCCCTCAGCCCCTCACC
>NW_005359840.1:1642230-1643822 GCF_000412655.1 Myotis brandtii
TTTGTCCACCGGGCCTCTATTATTAGATGAAAGTAGATCTAATGGACATCTTTGTCTCATTCTAAATGCCAATGCAGTATTTTTCTTTTTCTTTTTTTTTTTGAACCAACTGAAACATACATAGATTATTCATCTCATTAGGAGATGCATCTCCAATGAATTTTTACTTTTTCATTTTTTTATGTTAAAGCACCAACGACATTTAAGAACTCAGAAAGTGTAAACAGATGGTGCAAACATGACACATAAACCAAAAGATTGTGTCTCCCAGCACTGGATCCCAGCTGCAGTTGCCCTCCCGGTCCCAGCCATGGCAAACAGTCTCAAATCCACCCACCTTTGAAAGTCAAACTCAGGACAGCCATTGCAGCACATTTCACCAATCACAGGAAGCAGCTAGATTCTAAGAAAGAAAAAGCCCGCCCTTTCCGGTAGCTCCCAGGGGTGGGGCCGCCTCACCTGAACTGAGTGATACCTCCTGGGCTTACACGCACAGATTGTGATTGGCTGTCATTCAGTATTATGTTAATAAAGTGGCCTTTTTAAAAAAACTTTGGACATTTAATTTCCACCTAAGTGTTAAAATCATTGTTGAGTGATAGTATCTGAAGCATTCTGCAGACTGGAAAGCTTTTCTCTTTACCAGTGGAATCAGAACTAGGGAAACTATCTCACCATGACTGTAAAGTATGCGGCTGTGGTAGACCTGGTGGAGGTGGCGATGCCAATGTTAAGACTATACTTTCAGGGATCATTTCTATAGTTCTTTACTAGAGAAGTTTCTCTGAATGTGTAGAGCACCCGAAACCATGAGGAGGAAATGCAGCATCCTCTCCTGAGCTTGAAGCTGGCTCTTGGTGTTGCTTAGGTAACTGCCACTTGCCATTGATGATTGCTCTTCTCTCTCTTGGGAAAGAAGAGGGAGAGGATGCATTCTGAGTGGTTTTCCGTTTTTTACTTGGTTAAGAAGAAAGAATAACTGTCAACAGCGCTGCAGTCTGGTTTTGCAGCAGTTAGCAGACTGCTGTGGATACTTTATGAGATACACACAGTTGTGCCTGCTTTTTAAAAAATATTTATTGTTCAGATTATTACAGTTGTTCCTCTTTTTTTCCCCCATAGCTCCCCTCCACCCGGTTCCCACACCACCCTCTGCCCTTACCCTCCTCCGCCCACTGTCCTCATCCATAAGTGTACGATTTTTGTCCAGTCTCTTCCTGCACCCCCACACCCCTTTCCCCCCAAGAATTGTCAGTCTACTCCCTTTATATGCCCCTGATTCTGTTATATTCACCAGTTTATTCTGTTCATCAGATTTTTTATTCACTTATTTTTAGGTTCACTTGTTGATAGATATGTACTTGTTGTTCATAATTTTTATCTGTACCTTTTTCTTCTTCCTCTTCTTAAAGAATACCTTTCAGCATTTCATATAATCCTGCTTTGGTGGTGATGAACTTTAGCTTTTTCTTATCTGTGAAGCTCTTTCTCTGACCTTCAATTCTGAATGATAGCTTTGCTGGGTAAAGTAATCTTGGTTGTAGGTTCTTGCTATTCATCACTTTGAATATTTCTTGCCACTCCCTTCTGGC
>NW_005359840.1:1644302-1652330 GCF_000412655.1 Myotis brandtii
GTGCTGGAGACACCCTTATGGGGCAAGACTTGCTTCAGTTTGGCTTTGGTGCTCACTGAGTCTGCCCCCTGAGTGTGTCCCTTATGGATCTGAGGAGTTGTAATCTGGATGGCCCCACTCTGATCAATGGGTACACTGGCACTTGGATCTTTAAGGAAGTGCTAATTTGGCCTCTTCCTGAGGCTACCCAGCAGGAGCTAAGGAGATATCTGCAGATTCCTCTTCTTTGTTTGTGGTTTGGAGGTGCCCATATGAGGCCCAGCTGTGAAGCAATGCAAGCTTCTCTGGGGCCTTGGGTCTTCTTTTGGATGGTCTGGTTCTCTCTGACCCAGCTGCAGTTTGTTAAGTAATTTTAGATTGCAAAGGCCAGGTAATTCATATGCAATAGCCTCTGCGCACAGCTTGGGTGGGGCGAGGTCTCAGGGAATCAACAGGGGGGAGTAAACAGCTATGGCTGATCCTCAGTCCTGCCCTAAGAGGCCCCGGGTCTCAGTTTCCCAGTAATCGCTGCAAGCACCTCTGAGAGAATGCCGCCCTCAAGTTCCACCCACTGCCAAACAGTTCAGTTTCTCCCAGTATGAGTCTGGGTCCCCAGAGACTAGCTCAGAACTGGAGTTCAGAGTGGGAGTGTGTGTCTTCCTCCCGATTGAAAAAGACAACCATGTCCTCAGTTGCCAGCCCTTTCCACGTGCGCCTCCGTACCTCTCCACTTTACTTCCGCACCTCCTTTGAGCCTCAGTGTGCTTTTCTCTTTCCTTCTAGTTGTAGAATTTCCACTCAGCCAGCTTTCCTGTGGTTCTGGATGATGTCCATTTTGTCTTTTAGTTGTATTTTTGAAGTAGTTGTGTGAGGCAGCAATTTCCAGTGTTTACCTATGCCACCGTCTTGGTTTCTCCCCAATGCAGTATTTTTCATCATTTCACCATTTGGTATGTTGTTTGCTGTAGGATGATTTGTAGATACCTCTGAATATTAGATGAAGAAAGTTCCCTTCTATTTCTAGTTTAAATACATTTTTTTTTCTAAACAGATTCTGGATTTTATCAAATGCATTTTCTGCACTTGTTAAAGTGATAACATTTTTTTCTATTTCTTTCTCCTAATGTAGTAAAATATATAGTGATTTCCAATTGTTAACACTTTTTATTCCAGAAATAAAGTGAATTAGCTTGAATATATTAGCCTTTTTGTTTTGTTTTGCTAAGATTTTATTTATAATTTCTGCATTTACCATTATCTATCCCTTAAATGTTTAGTAGATTTAACAATTAAATCCATCTTGGTCTGGAGTTTGTTTTTCCGAAGGATTTTGATGACCAATTTAATGTTTTTAGTAGCTATTTATGTTTTTCCTTATGCTATTTTTTTTTCACCTCACGAGAAGCCATTAATATAGAAGCATTACAAATTTCAAACGAAGCTTCAGTAATTCTTCTGAAACACCAAAAAAGGTCCTGGTTTTTACATGGTTACATTGCTAATTTCATAGTAGCATTTCCAATATTATTACTGTTGTTCTCCTGGGCTTGGACTGCCTTTGCTCTTGACACATTTCTTGTGACATGAACAATTCTATGGCCTTAACTTGCACACACCTGCTTCATCAATCTCTACCTCTTCACTCTCCTCTTGTACAGTTGGAGTCTGTGTTTTATTGAATGATTGAGACAGCTTCACCTTGAACTTTGAATGTCTCAGCAGCTGCTAGCTGTGATTGCTGAGATAAATCCTTGATCTTGGCTTCCCCAAAAACTAGGTAGGTATTTGAAGCTGGTCTCTTATAGACATCTGGTTTTGTGATGACAAAGAGGATATTCTTAGATTTCTATATAGCGACCCTAGTAACACCTGTAACCTGTTGAAGAGTCTGTTTGGACATAGCCTTCTGTGCCTTCTTTTCACTCGGGCTCTGTTTTGTTTCACTGACAGGTTCTTCATTGATGTCAGCTGCTGCCGCCAGCTGGGCTTGCTCTGTGGCTGCCTGTGTGGAATCTTGTGCCTGGAGCTCTGGTACTGATTCATGCTGTCAGATTCCTTTCCAGACCCTGCCCAGCCTGAGGCTGTGGCAACTCCTCCTTGGTGGCAGGGATGGTTTCTGTGGCTTCACCACGTCTTTTGTGCAGGGAACTGGGAACCAAGATGGCGGCAGAAAGAATCTTATGCTATTTTTATTAGAAAATTTTCTGTTATTCATACTTTAAATTGTATGGCATAGTAGTGCATAATAATATCTGAAAAACATTCTCATGCATATACATTTTTTAGTAATATCCCCTCTTTTAATCAGAGATTTGTTTCTTGTGACTTTACACCTTTTTCATCATTTTTAGCTATAGGTGTATTGATATTATTTTAAATAACTGGCTAAGTTGACCCTCTGTTTTTATTTTTCTTCTTCTTCATTGTATCTTCTAATGTCTTTATTTTGTGTGCTTACTTTGCTGCTTTTCTCTAATGTTTTAGATGTTTGCTAGCTCACTGATTTTTTTAGCCTTTCTTCTTTTGAATAATGTGAAGAAAGAGGTAACATGATATACCCGAGACTGCTGTTTTTAAACAATATTTGTTTGCTAGATTGATCATTGGCTGGCATCTGAGAATTTGACTTGTACACAGTACCCTACACTAGCATAAAATTTATTCTAAATAATTAAAGTGGTTCACTATGCCTACAAAATTTGAACATGCTGCAGTGTATACATATACCAAATTTTAATGTTGTACACCTGAAACATAATTTTAGAAACCAATGATACCTCAATAAAAAATTATTTAGCCCTAGTCTGTTTGGCTCAGTGGATAGAGCTTTTGCCCAGGGACTGAAGGGTTGTGGGTTCAATTCCTATCCAGGGCATGAACCTTGGTTGCAGTCTCAATCCCAGGCCCATTCAGGGCTTGTGTGGGAGGCAACCAATCAATGTGTCTCTCTTACATCAATGTTTCCCCCTCCGTACCTCTCCCCTTCCCTTCCACTCTCTCTAAAAATCAAAGGAAAAATACCCTCAGGTGAGGATTAACAAAAATAATAATAAAAAAAGCTATTTAGATAATAAAAATAACCTGAAATCTTTTCTCTCTCCCTTTTTAAAAATAAAAACAATGTGCTTCATATTGAACACATATGCTAGACAATATGTGCCAACATGAATGAACATTAATTAAACACCCTGAAACCCACAACTAACATCATACTCAATGGTGAAAAGCTGAAAGTGTTTCCTCTAAGATCAGGAATAAGACAGAGATGCCCACTCTCACCACTTTTATTTAACACTAGAGGGCCCAGTGCATGAAAATTCATGCATTGGTCATGCACTGGAGCGGGGGGGTTCCCTCAGCCCAGCTTGCCCCCTCTCACAGTCTGGGAGCCTTCAGGGGCAGGAGGCGACTCAGCAATCAGGGGAAGGCAAAATCCCCATCACACCTCTGCTGCTGCCACTGCCAGCAGTGCAAGCCTCAGCCGGCCCTGGTTACTTGAGCCTCAGGCGTCCCTGGGCAGCTGGGCAATTACCATCAGTGGCTTGCCTGTGCCTTGGGCTGGCCCTGGGCGGCTGGGCAGCCTACATCCAAGGCTTTCCTGCATCTCAGGTCGGCCCTGGGAGGCTGGGAGTCTGAGGGGACTGGGGGACTCCAGAGGCAGGCGCGCAGAGCTGCTGGACCTGCCTGGGGGCGGGCCCAGCCCTGCGGCATGCCTACCACCCTGGCGGGGCTGAGGGGACTGGGCACCACCATCTTGTGGCTGTGGGCGCCACCATCTTTGAGGGTGTGGCAGTCAATTAGCACATTCCCTCTTTATTGGCTGTGGGTGTCACCATTTTGTAAGGGAGTGACAGTTAATTAACATTCCTTCTTTATTCGATAGGATAAATGCCCTAGCTGGATCAATTAGAAAAGAAAATAGGCATTAAAATTGGAAAAGAAGTAAAACTGTCTCTATTTGCACAAGACATGTTATATATAGAACCTCTAAATAATCCACTGAAAACTGAGAAATAATTTGAAAAATTCAGTAAAGTTATGGAATAAAAGATAAATCAATATATAAAATCACTTGCATTTCTACACACTAACAACTAATTGTCAGAAAAAGAAATTAAGAAAGCAATTCCATTTACAATTGCATCGAAAAGAAAAAATATCTAGGAATAAACTTAATGAAGGAGGTGAGACATCTGTACACAAAAACAATAAGAAATTGGGGCAAACATTTGTCAAAGACACAAATAAATTAAAAAATATTCCATGCTCATGGATTGTAAGAATCAATATTGTGAAAATTTCCATACTGTCCAAAGCAATCCACAGATTCAATTCAATTCATTTCCTATCCAAATGGCAATGGCAATTCTATTTTTAATAGAAAAAGCAATCTTAAAATTTATATTAACTACAAAAGATTCCAAATAGCCAAAGCAATTTTGAGAAAGAACAAAGTTGAAGGTATCACACTTCCTGATTTGAAAGTAAATTACAAAACTATAGTAATCCAAATAACATGGTATTGGCATAAAAACAAACACATAGAATCATTAACAAAACAAAAAGTCAACCTATTGAATGAGAAATGTTTGCAACTGATATGTCCAATAAGGGGTTAATATTCAAAATGTATAAGAAACTCATACAACTTAGTACCAAAAAAATAAAAAAATCCAACTAAGAAATGGACAGAGGATCTGAAAAGACACTTCTCCAAAGAAGACATATAGATGGCCAACAGACATATAAAAAGATGTTCAATATCATTAATCATCACAGAAATGCAAATTAAAGCCACAGTGAGATATCACTTCAGTGATTTCTAGGCTTTATTTTATTAAGTAAAGGACTGAGAAAGAAACTCAATAGTAGAGTAATACTCTTTTCAACTTTGCTCAGGACAAGTTTTTCAATAAGTAATAGAAAAGTTATATAAAGACAGAACTGAATCATAAGTGCAGTTGTATTCTACACAAGTGGCAGATAAAAAAATCTAGACAAAAACCAAGCAACAGAAAATAAAACATTTATCATAAAGAGTAGCTTCTGCTTCAAGCCTCAGGTGAATAAATGAAATTCAACTGAAATATAAACATAAATAGGTAAAGTAAAACACTGAACATAATGAAACACATTTGGTTAAAATTACATTTTTTAATGAATAAGCCCTCTAAGGGAGACTTTGTGTTATTATATAAAAAATTAGCAAGACTCAGGCAAATATTTTTATGGGAAACATAGAAGAAATAATTAAAATTAAATGATAATGTTAAGGAGTTATCAATGCTTAAGGAATAGGAGAGAAAATAAGGCAGGAAATACAAATAGAAAATCAGTGTAAAATGAGAGTGCAGTTAGTAACAGCAGCAGAGAAGAGTAAATGAATTTCAAAAAGTCAATGTTTTCCAGTTTTCAGCTTAACCTGAGAAAATATTCTACTGCTGAATTAGACAGCTTAAGAATTAAAAACAAGCTTTTTGTCCTGTTTAGCAAATATTTGGATTAAGTTAGATTGGGAACCAGCATGTTCTTATCTACTCTGCTTTTCTACACATATCCGTCTTTGAAATGCCCTTTTACTCATCCCAAACCCATTTGGTAGACCAGGGTAACTACTATTCAGCTTAGAAGATTCACTTCACATTTCCTACCTCTTTCCCCTTTCACTCATTGTTTGATCTCCCCAGCCCTACGTAAATACCTCTACCAGCAACATATTGTAAATGATCTGTTTTTATATCTGAGTCCTTCACTAAACTGCAAAGCAGTGTGGAAGAGGGAGAATGTGTAATGATTTTGGAGGAACCACAACTAAGTAACTCTTGCTGACACATAGTTCTGAAAAATATTTTTTAAATAACATTTAAATTCTTTAGTGCACATTTTATTATTTTTGATGAAACTTGTGTTACAACAAAGAAAAAATTATACAGAATAGCTATTATAGAAGAAGAAGAAGAAAAAATATTTTGTCCAAGTTATCAATTCACTCAAGTCTTGCATATTTAACTGAACAACTCTTCTGCTGCTTCATTTTCCACACGTGACCCAATTAACTGCTAAAACTTCTGCTTAAATACAGTCTTTGGAACAAACTGTGAATTTAATCATATTTTCACTTATTTTCCAGATGTGCCTGTATTTATCAATATAGTAGGTAATATTTTTATTCCTTTTTTATTTGCTTGAAATGTCAGACAGGTTTAGCCAAAAGATAATTTGATTAAATCATCCTTGCCTAATTGCTGCACATGGAAGCTTTGAGCTCAACATTTCAGAAAAAGATGACAAGCCCTCATTTGTATATTTTCTTCACATAAGAAAATACAGAATCTAAAACCCCTAAATCTATATCCTTCATTTTTTAAAAAAATATTATATCTTACTATCTCATAATTCCCAATCAAGATACCATTGACAGAGGCATTACTTCTAATTAGTATATCATTTTATGTAGCAAAAGATAAAATATCTGCCCTGGTTGAGTATTGTCCTGTGCATCAAGGGGCCACTGGTTCCATTCCCAGTTGGGGCACATGCCCTGGTTTCAATCTCAATCCCCAGTAGATCAATGTTTTTCTCTCACTCTCCCTCTCCATCCCTCTCTCAAATCACCAAAAGCATATTCTATTAAAAATGATAAAGTATTAGAATTGTAAGTCTCTGTTTTTCTTTTACAAATAACTCTAATACCCTTTATGATTTGTAATCGAACCATGTATATAAAGCCAAATAGTGCCTCTTTGTAAACTCTCTAGGATACTTTTACAAAGTGCTGCATCAAGTCCATTAATATTAATATGAGTCACATGAGTAAATTCCTGTACATTGCTCTTAAAAATCGCTTCACTTCATGTAGTTGAGAATGATTTCTTTCAATCATCTTTCTTCCTGGAAGAAAGCTGCTATTAACAGCAACACCCACTGTTGCCAAAACATCAATGCTCTATTCTGAGCAGTGACTACTGGAAAGACAAGTGCCTGCGCTGTCACTAAATTACCATGGCTTGGGGGACATGTATTTCAATACTCATCTTAGCTGATCATGCTTCACTTGGTTATATAGGGATCAATACAGTATAATGAACTTATTTCATTATAATGGATGTTTATTAGAAACTTTATTAGAAGTTTATTGCTAAACAATATATTTTTCATTCTGTCCTGAAAAGAGCTGGAGACAAATGAAAACTGATGATCAGTCGTTCCCAGTAATTTAGCAAGAAGACAGTTACCTATGAAGCTACCAGAGTAGGTTGTATCTATAATTTCCAACATTTCCTACTCATTAATTCCTGTATATTTGGATATGTTCTTTGTTTAAGGGATTTGGAGATTTAGATGGGTTTTGCTTTTGAATCAGAGGTATTAAAGTAGTGAGGGGGAGAAATTGGTACTGGATGAGTATTATGAAGTAAATGTCTGTGTGTTCTCAGAAAATTATATGTGGAAGCTCTCAGCTCCAATGTGACTGTATTGAGAGACAGGGTCTTTGAGGAGAAGATAAAGGTTAAATGAGGTCATAATGGTGTGTCCATAATTCAAATAGGGCTAGTTACCTAATAAGAGGAAGACAGGCCAGAACTCTCCCTCTGCCATGTGAGGATACAACAAGAATGCAGCTATCTGCAAATGGAGAAAAGAGTACTCACAAACAATAAAATTGATCATCACCTTGATCTTGAACTTCCCAGCCTCTATAACTGTGAAACAATATGTTTTTTGTAGTTAAGCTACCCAATCTATGGCATTTTGTTATGGCACCCTAAGCGTAGTAGCCACTTTGTAGAAGATTGTTGAGAAAATTAATTTCTTCCAAAATAGTGGATCAGAAAAAGACCTTAGTTTTCAGGAATACAAATATTAAAAATTCTAAGATTATATTTATGTTATTGTTTTTATTACGAAAGCACTAAAGACTCATTATAGCAAGTAAAGCAACATATATATATATATGTATGTGTGTGTGTATATATATATACACACACACACATACACACACACACACACACACACATATATATCTACACTAATAAAAGAGAAACATGG
>NW_005359840.1:1655471-1660147 GCF_000412655.1 Myotis brandtii
AGGATGAAGAAAGGAATTCTATTGGAAGTAAACTCATAGAGTGATCTTATCATAAATTTCTAAATGGGCAGATCATATTGGTAGTCATGCTCCAGGTATATAACTTGTTTATTAAAAGGTTATCTTACCTTAAGCAAACTGTGTCCATTGTTCCTGGGTATACAATTTTCTGTGTACACCTTTGAAAGAAGTCCTAACCACCCTCAAGAGAGCACATAATCTTAACATCCTTGTAATCCAATCCCCGTCTTGCTTTCTCTCACCTCCTTGTTATCTTCCCTGTTACTTTCTTAATTTCAAATGCATAAAAGAAGTTTCAAACTTTTATTCTCTAGAGGATTTGAGCATATGTTGACAGTTTGGTTCAAATGAACTCATAAGAATTCTATACAGGTTTGGACATTGATTTTACATGAATAAAGGTAAATAATTTCCCTTTATCTAATATCGTCAAGAGATTTGTACATTCAAAAACATATGAACATATATATTTGCTTTTATTTTGTACAAAATTATATAATACCCATTATATTACATTTTACAATTAAAACTCTATCACAGATACCTTCTGTTGGTCAATACATTCAGACTTAATATGTAATTGATATTAACTGCAAAATATTTTATTGTTTAAGTCTACTATAATATTTTCAACCTTTCCCCTACTAAGATATTCGGGTTGTTTCCAGTTTTTATATCTTTAAATAATCATACAAGAAATATTGTTCTACATATTAATTGTTTGATTTTTATACAGTATATTCCTAAACATAAGATTTGGGGACCAGAGGGAGTGTTACTTTAAGTTAATGAGTCCTTTCCAATTATTTTCCTCCAAAAAAGATATTACTTATTTTCAGGCCCTTCTAGAATGCATGGGGGTACCTGTTTTCCAAAAACTGTCAATATTAGAAGTTGTCAACTTTTAAAATATATTTTTATTATTGATAGTATTATAGATATCTCCCATTTTCCCCACTTTACCCCCTCCCTCCCAGACCTACCTACCCTCCATTAATTTTTTGCTAACCTGAGAATGTGAAATAGTATCTTGTCATTTTGATTGGTATTTTATCAACTATAAAGTAAAGCTGGTAATCTTTCCATATATTTATTGTGAATTTGAATTTTCCATCTGTGAATTATCTGCTCTTACACTTAATCAATTTTTCTACTGGTTGTCTACTTCTTATCAATTATAACACCTTCTTTTGTTCTAAGGACACTAAACCTTTGTTTCCACATATAGGCACTACAAATGTTTTCTCCCAATCTATCTTTTCCCTTTGGCCTCTTTATTAACTCCTTGGACATACATTTTAACAATATTTAATACATTTAAATCTGCTTATTTTTTTCCTTACTGTCTACATAAGAAAGTATCCTTTTAGCCTTTCCTGAAATTGTATAAATATTCTTTTAAATTGTGGTGATGTTTTCATTCGCTACTAGTATTTTATCCATTTATAATTTAATTTTCCATACTCTTTCACTTAAATTTCTAACTTTGTTTTATTTTGACAGCCAATCATTTTGTTGAATAAACTACTCACTTGCCACTATACTGAAGTTTCATCTTGTCATTTAACAGGCATTTGTTGAGGGCCTAACCAGGTTCTATTCTATGGGAGAAGGCAATGAAATAGAGTTGCTGCTCTTTAGGAACTTTGGTTTTGGCCTGGGAGACAGGCATTAGACACACAAACAAATTAGTGGATTAAGTTCTGGTAGAGATAAATCTATGAAAGAGATAAAATAAGATAACATAATAGAGATGGCACAGGGAAAAGCTGTTAGTTAGGTTAGGTCAGGGAAGGACTCTGAGGAAGTGATATTTGAGACCATAAGATGAGGAGAAAATCATAAGACAATCTAGGAAAAATGTATTCCACAAAGAAGAAACAAAAACTATGTAGCCTTGAAGGGAAAAGCTCAATGTGGTTAAGGTGTGGTAAATGAGTGGAAGAATAGTAATAGTAATAGAGACTTGTTGCTAACAGATGATGCAGAGGCTTTAAGACATGGCTTTTATCTGGTTGTAATGAAACGTGATTTGAAGGTTTTAAACAGGTAAAGTGGCATGATCTATCCTTTGTTTTAATTAGGTCAGTCTGGTACCTATGTGGATAATGTTCAATGAGTTTCAGTGTTTTTCCCTCAGGAATTTGCCAATTCTCATCATGAGGAATAAAGACTGAGCAGAAAGCAATTGCAGAGGGCTTGCAGGCTTACCTGGCTTGGGTACAGAATTTATAGTTCAGGGACTGCCAAGGATACCAATATTTGAGGTGAAGGAGTGGCATCCAGAGAAATACATTTGAAAGTCTGCTTGCAATGTTTTCCTAAGGGTGTTCTCCAATTCCTCAACTGCCTGTACAGAGGGCAGAATTTCCATAAACTATGTTTAAGGCAGTAGCTAGTACCATAAAATCCTGAACAATGGTTTCATACCTTGATCTAGTTGTTAAGGTCTTATAGTGCTGAAAAGAAGGGTATTTCATTTCAGAACTATCAAAGTAGAAGGTGCAAGATAAATATTTAAGGTTTATAGTTGAGATCACAAGAAGAATATAAACTCTAGGTGCAAGAAAACCAGAAAAAAAAGACGACAAAACCTAAACGCTCTCCACAACTGGATCAGGGTGATTTTCTAGTACTCTATTTATTTGCTTACTATAACAAAATTAAATTTCCTTAGATAAGATAAAATTAACCAAAGCCTCTGCACTTTTTATACAAGCATTAATAAAACATTTCCAAGCATTTTAAAAACAGGCCCAAATACTGACATCCAAGGGAAAAGAGAACAAAAAAAGAAAATATTTTATTGATAAACTGGAGTAACTATAAATATTGAAAATATCTATAATTAATATACCTATAAAAATAGAAAAAATGCTAAATTTCACCAAAGACCTAGAATCAATGTAAAAGAGGAGCATGAAGATTAAAAGGAAAAATAAAATAACTGCAAACTAAAAATTCAAAAGATTTATTTCATGAGCTAATTTGATATGGCAGAAGAAATGATTAGTAAACTGGAAAGTGGGGGGAAATGTTAATACTGAAGCATGAAAAGGAAAAAGGACTTAACATGCAAACATGAAAATAAGAACAACAGGGAACATGGTGAAAAAAAGTATATTATTCATAACTGGCATTCAAGAAAGAAAGAGAATAATCAAAACAACACTAAAGAAAATACTGGCTTGGGATATTTCCAAAACTGATGAATTATATCAGGTCATAAATTAAAAATGATCAAATAGCCCAGAGCAGTATTATTCCAAAGAAAATTAAATCAGACACATGTTTATAAACTGTTGAAAATCAAAGATGAGGAAATCTTAAAAGCAACTGCAATAAAAAGAAAGGCACAGCCTTGACTGGTTTGCCTCAGTGGATAGAGCATCGGCCTGTGGACTGAAAGGTCCCAGGTTCGATTCTGGACAAGGGTGTGTGCCTTGGTTGTGGACACAGCCCCAGTGGGGGTTGTGCAGGAGGCAGCTGATCGATGTTTCTCTCTCATTGATGTTTCTAATTCTCTATCGCTCTCCCTTCCTCTCTGTAAGAAAATCAATAAAATATATTAAAAAATAAAAAAAGAAAGGCACAGAAACTGTAAAGAAGAGATAATAAAACTGACAGGTGAGTCTTTAACAGTAATGATGGAAGCCAAAATGCAATAGGATGGGATTTTTAATGAGCTAAAAGAAAATAACTTCTGAGTTGAAATTCTACACTCAATGATCACCTAATTTCTGGAAAAGGTCTCCTCCAGTGCAAAGGGAGAAAGAAAATCATTTTCAATAAATAGTGCAAGGTCAGTTGAATGTCATATTAATAAGAAAAACTATGAATATTTACCTATACCTCACACTATGTGCAAAAATCAATTGCAGATAAATTGTAGATTTAAATGTGAAATTCAAAACAATAATTCTGTAAAAGCACAAAATATTTTCTTTAATCTGGGTTATAGAAAACACAGAACATAAAAACTATGAAGGAAAATAAGTGCATAATTGAAAAACACCATAGCAAGTTTAGAAAAACAAGCCAGGACTGTCAAAGTAGAAGGTGCAAGATAAATATTTAAGGTGGAAAAAGATATATGAAATAACTGTATTTGACAGAAGTACTTCATGGAGAACATATAATTTATATAAATCATTAAGAAAAAGCATAAATGGACAAATATTTGAATAGGCATTTCAAAAAAGAATGCATACACAAGATCAATACAAATAATAAAAAGTACTCAACTATATTTAGACATCAAGAAAATTCAAATTGAAATTACAATAAAATACCACTACATACTTTAAAAAGCACTAAAATGAAATTGATAGACATTGTCAAAGATGAGCAAGCATATGGATTATCTGACATTCACATGAATTTATTTTTATAATGTATATTGGTACAACTACTTTGGAAAATTGTTTGATTTTATTTACAAAAGTTTAATATACCCCTATCATATGACCCTTATTTACCTCATAGGTATACACTTTATTGTCAAAGAGCAAGCATATGGATTATCTGACATTCACATGAATTTATTTTTATAATGTATATTGGTACAACTACTTTGGAAAATTGTTGTTTTTTATTTACAAAAGTTTAATATACCCCTATCATATGACCCTTATTTACCTCATAGGTATACACTT
>NW_005359840.1:1661575-1663800 GCF_000412655.1 Myotis brandtii
AGATAGATAGATAGATAGAGATAGATAGATAGATAGATAGATAGATAGATAGATAGATAGATATAGATAGATATAGATATAGATATGTACAAAAATGTTCATAGTGGCAATAATAGCCCCAAACTGTAAACAATCCAGATGTTCATAAATAGTTGAATTAATAGATAATTAAATAAATTAATACATTCATGCAATGAAATATTTTAAACATTGGAAATAAAGAATCTATCAGTATTGTCAACAACTTGGATGAATCTCAATTATTCAGTGTTCAGTAAAAGAAGCCAGACAGGGTGACAGAAGATGGTGGCCAGCAGGACGTCAGTGAGGAAAAGAGTGTGAGTGAGTGAAGGAGCAAAAGGGGCGTTTGTGGACGTTTGTGGTGAATGTGGTTGTGAGTGAGGGACAGTTAGATCCTGCAGGACTCTCAGGGGCTAGCGGACCAGACTCTCCTAGACAGAGAGTCCCTGCTACTGCTGAAATCACTCCTGGGGTGGCCAGCTCAACAGAAACCATGCAATCTTGAAGGGAAGAGCTGCTGTGACTAGAAACCCAGCCTCACCACCAGCCCGACTGGCCTCAGACACCACCCCGGACCCTACAGCTACTCTGTCCAAAGACCTGCTGCCTCAGCTGCAGACCCACAGACCCTGGGACTCCAACCTCCCCAACTGTGGGCTCCTGTGGGTCCCAGAGTGCGCTTCCCTGCCACTGGCCCACCATGTTGGTCCTGGGCACTGCATGTCCCACCAGTGAGTCTTGAACTATGCTCCCCTCCTACCAAGCCCACAGTGTTGGCCATGGCCCTGCACATCCAGCAGACAAGCTCTGACTGTGCTCCCTGCCCACCAAGACCACTGCATCACCCCAGCCCTGTGCATCCTGCCCGTGAGCCTCAGACTGAGCCCCCTGCCTGCCAGGCCCGAGGCATCGGCCCCAGGCCCCACGCTTCTAAGTGCTTGGACTCTTCTGTGAGAGCAAAAATGGGGAGATAAAAAAACAACCCCCAAAGGAAAGAAAAGGAGTCATCAGATGAGGAACTAAATGAAAAAGACTGGCCTCAGACACCACCCCGGACCCTACAGCCACTCTGTCCAAAGACCTGCAATATGTCAGAAAAAGAATTTAGAATAAGGGTTATATAGTTTCTAAACCAACTAGATGAGAAAATCAACAACTTATGTAAAAATCAACAGGAATTTTTTTTTTAAAAAAAGATATAGCTACATTAAAAAATACAATGGAGGGTTTCAACAGTGGACTAGAAGAAGTGGAGGACCGAATTAGCAAATTAGATGGCAGGGCAGAAAAACTCACCCAATCTGAATAGCAATTGGAGAAAAAAATTAGAAAGCAGGAGGAAAGCCTAAGGGAGTTTTGGGACAACATGAAACAAAGTAACATACGTATAATAGGGATGTCAGAATGGCAAGAAAAGGAGCAAGGATTAGAAAACCTATTTGAAGAAATAATGACAAAAAACTTCCCTGATTTGGGGGGAAAAAAGTCACATAAGCACTGAGAGTCCCAGACAAGATGAAACCAAAAAGACCCACACCAAGACATGACATAATTACAATGGCAAACAATGACAAAGAAAGAATCTTAAGGGCTGTAAGAGAGAGAAGAAAGTTATCTACAAGGGAACTTCCATTAGACTATCAAATGATTTCTCAACAGAAACACATCAGGCCAGAAGGGAATGGAGTATAAAAAGTGATGCAAAGCAAGGAACTGAATCCAAGAATACTCTATCCAGCAAGGCTATCATTAAAAATTGGAGGGAAACCCTAAACGGTTTGGCTCAGTGGATAGAGCATTGGCCTTCAGACTCAAGGATCGAAGGTTTGATTCCGGTCAAGGCATGTACCTTCGTTGCAGGCACATCCCCAGTAGGGAGTGTGCATCCCCAGTAAGTGTGCAGGAGGCAGCTGATCAATGTTTCTCTCTCATGGGTGATTCTAACTCTCTATCCCTCTCCCCTCCTCTCTGTAAAAAATCAATAAAATATATTTAAAAAAAAATCGAAGGGGAACCTGGCTGGCGTGGCTCAATTGTTGAATGTCTACCTATAAATCAGGAGGTCATAGCTCAATTCCCAGTCAGGGCACATGCCTGGGTTGTGGGCTCGATCCCCAGTGTGGGGCATGCAGGAGGCAGGCGATCAATGATTCTTTCTCATCACTGAGTTCCTATCTCTCTCCCTCTCCCTTCCTCTCTGAAAT
>NW_005359840.1:1664353-1669278 GCF_000412655.1 Myotis brandtii
GCCATAACAAGAGATAAGGAAGGCCACTTCATAATACTAAAGGGATTGATACAACAAGGGGATATAACCCTGATAAACATATATGCTCCCAATGCTGGAGTATCCAAATACGTAAAAAAACTCCTGGAAGATATCAAGGGAGAGATCAACAGCAATACGATCACAGTAGGTGGCTTTAATAGCCCATTGACATCACTGGATAAATCCTCTAGACAAAGGATCAACAAAAAAACAGCAATCCTAAATGAGCCACTAGATCAGATGGACTTAATTGACATCTTCAGAACATTTCACCCCAAAGCTGCAAAATATACATGCTTCTCAAGTACACATGGGACATTTTCAAAGCTAGACCACATATTGGGACACAGGCAAAGGTCTCTCCAAATTCAAGAAGATTTAAAAAATCAGGATAGCGATTACTTTTTGGTAGGTGTTTGCTAGGAGAGAACAATTGAGAGGTATCTGAATGTTACTAAAATTTTCTATTTTTATCTCAGTATAGTTATGTGTATAAATTTGGAAACATGCCTTGTGAATTTCAATAAATTTGACTTTTAAGTGATGTTACACTCTAGTAAAAGGTAAGAGTTACTCATAATTTGTCTGTTTTAATTTTGTATTTCTTCATAATTCAGATTTTGTAGCTTTTATGTTTTTAGAAGTTTTGTCAATTCTTCTAGATTATCCAATTTGTTGACATACAATTGTTCACAGTAATCTCGTATCATCCTTTGTATTTGCAAGGTCTCCTCTTCCACTTCTGACTTTATTTATGAATTTGTCTTCTCTCTTTTTTTCTCAGTCTAACTAAAAGATTGTCAATTTTATCTTTTAAAAAAAACAACTTAGTTTTACTCATCTTTTCTACTGTTTTTTTTCTTCTCTATTTTATTCATTTATTCTCTGATTCTTGTTATTTTCTTCCTTCTGCTTTCTTTGGACTTAATTTGTTCTTTGCTTAAGAACTATTGTTATTTTCTAATTTCTGAAAGACAACTTGGTGAGGTAGAGTATTATAGTTTCACAGTTCTTTTAAGCACTTTGTATATATAATCTAATTTTTTCCTTGCCTATAAGTTTTCTAATAAGAAATATGCTGAAAGCCTATGGCTGTTCCTTTATATGTAAGGTTTTTTTTTCTGGTTTTAAAATTCTCTTTGTCTTTAATATTAGACACTTTTATTGTAATTTGTCTTGAAGACAATTATTTTGGGGTGACAAATTAGATTCATTAACTTGAATAGCTAAATCTCTCTTCAGAATTAAGAAGTTCTCAGCTATAATTTTTAAAGTAAACGTTCTGCTCCTTCTCTCTCTCTTCTTTTTCTGGAATCATAATAATGCATAAATTGTTTCTTTTAATAGTATTACATAATCCATGTAAGCTTTCTTCATTTTTTAATTTATTTTCTTTATGCTTCTCAGAGTGTTTGATTTCAAAAGACCTATTTTTGAATTCACCAATTCTGTCTTCCGCTTTGTTCTATCTGATGTTGAAGTTCACTATTAAATTCCCCAGTTGAATCAACTCTAGGATTTCTAAACATTTTTTTCTTAATGGTTTGTGCTTTCTTATTCATCTCATTTCATTTATGCATTCTTTTCTTAATTTTATTTAGTTGTCTGTGTTCTCTTGTAGTTTATTGAATTTCCTTAAGAGGATTATTCTTGTCACACAGTTCATATATCTTTATTTATTTAGGGTTAGTCATTGGAATTTTATTAGTTTCCTTTGATGGTGTCATGTTTTATGACTATTCATGATCTTTTTGGCCTTGCATTGGTATTAGCACATTTGTGGATAGTAGGCACCCTTCTCAGTCTGTAAATACTGGTTTCAGCAGGCAAAGTCTTTTACCAGTCATTCTGCCCAGGGATTCTGAGTCAGCAATATAGTGATGTCGCTGGGAAGGCTTGCTGCTGGGGACATGGGCAGCTTGGTGCTGGGATGAGTAAATCTAAAGCCTGGATGAAGGTGTTGGGCTCTACTATGACCCTGGGTTTACAACTGACCCCTGGAGCCTGGGTTTGTAAGCATTCATTGGGAGCCTGAAGCCACAGGAGCTGACATGAAGTCTAGCCATGGGAACTGTACTTTGCAGCCTGCTGGGAGCCTGGTGTTATGCCCAGATTTCAGGATCCCCAAGAAACCACATCAGGGAGCCAGCCAGTCCGATGCAAAAGCATAAGAGTCTTTATTTGAGCTAGCTGGGCTCCCCCACCTTGCCGACGCAGCAACAGGAAGCAGAGAGAGAGAGAACTCTGTGTGGAGAGGGGTTTTATAGGGGGTTGGAGTAAGGGGAGGAGAAAGGGCTGTGGCCTTGCCGATTGGCCAGGCGCAAGTCGGTGTCTTGTTCCTGGGTGTGGCTAGCAGAGGCTTAGACTTCCGGGAAGAAGCTCCTTGCCAAGCACATGGCCAAGGCAAGATGGAGGGCGTAGCCCTTACCCTGGGGCAAGATGGAGGGGCGTAGCCCTACCCTGGGGCAAGATGGAGGGCCTAGCCCTTACCCTGGGGCAAGATGGAGGGCGTAGCCCTCACCCTTTCACCTGGATCACAGAAGTCATTTAGGACAATGGGAGCTGGCAGCCTGGAGAAGGAAGGCCCTGATCGGCCCTGATCACCAGATCATGTTATTGATCATCAGGCCTCTAGTTATTAATAATGAGCTACAATGTTTGCTAATGACTAATTACTATAATCCTGTTGCATTCATTTCCCTTATTCACCTTACATGCAGGCGCACCATTTCTCTCCACTAATACTGGCAGTGAATATTTTAGCAGCCAATTGCCACGTCATTAGTCTGGGACTGACTTGTTTGGTGTGCACAACAGGAAATATTTCACTTTTGAAGGACAAGAAAAATGGGTTTATTTGCATTACACTTATTAATTTGTGCAATTATTCAGTGTCTGGTAAGTTAATGTCCAAGAAAAAATATTAATTTTTATTAAAATGTTCTATTATTTTATGTTAATGATTACTCATTTATTTTGGCCCTTTGTATTCAGCATGTCTCTATTGAAATAAAACTACGTTTCTATTGTTGCAGAAATTACCAGTCGACTGGAGGACACACAACCAGGCACTTGGAAGATTCAGAAAAGGAACTTTATTGCGGGAGCACTGGTGCTGTGGCCCAGGAGAATTGGTTCCCAAAGCTGAGAGCTGATTTAGCGGCCTCTGATCTTATAAAGGGCACTAAGTTCTTTGTTCACAGTTCCCGGGCTTTTTGTGGGCTTTTGCACCCCCCCTATGATGGTGGTAAGGGGGAGGTGAGTTTACAATCAAAGGCCCCAGCTGGTGCCCACAGTTGGCCCTCTTATGGGGGCTGGGCATGATTTATGGCCCCTGCAAAATAAGTATTCAGGGAAACAGGTTTTTCAAGGCTAGGTCACAGCTGGGAAGGGGGTTGGGGCTGGGAAACAGGTTTTTCAAGGCTAAAGCCCAAGAGGGCGGGGGAGAGGGGGTTAATTATGGGCTTGTAAGCATATGAGTCAGAATGCAGGTTTGAGGTGTCTAACAGTTAGACACCTGGTCGACAGCGGTAGGCAAACTCATTAGTCAACAGAGCTAAATATCAACAGTACAACGATTGAAATTTCTTTTGAGAGCCAAATTTTTTAAACTTAAACTATATAGGTAGGTACATTGTTATTAACTTAATTAGGGTACTCCTAAGGCTTAGGAAGAGCCACACTCAAGGGGCCAAAGAGCTGCATGTGGCTCGCGATCCGAAGTTTGCCTACCACTGGCAAGTGGCCTTACACTATGAAAATTGAAGCTTTTTTTTTTTTTTTTCAGCCCCCATAAACTTAAACCTTGTTTATTTGGCCCCCGTTAGCCTTTAAATTTGAAATGCGTGCTCTACACATTCAGCTGTCTAGGCTTGGGGGAGCAGTATTAGGGGTTATGTGAATGTTATATTTTTTGACTTCCTCATTTTCTTGTTTCCATGCTTCATCTATGTGCTTTAATCCCCCACTTATAATCCCTGGCTCTTGTGAAAGTTTTTCTTATGCAAATAATTGATCAAATTGATGTTAGTGGTGGGGGGCCATGGTAGAAATGTCACCATTTTCCTGATATTATCCTCTGTATTCTCCTAATTCTTCTGAGATGTTATGTGAATTGAGCTATTTCTAATGAATTGGGTCAATTAATGAATTTTCAGATTTTTTGTTTCATTTATTTATTACTGTGCCATTTGTATTGGTCTGCTAACAGCTACATTATAGTAAATTTTAACATCTGACAAGGAAAGTACCTCTCCCTATTTTTCTTTTCCAAGATTATGCCTTCAATGTGAATTTTTAAATACCTTTATTGATATCCCAAATTTAATCCCCACATCATAACAGCATTACCACAGAAATCACACTTAATCTAGATACTGATTTGGGAATGATATGTATGTTATATTAAATTTCCCTTCCAGAAAAATGATAGATTTTATTTTGTTTTCTAATTTATATTGCCCTTGAAAATTTTTAAATTAATCTTAGATGTTTAAAAGATTTATTACAAATGTTAACATAATTGTTATGATTACATTTCTCATTATTGTAAAGAAAATCTATTTCTGTACATTTAACATTAATTAAACTGTCCTACCAACTTCTCATGTTTTCTAATAAAGATTTCATTTTTTGCCTAGCACAAAATCAATTTATAGTAATTGAGGTAATATTAGTCTTTTGTCAATTTCTCCCTATAATTCTATCAGTTTTTGCTTTATATATTTTGAGGGCTATTTTGTTTTGTTTAAAATGTTACATATTCCTGGTGAAAGAAAGAAAACTGTTATTATGTGGATACAATTACTATTTTTAGAATTTCCTCATAAGGTAATTTTGTCTTATATCACTACTAGAGGCTTGGTGCACAACATTCATGCACTGGGGGAGTGGGGGGGGGGGGG
>NW_005359840.1:1669511-1677036 GCF_000412655.1 Myotis brandtii
ACTAGAGGCCCGGTGCATGAAATTCATGCACAGGGGGGGGGGGGGCGGGGTCCCTCAGCCCAGCCTGCACCCTCTCCAATCTAGGACCCCTCTGGGAATGTCCGACTGCCAGTTTAGGCCCGATCCCCTGCTAGCCTCATCACCCCCTAACTGCTCCCCTATTGACCTGATTGCCCCTAACTGCCTCTGCCTCGGGCCCCGCCACTGTGGCTTTGTCCAGAAGATGTCCGGCCTAATTAGCATATTACCCTTTTATTAGTATAGATAAGTCTATTTCACAATAACTTCTTTTATATTTTCTTTTTTCAAAAAGCATTTGAGGTGGCCGCTGTTTAAGATGCATACCTGAAACTTTCTACTGGAAGTATGTTAAAGGTTGTAGGTAGAGGGAGCAAGATAGCTGCTAAAGTGACTTATTATCCCAGAGGCAGAAGATTACAGCCTCATCATCCCATTGAACTGAATTCTTTTCTTACTGACTCCTCTCCTTAAACTTCTCATTTCTTCCTTCTATTGTCTCTTTTTCCTGGCTCATCCTTTTTAAAATTTCTCTTGCACACATTCTCTCTCTCATTTCAAAAAAAAGTATTTTCTTTTCTGCTCTCCTTTTAAAACTTCTTTTTCTCTATCCCTTTTCCCTCTTGTTACTCTTCCCTCCCCTTCCCTTCTCCACCCTATTCCATCCCATCCCTTCTTTTACACTCTATTTACTGATCACTTTTAACATTTTTCATTTCTTCTCTTTCCTTTTCTAACTCTCTACTTTTACTATTTACTGTTTTCTCCTTTTTCAAATCAGTTCTATCTACCTGTGCATGTGTCTATCTATCTATTTATCCACACACTTACTTAGCTATCTTTATTGTATTTTATTAACTTCTTTTTTTTTTTTAAATCTTATCCCCTTCACACACAATTGTATTTGACTTCCTTATTGGCTTCTCCCTCTCACACAATTTTTCTCTCTCCTTTATGTAACACTTTTTCCTACTGACTCATCATTTATAAACTTTTCTTTCCTCATTTCCTACTTCTGTTCCATCATCCTTCTTCCCATCTTTCTCCTACCCTCCCTCCCCACATTCCTTCTTTCCGTTATCTTTACCCCTGCCCTCCCTTCCCTTTTCTTTCAACCCCACCTTTTTCCTTCATTTCTTCCCTCGGACCTGCTTTGCTCCCTCCCCTATTACTTCCCATTCTCCTTTTAAGCTCTACTGGCTCCCCTTTAAAACTTTTCTACCCTCCCTCTTTTTCTCTCATCCACATTCTTCTCTACTTAGTTCCACTGTTTAAATATCTACCTGCCTAATTATTCACTATCATTTATCTTTTTTCTTTTCTGACTCCTACTTTTAAAATCTGTCCCCAGTACACAACTATACTTGATTTTCATTATAGTTCCTACACATTCACTCACACATTATAATTCACTCACACATCCTCATTCCCTCTTTAACTCTGCTCTCTACTGACTCCTTTATAAAGTTCTCCCCTTCCTCCTTTCCTTTTAGGATAATTTTAAAAAATACTTTCTTCTCTCTCTCTTTCTATGCTTTTCGTCCTGTCTTAGTACTGAATTCTCCACTTAAAAATCACACTCAATAAAAATATATTTTTAAAAAATCACCCTGTGCTTAATTTTCCTACTAACTCCTCCTTTTAAACTCCCCTCACTCTCACATTTTGTTTCTTCTTTTTATTTAACTATTTTCCTGCCCTCACCCCATTTTAGCATCCTTCTCTTTCCTGCTTTCTTTCCCTCCCTCCCTGTGAACTGCATTTTGATATTAAAGCTTCCTTCCATTGGGGGGGAATTAACCCCCAGCCCAGGGCCCAGCCCCGGCCAGGCCTTTGCCACGCCCCCTTCCCCAGCCAGGGACATATGTAATACTTTCAACAATAAAGATTTTTAAAAATAAAAAATAATGTCTTTTGCCAGAAGTCATTTTTCCAACTTAACCCTGGCCAGTGTCTTTGGGGTCCAGCCCTCGGGGGCAAAAGGGGTACCCTCCTTAGTGTCTGACTGTGCCCTAGCTAAGCTGCACCTCCCCTCCCAGCGCAGGGCACCTGTCCCAGTGAAGGTGGCTGAGGCCCGCACAGCCCTGGGCGCTACTGCCCCGAAGCAGGAGTGCCTCCGCCCAGAAGGCCTCGGACCGGTCTGCCCTTCTGTCTTGGGACCCGGGGGCACCTCCCTGCCAACAGCCCACTCCAGGGGCCACCGTCCTCCACCTGCATTTGGGCGGGACTCCCTGCTCAGCGCTGCCTGTGCCCGCCCCTCGCCGGGCGCACCTGATCTGCCCCCACGGTGGCCCCCCCCTCCCGTGTGCAGCCCCACGTTTCCTTCCTTTTTTCACTCCTCGCATCCATAAGGGACACACTCAAGAAGCGTTTTTTTGTGTTTTTTTTTTTTTCAATCGGAAGGGGTTACAAACTCTCGAATCCACTGAGCTTGTTTGGGGCAGGATTCTGAGGTCCCAGACCCCTACGGGGAGAGGCGGGACGGCCTTGCAGTGGGTTGGAGAGCGAGGGTGGCTTTCTGGCGGAGCTGCTCGCCGGCACTCGGGGACCCGGAGACATGGAGTCGCAGAGAGGCGAGGAGTCGAGGAGATGCCATTGCTCTTTGCTCCGCCCTGGTGATTCCCGGAGACCCCGCCCTACTCAATTTACATCCCCACCCAAGCTGTGCCAGTGTCACAAAAGGAACCACCTGCGCTTTTGCAGCCTAACCCAACAAACTGTAGATTTCAACTCCTCGCATACATAAGGGACACATTTCTGCATTTTTTTCTCGTTCCCTTTCTGTATTTCTGTTTCTCCTCTCGGCCTATCTGCATGCAGGCCTGACTTTCTCTCCCTCTCCTTCCTTATCCCCTCCTATCCTATCCTATCCTACCTACCCCAGGCCTCGCAGCTGCCTGAGCCCATGGCTGCCTGAGCAGCCTCTGTGGCTTTGTCCAGATGGACGTTCACCCTAATTAGCATATTACCCTTTTATTAGTATAGATAACAATCTCACCTTTCTGTTGTTTAGTATTTGTCTGAAACATCTTTTTGCATTCTTTTTCTATTTTATTCTTTCTGAGAACTTATGCTTTAAGTGTTTCTCTGGCACATAACATATAAGATTGTCAGTTTGGATGAAACAAAAATTTTATTCTAACAATTTATCATTTACCTTGTGATAGTTGTCTAATTAGAAATGTATTTGTTTCTCTAATTTTAGTTTTTAATGTATATTTATTCTACTTTTTAGTTCTATTAGTTCTTTATATCCTTCCTTGCCTATTTCTGATTGTCTTGCTTTTCTTTTTGTTTTTTATTCCCTTTTCTCTTCATTGAATTTATACACTGATGCACACAATTTTCTTTCTTTAATGATTGCCCTTGTAATTTTCATTTAATTTTAAAATGTCCAAATTTATATAGCTTTTAAATACTCTAAACACAGAACATTATTTGGTTACTATGACTTCAAAATGTTTTAACTCTAATGACCTCCTCCAAACTATTATTATTGTTCATGGTTTTTATACCTATGTTTTTTTAACCTAACTAATTATACATTATTATGAGTTTTGTCATCCTCCTCATCATTATCTTTGCTAACAATATTTGTATGAATTTATACACATATGCCATTTTATTTACTATATATCCCTTTTCAAATCTTATATCATTCTTCTGAGATAGTTCTCCCTTATTTTCAGATGTACTTTGTTTAATCAAGTCTCTTGGTGGAAATTTCTCAACATTATTATTTATCTGCAATTGTATTTAGTAGAACCTCATACTTGGAAGAAAGTGTTTCTGAGCATACAATTCTAATTTAAAAGTTACTTTGTTTCAACTCTTTTGAAGCTATTATTCTGCTATTTTATTACTTTTTTTAGTTGGTGATGAGAAGTTACTGTCAGTATAATTGTCTTCCTTTGTTTACCTTTCTCCCTTATTGCTGTAAAATCTTGTGTTTGATTGTTGAATCTGTAAGTCCACTTATAGATTTTAAAATTTCACTTGGGATATACCATTCTTGTAGGATTTATAGATTTAGATTTTTCATCAGCTATAAAAAATCATAATCATTATCTTTTCTAGTATTGCTGCTCTTTGTCTTCTATAATTTCCCCTTCAGAAACTCTGGTAAGATATGTTAAACCTTCTCATTCAATGATCCATATTTACCAATGTCTTTTTTTTGTGTGTGTGTGCAACATTCCCGGAGGTACTGCAGTACCCGGTTGATGCATGCAGTGGATGGAGCAAGCTCCTATTCCATCTCCCTATTCCAAAAATACATCTTATATAATAAAAGCCTAGTATGCTAAGTGTCTGGTCGACTGGTCAGCCATTCAACCAATCAAAGCCTAATATGCTAATGATATGCTAAGACCACTCAACTGCTCACTATGATGTGCACTGACCACCAGGGGGCAGATAGTCAACTGGTCAACCAGTCGCTATGATGTGCACTGACCACCAGGGACAGACACTCTGACCGGTAGGTTAGCTTGCTACTGGGGTCTGGCTGATTGGGACTGAGCGAGACGGGCCAGACACACCCTGGAGCCCTCCCATGGTCCCTCCCTGGCTGGCCAACCTCTCAAGTCCCTCCCTGGCCCTGATTGTGCACTTGTGGGGTCCCTCAGCCTGGCCTGTGCCCTCTCGCAATCCGGGACCCCTTTGGGGATGTCAGAGAGCTGGTTTTGGCCCGATCTTGCAGGGCAGGCCGAGGGACCCTACTGGTGCACAAATTTGTGCACCAGGCCTCTAGTTTAATATAATGTCCTCAGATAGAGGATGTATCAGATATTAAAATGATAAGAACAGATGCTACACTAGATCTTAGCCAAAAGGCTGAGAAGCAATTCAATGTCTTTTTTTTTTTTAATGTGTACCACCCCTTTATCACTCTGTGAATGAATCTGGATAATTTCTATAGGTATATCTTTTTTTATTAAATAATTTTTATTGGTTTTTAGAGAGAAAGGGAGGGAGAGGGAGAGGGAGATCGATGTGAGATCAGACTATTGTTCAGATGCCTCCTGCACCCCCCTTCCTAGGGACCAAGTTCGAAACCTGGGCATGTGCCCTGATTCGGAATGGAACTGGCAACTCCTGGGTGCACAGGACGATGCCCAGCCAACTGAGCCACACTGGCCAGAATGGTATATCTTTTAATTTACTAGCTTTATCTTCAGCTGTGTTGTGTCTGCTGTTTAATTTATCAATTTACTTTTAATTTATTTTAATAATTATATTTCCTACTTATAGGTTCTAAAATATGCGTTTATTCCAATTAGTTTTTTTGCTTGCTTATTTTTGCAATTGCATTCTTTTGTTTCTATGAAGCAACTCTATACTCCATATATGAAAATGCCAATGTCTGCACAATTTGGTACCCAAAGCTGTTGCTTTTCATTTCTGCTGACTCACTCATAGTAGCTTCTTTTCTCAAGTATCTTGATTTTTTTAAATTGTGGTATTATCATTGAATTTTAACCTGTGGGTCTACTGCAAACATAGGCTGGTAAAATTTTCCTTAAGATATAATTTTTTTTTCTTCTGCCAGTAATTGGGGCTGGGGGAATGCCACACTTATATGACTGCTAAAACATTCTCCACAGTGTCCTGGCTTAGCAATATAATTTTGAGAAATTTTTATTATAACAAATGTGAAAGGTGAATCTAAGTCATTAATTTTATCACTATAAACTATTATGTTTTTGGAATAACATGAAGGTTACATATGATTCTACTACTGAGGAAGAGAGGTTATTTAATTTTTTTCTTTTAAAAACAGTGTAATGAAATAATCCAGTCAGAGAAAGACAAGTATCACATGATCTCATTCATATATGGAATCTAGTGAACAACATAAATTTGAAAAAAATAGATCCAGAGACATAGAAGCATGGAACAGACTGCAGAATCTCAGAGGGAAGGTGTGTGTGTGGAGGGGGGGTAGTAGATCAACCAAAGAACTTCTATGCATATATGCACAACCCATGGACACAGACAATAGGGTTGTAGATGCTTAGGGTGGGAGGTGGGGATGGGCTAGAAGTGTTCAATGGAAGAAGAAAGGGGACATATGTAATATTTTCCACAATATTGATATTTTTAAAATATGTAAATAAATAAAAACACTATTTATAATGAATATAATTTTATTTATAAATATATGTGACAAATAGAAATGTACATGTTGGATTCTACGGTATGCTGTTTTCACTGTAGTAGGTACTACTAAATTATGTTCTAATATGGTTCCACCAATTTGAATGTAGGATTTCTCCTCAGTGAATTGGCTGTTTACAACTTTTTCTCATTTTTTTACTTGTTTTAATCTTACCCTTTGCTGATAGCATATAGATATCAAATTAGGTTTTCCTATTTGTGGTTTACCTTTTAACTATTATGATGTATATTACCACACCATATTTTAAATTTTAATGAAATCTAATTTACCAACATTTACCTTCAGAGACTGTATTTTTTGGTCTTGGTTAGGAAACTCTTCTCTATTTCATAGTCATACGGGTATTCATTTATATTCTTTCATATTTTTTTTTCTAGTGATTATTATAGTTCTTAATTTTACGTTATGTTTTTATCTAAAATTTAATTTTGTTTGTAGTGTAAGTTTAAAATATTATTGTACTTTTTAAAATATATGTTATCTAATTTTTGTAGCACTATTAAATAAATGGTCATTAGTTCCCTCGTCATTTGTGTCAATGTAAGAAACATTCAAGACTGTAGAGAATTTCTATGAGTTTATTTGAGCCAAACTGACAATTGCCGGTAAGTAAAACCTGCACCAATTGAGAAAATGTTCCAGAGAATGGCAGATTTGTGGTCTCTGCAGTGCAGTACCTGTGCTTTGAGGGGTCCAGGAAAGAAAAATTACTTTGACATTCCAAAGATATGCAAAAGACAGACAGGCTGTTAAGGCAAAGATTAACCTTTGTCAGGGAAAAATACTGCCCTAGGGCATGACTACTTACCATGAACTGCTTTTAGTTAGAAAGTTTTAATTTCAGACCATCCTATATGGTTACTTTCTGTCTCTAAGTTTGTAAGGTCCACTGTGCAGGCTTCCTTTGAGCTTGTCAGGTTTAGTATGCTGCCCATTTTAATGCACATTTGTAAAGCTAAATCTTTGACATAGCAGATTCCCATATATAAATGAGATTTTTTCTTCCTAGGCTCTTTACATGATTCATCTATTAGTCTATTCCTGCACCATTTTTACACTAAGATAACTTCTAAGTTGTTACAATATTAAGTTTTGTAAAGTTTAATTATTGTGCACCATTTACATTTACTCTGCTTTTATTTTTCAACTATCTGATTTCTTCAACTTTTAATTTGCAAAATCAGTTTTTATTTATTTTATTTTTTAAAATAAGTCTTTATTGTTCAGATTATTACAGTTGTTCCTCCTTTTCCCCCCCATAGCTCCCCTCCACCCGGTTCCCACCCCACCCTCTGCCCTTACCCCCCCCAACTGTCCCCATCCCCA
>NW_005359840.1:1677622-1683277 GCF_000412655.1 Myotis brandtii
GTCCCAGAGGCTCCTTACACTATCTTCATATTTTTGTATTCTTTTTTCTTTTTGTTTTTCCGGTTGGGTGTTTTTTGCTTCTTCGTATTTCAAATCTTTGACTTGATTCTTGGGATCCTCTAGTCTGCTGTTGGATCTCTGTATATTATTCTTTATTTCAGTCAGTGTATGCTTAATTTCTAATTGGTCCTTTTTCATATCCTTGTGGGGTCTCACTAATTTCTTGGAGGTTTCTAGAAGATTCTTGAGTAACCTTATAACCGTGGTTTTGAACACTATATCCAGTAGTTTACGTTCCTCCATTTCTTTTGTTTGTGACCTGTTTCTTTGGCTGTGCATTTTGGCTGCTTCCCTGTGTTGATAGAGTTTCTTTGTGTGCTAGGTGTCCTATAGGGCCCAGTGGTTCAGCCTCCCTAATTACCTGAGGTGGACCCTCTTGGTGCACCCCTTTGTGGGCTGTGTGCACAGTCTTGTTAAGCCTTGATTGCTGTTGGTGTCACTGGGAGGAATTGACTTCCAGGCCAATTGGCTGTGGGGACCATCTGAGACTATAGTGGGAGAGCTGCTGTGCAGGAAACACCCTTATGGATCAGGACTCACTTCAGTGGGACTTTGGTGTTCACTGAGTCTGCCACTTGAGTGTGTTGCTTATGGATGTGAAGAGTTGTAATTTGGTATGGTCTCACACTGACCACTGGGTACACTGGCTCCTGGATCTCCAAGGAGGTGCAAAGCCAGCCATTGCCTGAGGCCACCCAGCAGGAGCTTCAGAGAGATCTGCAGATTCCTCCTCTTTGTTTGGGGTTTGGAGGTGCCCAGACCAGGCCCAGCTGTGAAGCAATGCAGGCTGCTGTTGAGCCTTAGGCCTTCTTTTGGAAGCTCTGGGGCTCTATGACCCAGCTGCAGTTTTTTAGGTTTATATATGTTATTTATATATAGGTGGAGAGAGCATTGGCCATTCATATGCAAAAGCCTCTGCGCACAGCTTGGGTGGGGTTGTAAATTTGGTGGGGCGGGGTCTCAGGGAATCACTAGGGCAGAGCAAACAGCAATGGCTGCCAGTCAGCCCTGCACTGGAGAGGTCCCCGTGTCTCTGCATTTCGTGCCCCCGTGCAGGAACAATGATCGCTGCAAGCACCTCTGACTGAGAGAAAGCCGCCCCTGTGTTCCGGCCCAGTGCCAGACAGTCCAGTTTCTCCCCATATGAGTCTAGGTCCCCAGAGTCTTGCCCAGAACTGGAGTTCAGAGCAATTGGGAGCTTGTATCTCCCTCCAGATTGAAAAAGAGAAGAGTGCACCCAGTTGCCAGCTCATTTCACGGGGCCTGCATACCTCCACACTTCCGCACCTCTGTACCTACTACCAGTCTCAATGAGCTTTTCTCTTTCCTTCTAGTTGTAGAACTTCCACTCGTCCAGCCTTCCCGTGGTGGTTCTGGATGATATCCATTTTGTCTTTTAGTTGTAGTTTTGATGTGGTTTTGCGAGGCAGCAAGTACAGGTGTGTACCTATGCCACCATCTTGGTTCGCAAAATCAGTTTTTTAAAGTCTTATGTAAATATGTCTTCTTAGGATTTATTTAGGTCCTACAATAATTTCAGAATTTTCTCTTGATGGTTTTGCACAACTTTTGTTATTGTTTTATACTTGATTTTTGGATTGTTCTTATCAATAACATCTTAAAAATCTTACATGTTCTAATTATTATTTATCAATTCTTATTTGATATGTATCATTTTATTATTTCTATTTACTATAGGTTTTTCCTTTTTTAACTACTAATGAAGTAATTTAGTGTGCCCTCCCTCTGATTTGAAAGTTATTCATTCTAATCTTATTGTCTTAGTGATCACTCTGAAGAGTTTAACACATACATGATAGACAAAAGACTAAAGTTAATCAATTTTCTATCCTCATTCTAAAGATGCTCTTCAACCACTTAATCTTCCCTTACTCAACTTTCATGTTACTTGCTGTTATTTTTTAGTAATTCAGTTACATATGGTTTTTATAACCCTCAAATTGGTCCTTATCAATGTTTTTGTTTACTATAGTTACATCTTGTTCAGATCTACCTAAATATTTGTCAAAGTTTTAGAAACCAATACTCTATCTCACTCTTCTCTTTGGAGTTGTTTCCTTTATTTTAAAATGTATGTTTTACTGGTTCTTTGAGAAAGGACGTGAAATGTGTAAATTATTTTTATTTCATATCAGAAAAAATCTTTGTCCTTGCTTTTATATAATATTTATTTTGTGTATAGCAATCTAGGTTAATACCTCTTGTCTCTCAGTAGATACGTTTTTCCACTATTGTTTTGTGTGGTGTTTTTTGTTCTTGTTCTTGCATTGTATATGTTTACTTTTGCTTTGATTGCATGTGGTGACATTTGACCATCTAATTATTTTTAATAAACAATGCCTCAATTATTTGCAATTTGTATCCAAGTCATAAAAATCATAAAAGGAATATATGTAAAATCATAAAATATCTAATTTAAAATAAATATAAAAGTCAAACTCTCTTAGTTGCCAAGGATATGCACAACCATATATGACGTTCAATCACAGTTATTTTAATGCAACAGTGTGAAAGTGTGGTATTGTTACAGTAGTAGGCACAATGATCAAATGAAACAAAAAAGAGAATCCAGATACAAAAAATATATACATATTAAAATTTTACACATAACAGAAGTAAGAAATGACATTAAAATTAAGATGATAAAATGGACTATTTAATAAATGCTGCTCAAACAATTGGCTTTCTATATGGGAAAAATACCATTTGGCTTTTTTCTCAAAGTATAAGCAAAAACCAAGTAAGAAAGCAAATCCTTTAAGAATTTATATGTTTTTTAAAAACTTTGAATAACTGCCTGAAAATAAATCAGAGCACATTTGTGACCTCAGACTAGGTATTGTATTCCTAGGGAAGTTGCATAAACATAACTAACAAAAAATCAAAGACACGAGAGTTACCTAAAAGAAAAGATGGACATGACTCCTACTTCTCCTCTCTATCTTCCTTTACCTTAATACTCACAAGTGTACTAATCCTCTGTGTGAATTGTCTTTCACTCTGAAAAGACTACAAAACCATAAACAAGAGTCTGCCAAGTCAGTGGCCTTCCAACTGCAACAGCTCCAAGGTGAGAAACCTAAAACACCTTGGCCTCCTTCACTGCACTCTTCCAAATGCAGTGTGCTAGTGTAATGGAGGGCTCCATTACCAAAACACAACCCCAGACATCATTGTCTCACTTGCAATGAACAGAAACACTGGAAAAAGATTGCCCTCCCTCAAAGGTTTTGTGTAAAGCCTTTGACAACTTAAATGCCCCCATATCTATCTTTGAAAAAGGGGCTCCAAATGAGTCCTTCCCAGGTTTGACAGGACTCCAAGTTATTCTCTGGGAAACTACTATCAGTTGCTCTGTAGAGTAGCCAAAAGGAAACTAAAGTGAAAATTAATGAATAATGTCTGCCAAATTTCGGTAGATCCTGGGGCTGCATTCTCTACTTTAAACCACACTATTTCCAGAGTCTGAATATGGAATCCCATGGAATCTGGAAAAAGCCAATGAAAAGTGATAATTCTTACAAGGGTTAGTTCTCCAGGACCTCTGTATGTAGTGCCCAGTCAAGAGAGGAAATTAAGTTTCCATGTGGTCTCTTGCTTTTGGAATTTGGACTCTTGTGAATTTGATTTTGATGTACCCATTGGTAGCTGATCCTTTCTTTCCTGGTGTTGACATAAAGTAAAGTCGAACCTAGTATGTTAGTGTAGGTAGCTAGATATTAATAAAGGAAGGGAGCAATTGGAATCAGACATTATTAAGGATAATAAACTAGGGAACTGAATCGGATAACAAGCCTGTTTCGCTAGGAAGTTGCAGCATTCATAGACACCCATAGGGAGGATGGGCCCGCTTTCAAATATCGCCAGGGTACAATCAGTCCACTACCCAAACTATGGGGGAAGGAATCCTATATAATAAGAGGCTAATATGCAAATTGACCAAACAGCAGAATGGCTGGTCTCTATGATGTGCACTGACCACCAGGGGTCACACGCTCAACATAGGAGCTGCCCCCTGGTGGTCAGTGTGCTCCCACAGGGAGAGAGCACTGCTCAGCCAGAAGCCGAGTTCATGGTTGGCTGGTGAGCACAGCAGTGGTGGCGGGAGCCTCTCCCACCTCCAAGGCAGTTGGACATTCTCTAAGGGCTCCCAGACTTCGAGAGGATGCAGGCTGGGCTGAGAGACCTACCCTCCCACCAGTGCACGAATTTTGTGCACCAGGCCTCTAGTAAACAATAAAAAAGAAGCCAAGATGATGCAGGAGGAGGTGCTTCTACAATGAGGCATAAGCAGTAGGAGTCAAGATACTAACCATAAGGGTCTGACTTAGCCTGGGAAAAGGATCAGATTGGATAAGGGACACAGAACCCCAGAAGATCTGGAAATGGATTGGTTAGAGGGAGGACCCAAAACCAGCCTGTAAAGAATTGGGAAGTTGGTTGGTTAGTTTGAAAGGGCACCTTGTCCTTCCCAAGCCCAAGATAATATAATCAGCCTAACAAAGGCTCTCTCTCTCTCTCTCTCTCTCTCTCTCTCTCTCATCTCTATCTCTCTCTCTATGTCTTTCTCACACACTCTCACTAACATGTGCTTGCCCCATTCATTCACGTCTTCTCTGTCCATAGCAGCCATGGGCCCTAGCAGCCACGCAGCAGGTAGCCACTGCAAACTCCAAGCAGGAGCCTGACTAGAGCAACACAATACAAGCAGAAGTACAACTGGGAACAGAAACTATGCTAGCCAGACAAGGACGGCGGCTCAACTGGACTAAGCTTTGGTATGGCACAGAATTTTTGGACACTGGCCTTTTTTCTGGGCCTGATGAAGATAAGATTGGACTTCTTTCACGTGGGCCAGGCAAGAATGACACTTCTTTCACAGCAGAATGGAGCTGAACCTGGGATAATTCTTTGATTCTGTTTTTACAATAAATCTTATCACTAAACCTTATTCCCCAAACATGGGTCCTTGGAATGCTTTCCTTGCAACTCCATGAAAGGGCCCCATTTCCACCAGCAACATGTAGAGAATTTTTATGAGTTTCTTTGAGCCAAACTGATGACAATGCTGGAAAGCAAGATCTCAAATGCTTGGGACAAGTTTTGCAGTTTATTTTATACAATTAAAATAAATAAGGGAACAAAAGGAAGATTACATGAAGGTGGGAGAAAGCATGGCACAGGACTGTTAACAAGATTATGTGCTACTCTGAGGGTGGTTATGCCCTGATCTGAGGGATCTATAAAAGGGGCATGTCAAAGGTGGCATTATTAGAGTCTGGCTTTGCATATATGTGAGTGGATTTCAATATCATGGATCAGGATCTTACATATTACAATTTCACTGTTGTTTTGTCTAGTTATGCAATGATCACCGGATCATTGGTCAGATTGTAGGCTTTTTTCCACCCACTGTTCACAGTTCTTTGTGCATAGTAGAAGAAGAATTAATACATTCACAATACTACTGTTCTTATTAAAAACTGAGAATAAAACACAATCTTCTGAAAGAAAATGTCAGCTACAATATTGAGAAAATAAAATGAGGGATAAAGAAAAACAGGAGGAAATGAG
>NW_005359840.1:1685312-1720940 GCF_000412655.1 Myotis brandtii
AAGAAGAGAGTGATAGAAACATCGATGAAAGAGAAACATCAACATTGATCAGTTGCCTCCAGCACCCCCTGCTGGGGTTTGAGTCCACAACCTGGGCATGTGCCCTGACCAGGAATTGAACCTGCGAACTCTTAGTGCATTGTCCAACACTGAGCCACATGGGCCAGGCAAGAATGAACATTACCTTTTATACATTTGCAATTAAGAGGGGGATGGTAAAAAAATTAAACAAAGATGGCATAAATATTAATAAAAAGTTTAAGGTATGTGCCCTGGTTGGTGTGTTGTTGTCTGGTACACTGAAACCTGGTTGGTTCAATTCCTGGTTAGGGCACATACCTGGTTGTGCATTCAATCCCCAGTTGGGGCATGTGAGAGAGGCAACAGATCTACATTTCTCTCTCACATCGATGTGTCTCTCTCTATCAGCCAGAAACACAATTAGGATCAACTGCTGTTTTATAAATGAATGAGTTTTGTCTTATCATGTGTCATGGATAAAATTCTAAAAGAAAACCTATAACATCTCTGCATGTGTCTTGATTATATGACTATGTATGTATACTACATATGTGTAATATTTTTCTGTCTGTGGATGGTATTGCTGAGTTAATTTGTGAAGAGTTCTATTTAATTGGCTTAAAGACAAAAAAAGGTCTACATGAATCAAGAATACTCAGAAATGGAAAGGAGCAGCACCAGATCCAAGATGGTGGCCAGCAGGATGCTGACGGAGCTTGAAGAAACCCACAAATGTGCAATGAAAAACTTCCATACATCCAGGTTGATGAAGCTAATTTACTGACTTGGCAAGGGCTTATTGTTCTTAACAACCCTCCATATGATAAGGGGGCCTTCAGAATCGAAATCAGCTTTCCAGCGAAATATACATTCAAACCACAAAGATCATATTTAAAACAATGATCTATCACCCCAACATCCTTGAAAAGGGACAGGTCTGTCTGCCAGTAATTAGTGCTGAAAACTGGAAGGCAGCAACCAAAACCGACCAAGTAATCCAGTCCCTCATAGCACTGATTTACGACCCCTAGCCCGAAGACCCCCTTGGGGCTGACCTAGCTGAAGAATATTCTAAGGACCATAAAAAGTCCTGCAAGAATGATGAAGAGTTTACAAATAAACATAGGGAAAAGTGACCTGTGGACTAAAAATCTGCCAGGGTTGATTCCAGTAAGTGTGAGAGGAGACCCAGAGCAGTGTATTCAGACACCCGACAAAGCAGGGCTCTGTGAAAAATTGACATGTGCCACCACCTGGCAGTTCCCTTGTGGCAACTACTGTGGAAACTTTCCACAGTTTTCTGAATCAAAAGTGGTCTTAGGCAAACTGTAAAGAAAGAATTAACAATTTAAGATGTTCTCATTCTGCTTTCTTTGCTTTAAAAATCACTGCTTCAATCGATATATATATATTAACCCAAATATGTTTCCAGTTCACCTGATGTAGGATAATCTTCAGTGAATTATCTAGTATAAGTTTGTTGCCATGATTAAAACAAGTATGTCTTAAAGCTAACAATAGCAAATTTAACTCAAACATTCAACTTTTATTTTACACAGGATTACTAAAAGTCAAATAAGCTCATGTTATCTCTGTTACAGGGTGTAATAAAGAAAAGTATTTGGATGATGGTTAGCTGTTTGTCTCATAATATTTCCATGAGTAATATAAACATATTAAGAACTGGTAATTTAAATAGATGTGTGTAACGTAAAAGTTTATAAACTTTTCAATAACTATGTTTACACTATGTTTACTTAAAAATAGGTGTTTTTTTTAGAAACTTGAAACCTTAAATTTATATGAGATATGCTAAATTATAAATATTCATTAAATATTTACATCATTTCCAAGTTAAGTAAAACACTGAAACATTAATTACTGAATATAAGCTTATTATTCACTTTTGGCTTTCTCTTATAGAGGAATTAAAGATATTTGGGTCTATTAGTAAACATGTTTTGTGTCACATTGAAAAATTTTCTATGAAAAAGAATGTAATTCTAGAAACTATGAAATATCTTTTTAAATTTGCCAATCCACAGAATGTTAGTAAGTATAACATACAATATATAATTTTCTACTTCTTAAATTTCACTAGGAATTAATGATTTTAAGGGTTAAGAATTCTAATCAATTGAAACTATTTAAAAATAATAAGGGTATAAAGAAACAACTGTGTATAAAAAGTAGGTAAGAAAAGTAGAATTTTTTTGGATAATGATAGGTATGGTGGACATGTTTGTTGAAGAAAAAGGAAATTAATTTTATTCTAAAGCAAAATGATTATTCTAGAATGAATAAGAGAAAAAATAGAAAAAAATTGAATGAATATAAAATGTTGTAGGCTTATTGAAAAGGAATCTGGGGAAAGGAATTTTATTAGTGGTTGAGCTGCTAAGATTGGAACAGATTTAAGTTTTACAAAAATTAGTTTTGTCCCCCTTGTCAAATATTAGGTGACTGGATATGCTTGGGCTCTCAATTCTGTTCTGTTGGTCTGTTTGTCTGTTTTTATACCAGTACCATACTGTTCTAATTACTATAACTTTATAGTATAGCTTAAAGTCAGGAAGTGTGATGCCTTCTGCTTTGTTCTTTCTCAGTATTTATTTGGCTATTAAGAACTAGAGGCCTGATGCATGTAATTCATGCCAGGGGCTTGGCCACCACTGTGGTGGTGGCTGCCTCTTCCTCAGCCTCTGCCGCTGCGGCTTCATCCAGAAGGTCGTCTGGAAGGTCATCTGGTCTAATTAGCATATTATGCTCTTATTATTATAGATAATTTGTGATTACATATAAATTTTAGTATTATTTTTCCACTTCTGTTAAAAAGGCCATTGGAATCTTGACAAATATTGCATTGACATTTTAGCAATATTAATCTTTCCAATTCATGAACAAGTGATACCTTTCATTTATATGTGTCTTCTTTGATTTCTTTCATCAATGTCTTATAATTTTCAGAGGAGAGATCTTTCATTTCCTTGGTTAACTTTATTCTTTTTAAAAAAATATATATTTTATTGATTTTTTACAGAGAGGAAGGGAGAGGGATAGAGAGTTAGAAACATCGATGAGAGAGAAGCATCGACCAGCTGCCTCCTACACACCCCCTACTGGGGATGTGCCCGCAACCAAGGTACATGCCCTTGACCGGAATCAAACCTGGGACCCTTCAGTCCCCAGGCCGATGCTCTATCCAGTGAGCCAAACCGGCTAGGGCAATTCTTAAGTATTTTATTGTTTTTGACACTATTGTAAATGAGGTTGATAATTTATTTTTTAGAAAATTTATTGTCAGTGTGTAGAAATGACAATTTGTATATTAATTTTGTATCCCACAAATGTACTAAACTTATTTATTAGATCTAACCGTTTTAAAAATCATGTCATCTGCAAATGGAGAAAATTTTACTTATTCCTTTTTTAATATATATATATTCTTGCCTGATTTCACTAGCTATGACTCTTAGTACTATGTTGAATAGTAGTGGTGAAAATGAGATCTTAAGAGAAATTCATTCAATCTTTCAGCATTCAGTATGGTGTTAGTTATGGGCTTGCCATATATTTCCTTTATGTTGTGATATGTTCTTCCTATGTCTAAATTGTAAAGAGATTTTATCATGAATGGATATTAACTTTTTTCAAATGCTTTTTCTGTCTATTGATATGATCATATTATTCTTTCAGTCTACTAATGGATATATCACATTGACTGGTGTATGTTGAACCATCCTATTATGCTGAGTGGAATAACTGACAAAAAAGGACATATACTGTATGATCTCATTTAAAAAATCTAAAAAGAATCATTGAAAAAAAATATTAGACTTGCAGTTACCAGAGGCAGAGGTTTGGGGTGGGTAGTGGTCGGGGGAATTGAATGAAGGTGGTCAAAAGGCACAAATGTTCATTTATGAGATAAATAAATACTAGGGATATGATGTACTAAATAATGACTATAGTTAACACTGCTATATGACATTAAAAAGTTGTTAAGCATAAAAATCCTAAGCATTCTCATCACAAAAATTTTTATTCTTTTCTTTTCTTTTTATTGTATTTACATGAGATTATGAATGTTAGCTGAACCTATTATAATTATTTCAAAATATATGTACATCAAACCACCTTGCTGTATGCCTTAAATTATACTGTGATTTATGCCAATTATTTTTAATAAAAGTGGACAAAATTGAGTTTTGGTATCAAAAGTACACTGGTACAAAATTATATTTTGCTCTTCTCTCTGTTAAATGGATAATTTTTTTTTAAATTTGATTTTGAGGTCCCCAGATTTTGTAAAAAAGGTTTTTCTTTACCTTTTTTTGTTGAGTTCTTTGCCTTCTATGAACTCTGCTTGGAAATAAAAAAATTGTCTTACTTAAATAATTTGCTATGGTTCAATTGCCTTTTTTCTGGTCTTTGATTACTTATGAAAAATCAATCTATTCAATATTAACAGAGCTAGGTTGTCAATGTATTTTAACCTATGTAACTTTTTATATTTGCTTTTAAAGTCTTTGTCACTTTTGTTAAAATGGATATTTTTTACAATCTTCACCAAAAACTCAAATTCTAAATGATTTTTGACCTTGAATTAACTCTGGAATTTTCCAGAGGTCCCTGGAACATCTCAAAAGACTTGTTGTCTTTCCTTTTAAAAAAAAAAAAAATTAACACATTAAGCGCCATGTCAGTCACCGGTGAATGACACTATACTTTCTGTCCGGACCTCGACAGTCTCGGGCCTCCAGCATATAGGTGAAATCGGATATCGTGGGCTTAACAGAAAGGAAGACAAAACAGGCTTGGCGCTTAACATGTTAAACTAACTAGGCTTATTTGATGTAGTAAATTAAATGGAAAGTGTTGTCAAATAAGAGTTGATAAATATTCTTTAAGCTATGTTTATATAAGTATATGTTATTAATATATGTGTTCCAAAACTAAATATCTATGTCCTGACATAATGTTATTCGTCATAATTCTAGTTATCTTAAAATGTTGTATGTCTCAGAAATAATCAAATTGTCTTGTCCATTCCATTATGAAGAACTCTCATTAGGTCTTTAACCATAGGTATTTTTAAGTCTTTTGTCATTCATGTACAGTTATTGTTTTACTCTCATAATATTGCCAAAATCAGATTCATGTAAAGGACTTTACCAGTGACAATGTTGTCAAATTACAAGGTGTTGAGTCTTGGGTGCATATTTCACAACTGAAGAAAACTCCATCTGGCATCTGGCCCTGTGTAAATGCTGGGGACCTCAAAATCAAATTGACTAGGGAAAGAAGTAATTAACATGGAGACAGACTGCTTCCTCCTAAGATGTCCATTCAATAATGTTTCTTTCTATTTCTCCTTTCTCTGACCATTCATTTCCTTGTTACACAATGAAGGTCTTTATGATTCTTTTGGCCACCTTTTGTCTTGCTCTGTCCTATAAAGTTAATGCCATTGTTCTCATATCTAAGGCAATTACAAAAGAGGGTAATACAACCTCCAACCAACTGTTGGATTTGCTATAAAATTGGAGATCCTGTAGTTTTTCCTCCTCATCACAAACGTCTCCCTGTTTTCCAATGCCTTAGTTTCTCTGGAACAAGGTTACAAGATAAACACTCTGGGAAAGTCAAGATACAGAAATTTACATGAAATTCATAAACATGTCAACCGGTTGAATAGAAGTATCCTCATCTTCAGGAACACTTCTTGACTTATTTAATTTTAGCTGGTTTGGATTATAGGAACCTTGACTCAGTAGCACTCTTCAAACCATGGGTTTGTTATTAATTGTTGCGTCTCTCCCTATTATGCTGTATTGTCTCGAAAGTTTTAAATGCATGGGAGCAGTCATTGACCAGCTGACAGATGGTATCTCCTTTACTGAATGACAAAAGAGAACAGAAGATTACCAGCTCCAAGAATATGAGCCTGATATAGTGTGAATACTACAGTGAGACCCAAACAGGCAATAGTAACTTGGAGTCACTCTAAGATTAATAGTTTCTATCAAACCTCTTTACTGGTCAAGAGGAAGATTAACATGGGGAATTGTAGAAACAGCTTTCTAGGCTGCATATGAAGCCATTCCTGCCTGAGGTGCCATATAATGTCACAAAACTAAGATAACTTTTGTGTACCTGTAAATGCTCTGCTTGATCAGAAATGCATTATAGCAAGTCAGCCAATCCCCAGACATCAAGCCAACTCTGTGCTTTCTTCTCATCCCCCCAAAAAGGTTGTCTATGTGGCCCCAACAAAACCAGTATTTTCTATTTTTCTCTTCCTTGTCCTTTATTCTTTGTCCTATAAAAGCTTGTTGCCTCCTGCCCCATTTTGCAGTTCAGCAATTAGAACTTGTCTACTTTATAAAGTGTTAACATTTGTTTGTATCACCTAAATTGCCTTCTTAATTATTTTGTAACAATAGAGATAATACATTTTGCTGTGTATATCACTGAATCATTTATAATAAACATATCACAACTTAGTTTCAGTTAAAATTAGTATCCTGAATTGTATTTTTCTAGTGTCTTTGTTAAATTATAAAATTGTTACCTTCTCAAAGATAAATAGTTGACATTTTTTGGTCAATTGCTTTGATAACAATCAATGACAAGGAATGAATATTTGGAATTCAGAGCATTTTTAAAAATTCCCATGAAGATATCGTACTACAAATTTTGGTACATATTCACTTACATGCAAAATTATTATAGATAATTTTAGATTTAAAACAATGAATGGTAATAATGGATTGTGATAACACTAAGATGAATCAGGACAAAAGTGTTCTCTGCACATCAGAGAATATAATAGAAGAACCATTAAACTCATCATACAATCTGAATGATCTTCATTTAATGGAAGCAATAGTCAACTTTGTAAATCTGCATTGAAAATATAGGTCAAGACTTGCAAATATTCTCAGAACCCATGAGGCACTCTGATTGAATTGATACAAAATTTAACACATTCTTTTTGCCTATTATCCCATAGCACTTACAAACCTCTCATCTGAAAAACACATACTTCACTTTGGAATATTAATAGATTAGAGTTTGTTAGTGTTAAGATATAGTAATGCAAATATACACACAAAATGGACTCCCAGGTACTAAAAAGAAGAATATACATAGCAGATATTAGGAACATTAAGAAAGGGGAATAAAAATAAATCAACACAAAGACTATATACTCATAATAACTTGAAGACAGAGAAATTTAAACATAACTTAAGTCAAATGGGAAAATCATGAAAATTTCATTTATAATCTATTGCACATCTCTCCACTGAAAGGCTTTGTAGCAAGCAAAGGCAGACCAAGAAAAACTGGGGAAAAAAGATAAGGGAGCTAGCAGTGAGGCATTGGGTTGATATAAAATTCACACTAATTCTGGAAAGTCAAAACAAAAAACGATTTTCTGTATAAAGAGAGCATAAACCGCAGGGAATAACCAGGGGTGCTTTCAGTTTCTACCTGAGGATGTAACTGGAAAAATCACTTCTTCCAACATTACAATTAAAAAGATTGTTTTTTAACCTGTTCAACTTTGGAGGTGACAGAGCAATCATGTGCCTTTAAATCTAAGGTGAGACAGGCATCTGGAGGGAGACATAAGCATGACATTCCTGGGCAAGGTGTAAATAGAAATCAATGACAGGTTAGCTGGGGTGACTGTGGTATTTTTACTAAAAATAACTTAGTCTGATCATTGAAAAACAAAACAGACACACTCATATAAAAGAGTTCTCTACAAAATAATCCACCAATATTCTTTTTGAAAAGTGTTAAGTTATAAAAAAACAAAGAAAGACTGACCAAGATTGAAGGAGACTAAATAGACATAACTACTAAATAGATATAATGTGTAAAACGCTAGATTAAATCTCAAACCAGATAAAAGGTATTAGGAAAAAATTGGTAAAATAAGGTCTGTAGATTAGTTAATAGTATTATACCAAGTTTCATTTCCTGGCTTATAAAAGTGTACTATAGTTATGTAAGATGTTAACATAAGGAAAACTAGGTAAGGGCATTAGAAAACCTCTGCTATTTTTGCTACTTTTCAATCTAAAATTATTTCTAAATAGTAACTTAAAACATCTAAATAGAGATATTTAAATTATCTTCAACTGTAAATAAGTACTTTAAATCAGAATAATTATGTTTATTTCAGGATTAGAAAATGAATCAAATTAACTTTTCAATAATAATTACTACTTATCATTTTATATTTCTAAAATTCCTCAAAGAGCATTCCAATAAATTATCTCACTTGCCATTTTACATCAATCCTGTAAAGAAAATATCAGATCCATGTTACAGATTAGGAGCAAATGTTCAATGAGGTGACAGACTGTCTTGTCTAAGAGCATATAAAACCATTTGTAATAGAAATGTCTTAGTTCACTGCCCTTTACCATGACTTGTTGCTTCCAAATGCCTACTATGTGCACAATACCCTGCTAGATTCTCTGGCATAACATATCTTAGATTTTGTTAATACAACAAATATGTGCAGAATTTCAAAAAAGCATTTTCTAAAACTAAAAGGCCTGATTGTAGTTTGTTGACAGCAGATGTGGATTAAAAATGTGATATCAGGTGATGATAAAGAAGCAGTCCACAGAGAAGGCACCTTTGATCAGGAACACAGCAAAAGTGCAATAATTTTTCCATTAAGTTTTTGCCTCAAGCTCTTCAGATTTCTGAAACACCAAGCCATTCTGATCAACCATGTTGCTCACCATCAAAGGCTGAGAGAAAAACAATCTGATCAGTCAAAATTCACTTATTGTGCAATGTGGCTATTTTTCCACTTGGCAGATTTATGCCTGGTATTAAAACTAAAAGCAGTGCTATTGTCAATTGAGGTACTTAACTTTGACATTTACTGTCATTCTTCTTACTGCTCAGAGGACAACTAACAGCTTATTTTTATGTTATTTTTTAAAATATATTTTTATTGATTTCAAAGAGGAAGGGAGAGGGAGAGAGAGATAGAAACATCAATGATGAGAGAGAATCATTGCTTGGTCAACTGCCTCCTGTACACCCCCTACTGGGGATCCAGCCACAATCTGGGCATGTGCCCTGACCAGGAATTGAACCGTGACCTTCTGGATCATAAGTAAGCACTCAACCATTGAGTCACACTGGTTGGGCTATTTTTATTGTGTTGTGAAATTACTAACCCACTACCAAACTTTGCTCCCTCAATATATTGAGAATCACATTGTCAATCACGGAGTGGCAGGAACAGATGTGGGGCTGGTAATGCTATCTTTTATAAAACATATTCCTAGTTGAAATGGATGAATTTGTTTAGAATCTGTTTTTTAGTACTTGTTACTAGAGGTGACCAATTTGACAATGCAGGCAAAGTCACCTTTTAATCACTTCAGAGCTACAGCCTGGAAAATGTCTGAGAGAATGCCACTATTTTGTGTTTTCCAAAGGTTAAAGGTAATTCTTGAAAAATGTTTAATTTGACCACAGGGACTTGGTTCTCTTAATTGTCAGGACAAAGTAAAATCAGTGAATTGTAGCTTTGTTTTAAGAGATGAAAACTGTATTGAAAAACTCAATTCACATTAAGTATCCTTTCTTGAAATACTTTTATAAGCCTTGGTGATATAAAGGAGATTAAGACCATTTCTTCATTCAACATCATAATGAATATTTATTGACTGCCTTTCAAATGCCATGCACTTTTCTAGGCACTGGAGAAAAGGCAATGAATCAAAGTCTGTGCTATCAGGAACTCACATACTTGGAGAAAGATTATAGTTAATATTTTTTTAAAATATATTTTATTGATTTTTTACAGAGAGGAAGGGAGAGGGAGAGAGAGTCAGAAACATCGATGAGAGAGAAACATCGCTCAGCTGCCTCCTGCACACCCCCTACTGGGGATGTGCCCGCAACCAAGGTACATGCCCTTGACCGGAATCGAACCTGGAACCCTTTAGTCCGCAGGCCGACGCTCTATCCACTGAGCCAAACAGGTTAGGGCATAATATTTTTTAAGGTAGTATTCTCAGAGCTTTACATACCCTTATTCATTTAATTATCACAGAAACTGTATGATATATTGATTTTTTAAGGAACCACCTTAACAACATTAGTTTTGTTAATAATTCCATAAAATACAGTATGATTAAGTGGTCTAAAAGAATAATACAATGTCTTACATAACTGGAAAAATTTCTTTTTTCTAGTATTATTACAAGCAATTTGCTAATATTTATAATGTTCAGGTTGATTTTTAAAATGTTGACTAAAAAAAATTTCCCAACCAGACTTTTTCCCTAAAATTTATCTTTTTTCAAAATTGTTCATAGCATGGCTCACACATATAAATTCATTTAACATAATTTTTTATATCAACACTTATCGAGGTTAGTTTGGTTCATTTATTATTTTACATAGTATTGTGCCTTTTCTTCCCATAATGAAAATAGAATGATTACAATGCAAACATTATTAAAATAATAGAGGCCCAGTGCACGAAATTCGTGCACAGAGAGGGGGGGGGTTCCCTCAGCCCAGCCTGCACCCTATCCAATTGGGGACCCCTTGGGGGATGTCCGAATGCTGGTTTAGGCCTGATCCCTGTGGACCGGCAGTTGGACATCCCTCTCACAATATGGGACTGCTGGCTCCTAACTGCTCACCTGCCTGCCTGCCTGATCACCTCTAACAGCCCTCCCCTGCCAGCCTGGTTGCCCCTAACTGCCTCTGCCTGCCTGATCGCCCGTAACTACCCTCCCCTGCCGGCCTGATCTTGCCTCCAACTGCCCTCCCCTCCTGGCCTGGTTGCCCCCAACTGCCCTCCCCTGCTGGCCAATTTGGTTCTGATTGGTCGGTTTCTATGCCAGTCAGCATCAAAAGCTCCGCCTCCTAGGCAGCCATTGGCTCCCCACAGCACCCACATTTGGTTCTGATTGGTCGGTGTCTACGACATTCAGCGTCAGAAGCTCTGCCTCCTAGACAGCCATTGGTTCTTCATAGCACCCACATTTGGTTCTGATTGGTCAGTTCCTATGCCTATCAATGAAAAAAGCTCCTCCTCCTAGACAGCCATTGGTTCTTCACAGCACCCACATTTGGTTCTGATTGGTCGGTTCCTATGCCAGTCAGTGTCTCCAGGCCTATCTTCTGGACTGATCAGAAAGGCAGGGTTGAACAGCAGCCCCCTGGAGGCTGGGAGAGAAAGAAGGGCCCAGCTGCTGGTGAAACCTGGAAAAAGAGGAAGAGAAAGAGAGAGGCAAGTACTGATCAACAGTTGCCACTGAGGCTGCATATCAGACCCTGCCTCTCACTCTGGGTCTCAGCTCCCTGGCCAGTCAGTGCTGGGTCACCAGGCTGCACCGGGGGCAGTCAGTGTTGGGTCACCACACAACCCAGCGCCTTCTGAAGGACTTCCGGGTTGGTCAGCCTTGACCCTGGGCTTTTATATATTAGGATTACAAAAAGTCAAAGCCCATGAAAAGTGTCTCATTATGAAATTTATCCTTTGCTTTACAAAATTAATAACTATAAAGTTGATGATGGTGACCACACATATCAGATACTGACTGTGGAAATGGAAAGGTGTTATCGCTCTAGCCAGTTTTGCTCAGTGGACAGAGCTTTGGCCTGTGGACTGAAGGGTCCCAGGGTTGGATTCCAGTCAAAGGCACATGCCCTGGTTGCAGGCTCGATCTCCAATAGGGGGTGTGCAGGAGGCAGGCAATCAATGATTCTCTCTCATCATTGATGTTTCTATCTCTCTCTCCCACTCCCTTCCTATCTGAAATCAATAAAAATATTTTTTAAAGAAAGTTGTTATCACAGGTAGATACATATATATGTAAAAATTAATATAACTTGATATAGATGGAATTTTACATTGAAAAAAAGTTATTTATCACATATGTGACAGTTTAGGTCTGATAAAAGGAAAATTATTCCAGAAAAAAATTAAAGAATTATTTGAGTGAGGATTATCTCTTAATTTTCTATTTTCTTTAATTTTAATTGAGATATAATTCATACCATAAAATTCCCATTTTAAAGTGCAAAATTCAGTGTTTTTTAATATGTTCACTAGATTGTTAAAACATCCGCATTCTCTAAATCCAGAACATTTCATCAACCCTCATAAAAAGTATACCCATAATAGTTAATCTCCATTTGTCTCAGTCCCAAACCATGGCAAGCACTAATCTACTAGTACTTTCCTTCTCTATGGATTTGCCTATTCTGAAAATTTCATATAAATATAATAGACGTTATGTGGTATTTTGTTTCTTCTTTTATTTAGTGTTATGTTAAGGTTCACCAACTTGGCAGTATGTACAGGCACTTCACTTATTTCTATGGCTGAAAGATTCTGTAATACATGTATTCCATATTTTTGTTTTTTAATTCCTCAGTTGATGGATATTTGGGTTAATCCCACCTTTTCATTATTCTGAATAGTGTTGCTATGAATATTCATATACAAAATTTTGTACAGATGTACATTTTCAATTTTGTTTGTTATATACCCAGCAGTGAATAATATGGTAACTCTACATTTAACTTTCTGAGAAACTTGCAGACTGTTTTCTAAAATGATAAAATTATTTTACATTCCCACCAGCAATGTATAAGGACTCTAATTTCTCCACATCCTTTCTAAATTTCTCACTGGCTTGATTTCTTATAATTAGCTCTCATACTAGCTATCAAGTGATATCCCATGAGGTTTTAATTTGCATTTTCCTAGTGGATAATTTGATAATCTTTCCATGTGCTTACTGGCCATTTGTATATGTTAGTTGAAAAATATCCTTTCAAATATTTTTCCCTTTAAACTGTGCTATTTGTCTCTTAATTGTCAAATTGAAAGTGTCTTTTTTATATTTTGTATACTAGAGATTCATCAGATACATAATTTGCAAGTTCTTTCTACTAATCTATGTGTTGACTATCATCATTTTGTGCATTTAAAAGCACAAAAATTTTAAAGCATAAATTTTACAATTTTAATAAAGTACAGCTTGTGTTATTTTTATTTTCCCTGCTTCTGCTTTGGGAGTCCTTTCCAAAAAAACAAAACAAAAGCATTGCTTTATTTTAAGAAAACAAAGATTTTTAAAAAAAGAAAAGAAAACAAAGATTAACACTATATATTTTATGAATTTTATACATTTAGGTTATTATATTAAGGTTTAGATTATTATATAAAGGTTATCTGTTTTGAGTTCATTTTTGTGTACAATGTGAGAAAAGGGTCCAAATTTATTCTTGTCATACAGATATCCCATTGTCCTAGAATCGTTTGTTTAGAAGTCTATCCTTTCCCCTATTGAAATGTATTGGCCCTTGTCAAAAACTAATTGACTGTAATTGTGAAGGTTTATAATCGAAATCTCAAGTATAGTTTATTGAAATATGTGTGTATCTTTATATCAATACCACAAGTCTTGATTATCATACTTTTGTAGTAAGCTTTAAAGTGGGGGAGGCATGAACCCTCCAACTATTTGTTCTTTTTCAAGTTTATCTTTGTTATCTATCTCTTACATTTTCATATAAATTTCAGGATCAAATTTTTAATTTTTAAAAAAATGGCAGCTAGAATTTTGACAGGAATGACACTGATTCTGGAGATCAATTTGAGGAGTATTTCCATCTTACAAATATTAGGTCTTCCATCCATGAACACAGGATATTGGATGAAAAGTTTAAAAATGGAGATCTGTGTGATAGATTTACAAACCCATAAATAACCACATTTGTATATGGTAAAGTGATCTTCAGCAATGGTATAAAGGTAAGTCAATGGGGAACAGGTTTGTTCAATAAATGGTGCTATAACAATGTAATACACACACAGATACACACGAAGCTTCATCTTTACCTCATATCATATACAAAAAAATATATGAAAATGGATTACAGAAGAAAAACAAGTTAAAATGATTTTAAAATATAAATTAAACCATAGGATGAACTATTTAAAACTCTAGGAAGGACAAAGATTATTTAGGATTAAACAAAATTAGAAGCAGTTCCAATTTAGGAAGTAGGAGGATGCTGAGCCCTCCCACTCCCCAAAACGCATGGCACATGCACCTATATTTAGAGCAATTACTCCTGAGAGACAAATGAGGGACAATTGAACAGCTTCTGTGTAACCATAAGAGAGGGAGAGGGAGAGAGAGAGAGAGAGAGAGAGAGAGAGAGAGAGAGAGAGACCACAAGAGCTCTCAGGGAACTAAGGGAGCTCTCCAGGACCAGAGGAAGCAGTGAGTACCATTGTTTACATTTCCCTGCACTTGCATAGAGGGCAGGAGCTCTATCCAAGTTCTTGGTCTACCTGCACGGACACTGTAGCATTTTTCAGGCACCCATCCTGGACTAGCTCTAACAGGAAAAGGAGGGCACCATAGCGCATGCACATGGGGTCCCTCTACCTGGAGATTGATCTAACCAGTAGGCAGGGTGATTCTGCACACACCGACTGGACTGTTCGAGCACTTGGGGCTCCCCTGCCCAGAGATAATGCAGAATTGGCAAAGTGCTGTGGTACTGATACCGGAATCAGTGAGCAAGAATTCTTCCCGGGTGTCTCGCGGAATCAAAGAATGAAGCCGCAGACCAGAGGAATTAAACAAGGCAGGAGTTTATTGCAAACAAACACAGGCTCCCAGCTCAGGGAGGCGATCTAAATGCCCCTGAAGCATTCTGCCCTTCCCCATATACCTGCTAAAGGCCCGCTCTTTGTCTATCTGTGCTGCTCTCTGATTAGTTCCTGGCCATTTTGCAACATTTTATTTTGCACTTGCAAGATAAACTTCCTTGTTTCAAAACACCCTGTTTTTCTGCTATCCTGCTTTTCTGCAAAACATTTTGTGGTTTTAGCTAGCTCCACAATTCCTCCTTCCACTCCATACCCTGTCTGCCTAATTCTGCTTCTAACTCCTTTCAGTACCTGCACACAGGGCTACCCCATCTAGAGAAGTGTGGAACCAATGGGGCATTGCTGTAAGTGTATACAAGGCCGTCCCCATGGAGAGGGTGTAGAAGCAGATCACGTGGGTCTATCCTGCCTGGATTTAGGGTAGAACCAGCAAAGTGCTGCCTTGTTCAGGGAAAGTGCAGAACTAACATGCACCGTGACACTCTCACTCAGGGCAGCGCTGCCCAGACCTGGCTCAAGCAACAGGCAATGAAAGCAACAGGGTGTGTCGCATACACACCAGACAGCCCTGTAGGAATCAGAAGGGCAAGGAAGTGTGCACACATCAGGCTGACAGCCAGCACAGCAGAGCTACCACACACGCATGCGCACCAGGCTGCGCTGCCCACAAACTGCTCCTCCAGGACAGACAGCACCCCAGGCACCACATGTGCCGATCCTAACTACAACCTGCCCACCAAAACCATCTGGTATCTGGTCTACACACAGGCCACTTTTTCAAGACTGGGAGAGATAGCTATTTCATCTAACTCATAGGAACAAATGCAGAATGTCAAACAAAATGGGGAGACAGAGACTATGCCCCAAATGAAGGAACAAGGAAAACACCTGGAAAAAAAAAACATCTAATGAAATGGAGGTAAGTAATTTGCTTGATAAAAAATTCCAAGAAACAATCATAAAAATGCAACTAACTTGAGAGTAAAATAGAACTCAAATGGACTTCCACGCATCACAAAGAAGTAAATAAAAAATAATAAATAAAAAATGTAAGCTGCTAATGTTACGGCAAAGTAACCAGAGATGGGAAGACAGACCACCAAACACTCAGAATATGCAGAAATTCACCTTCATTCCAAAAGCAGCGCTGCTGGCTCAGGGTATCAGTTCCCAAAAGCTGAGCATTTGTATCCTGCTGAACCCAGTCTTGTATAGCCCCAGGTTCTGTTTCTTGCTTCCTGGTCTTTGTGTGGGTTTTTCTAAAAGCTATTTTGCTGAAAAGTAGGTTATAACAGTTCCCTTCCGTGGTCGGCAAACTGCGGCTCGTGAGCCACATGCGGCTGTTTGGCCCCTTGAGGGTGGGGCTTCCTAAGCCTTAGGAGTACCCTACTTAAGTTAATAACAATGTACCTACCTATATAGTTTAAGTTTAAAAAATTTGGCTCTCAAAAGAAATTTCAATCGTTGTACTGTTGATATTTGGCTCTGTTGACTAATGAGTTTGCCGACCACTGGCCTAGCTGATAATATCTGGGGGCTTGGTTTTGGTTCAAAGCCTCTGCAAACTCCTTGTTCCAGGATATGGGTCTGCAGGGTGCAGCAAGCGGGGGCTAGGCTGATTATAGATAAGCAAACAGCCTGTTACTGCAGAGGATGGGTTAAGCTGCCCTTACAGGGGGGCTCAAGCTATCTTCACACTAATAATCTGCTAAAATATATAAAAGCACTAAAAGGATGTCTAGAAATGCTACATCTTGAAAATGATCAAGAGGGAATAAGGATATGTTTAAAGATAATTATTGCAAGAGTGATGTAATACTGTTAAAATTGTGACTATATTTTTATGTTTTTTATATATAAAAATTAGAGGTGTTCTGCAGTACAGGTCTATGAAAAGATTTGAAACTAGTTCTTGGGTGGAAAAACATTCTCTCTATTCCTTCCATATAAAGAGAAACCAGTGTGTCATCTCTGGCCTCTTTTTACTCCTTACTCTGCCTTAAAGAGATAAAGACTTATCTGATTAGTGAGTTTGCAAGAAGAAACTTGGCCTACATAGCCTGCCCCCTTCCCCTTCTCTCTCTTTTGGAAGAGATTTGTCTTCAGAGTACTTTTCTTCTCTCTCCCTCCATTTGGCAAGTCTTTGGGAGCAGATAGTCCATGTGGGAAACTTATAGGAGCTCAACATTGCTAGTGAAAAGGTAGCAAAGTCTATATCATATTGGGTTTTAAAATTAGGATGTATCCAATAAAGGTTGATTTTGACAACTATCTCATTCCTTTGTTATATTTCTTAACTCTTAGACTGGGAGAAGGTTATTTATTGTAACTTTCTCAATTTTTTCTAAATTATATGTAGTCTGACTTCCCAGATGAAAGTCTAACAAATCAGTAGGAGTAGATCCAGAGAAGCTTCCACTGAAGCTAGTGTTTGTCACTATAAGAATATGATCTTGTCAGGCCAATGTGGCTCAGTGGTTGAGTGTCGACCTGTGAACCAGGATGTTACAGTTCAATTCCTGGTCAGGGTACATATCTGGGTTTCTGGCTTGATCCCCAGTAGGGGACATGCAGGAGGCAGCCCATCAGTGAATCTCTCTGCATTGATGTTATCTCTCTCTTCCTCTCCCTTCCTCTCTAAAATCAATAGAAATGTATTTTAAACACACACACAAAAAACAACAAAATAAAAACATAGTCTCAACTCAACCACAGCTGAATGAAGGATCAGATTACTACTGAATTTATGGCATTTAATAATTTCAAGCATGCTAATTTTATACCTCCATATAATGCAGATTGTCAACTGCTTGAAAACAACAACATTGACATTAATAAAAACAGTAGCAGCAAAATTTTAATAAATAACATCATTTATTAAATACCATGTGCTAAGCTCTGTTCTTCTATTAATGTTCACAACAAATCTTTTACGTAGGCATTTTTATCCCACTTTAGATATTAAAAAAATTAGGAAGAGCCCTAGGCAGTTGAGATCAGTGAGTAGAACGTAGGCCTGCAGACTGAATGGCCATGGTTCAGTTCCAGTCAAGGGCAGGTACCTCGGTGGCAGGCTTGATCCCTGACCCGGTTCGGAGTACATGTGGTAGGCAACGATGATTCTCTCTCATCATTGATGTTTCTATCCCTCTCCTTCCTCAATGAAATCAATAAAAATGAATTTTAAAAAAACCCTGAAGATTTGAAAGACTAAACACCATACTAACAATTACATAACTTTTAAGAAGCAGAACCATGGTTTAAATTCACTTTCTTCTAATGCTAAAGCTTGTGCTCTAAAGCATTATGCTTAGTGAAACTATACCATTCTGTTTTCCTTGTACAGTCCTGCTTAAAGCCTTTTGCTTCAGCATGTCACCCAGTTAGTATCCTCCTTCACTCTCAAGACTATCCCAGTTTGAACAATAAATAAAATGGTTACCCTAATTATGCTGTATAGCTTACTGGCTATATTCTGCTATCTTTGGGCAGTAGGCTAACATTTGATAACTCCTTTCTCCTATTAAATTTTAACAAAATTATATGTCCTGTGTCTTAGTAATATCTTTCATATGACAGATGACTTACTAGAAAATTAATTATAAAGTTTCGCCCTAGCCGGCTTGGCTCAGTGGATAGAGCATCAGCCTGTGGACTGAAGGGTCCCAGGTTCAATTCTGGCCAAGGGCACATGCCTGGGTTGCAGGCTCGATCCCCAGTAGGGGATGTGCAGGAGGCAGCTGATCAAGGATTCTCTCTCATCATTGATGTTTCTATCTCTCTCTCCCTCTCCCTTCCTCTCTGAAATCAATAAATATATATTTAAAAAATTATAAAGTTTCAGTTGACATCTATACTTTTTGAGAGAGCTTTTGGAGATATTGAAATCAACCAAATGACTAATGGTAGAATGAGCAGAGTCCGTGACAGAGTACCATATTTTAGGCACAGCTCCAATTGTGTCACCTACTCCAGCTGCATAAACAGACCCTCATTACATAGGTGTCACACTTAAATTTTATATTGACTTGAATTAATTTGTCACTTTAACCATTACTGAGTATAATAATACTAGAGGCCTGGTGCATGGATTCATGCACCGGTGGGGTCCCCGGGCCTGGCCTGCACCCTCTCGTAATCCAGGATCCCTCGGGGGATGTTGGAGAGCCAGTTTCCGCCCGATCCCCGCATGCCAGGCTGAGGGACCCCACCGGTGCACCGGGCCTCTAGTATGCATATAAGATCTTTGGTTAATCTCTTTCCACCCTCCCCCCTTCCCTCTGAGATTCATCAGTCTGTTTCATGTTTCCATGCCTGTGGTTTCCGCTCCTCCATTGAGCATCTGTCCCCTAGTGGTCAGTGTGCATCATAGCTACCTGTCAGCTGGTCGCTTAGGATTTTGTATATAGACTTGAGAGTATATTGGTATCTGTATATTTGGAGATTATTCATATTTATATGTGATATTACCCTACAAAATAATACTTAGGTAAAAATTAACTAGCTTATAACTGCACTGTTGTAACTTTGTTAAATTAACATTTGTTAAGTGGAGAATATGGTGCAAAATACTGAATGGTGAGCGATGGTTCAACAAAAGACCACAAAAGAAATTTATTTATTTATTTTTAAAATCTTTATTGTTGAAAGTATTACATATGTCCCACTTTTTCCCCCATTGACTCATTCCAGCCTAAACCTGCACTCCGCCCCAGGCTTCGCACCCTATTTTCTGTGTCCATGGGCCATGCATATATGCATACAAGGTCTTTGGTTGATTACTTCTCACCTACCCACCCTCCCCTGCCTTCCGTTTGAGATTCCACACTCTGTTCCATGCTTCCATGTCTCTGGATCCACTCTGTTCATCAGTTTATTTTGTTACTTAGATTCCACATATGAGAGAGATCATGTGATACTTGTCTTTCTCTGACTGACTTATTTCACTTAGCATGATACTCTCCAGGTCCCCCATGCTGTCTCAAAGGGTAAGAGATTCTTCTTTTTTACTGCTGCATAGTACTCCATGGTGTAAATGTACCACAGCTTTTTTACCTACTCATCTACTGATGGGCACTTGGGCTGCTATTGTAAATTGTGTTGCTATGAACATAGGGTTGCATACATTCTTTCTGATTGGTGTTTCAGGTTTCTTAAGATATATTCCTAGAAGTGGGATCACTGGGTCAAATTGTAGTTCCATTTTTAATTTTTGAGAAAACTCCATACAATTTCCACAGTGGCTGCACCAGTCTGCATTCCCAACAGCAGTGTACTGGGGTTCCCTTTTCTCCACATCCTCACCAGCACTTGTCATTTGTTGATAGTAGCCATTCTGACAGATGTAAGGTGCTACCTCATTGTCGTTTTGATTTGCATCTCTTTGATGATCAGTGACTTCGAGCATTTTTTCATATGTCTCTTGGCCATCAGTATGTCCACTTTGGAGAAGTGTGTATTTATGTTGTTTGCCCATTTTTTAATTGGATTGTTTGTCTTCCTTTTGTTAAATTGTATGAGTACTTTATATATTTTGGAAATTAACCCCTTATCAGATGTATCATTGCCAAATACATTCTCCCATACAGTAGGCTCCATTTTAATTTTGTTGATGGTTTCTTTTGCTGTGCAGACACAGACAAAGCATTCGACAAAATCCAACACCCATTTTTGATAAAATCTCTCAGCAAAGTGGGCATAGAGGGAGCATATCTCAACATGATAAAGGCCATATATGGCAACCTACAACAAACATTATACTCAGTGGGCAAAAACTAAAACTATTTCCCATAAAAACAGGAATAATAACAGGAACAAGATAGTATTGGAAGTCCTAGCCACAGTGATCAGACAAGAAGAAATAAAAGACATCCAAATTAGAAAGGAGGAAGAAAAACTCTCATTATTCACAGATAACATGAATTGTACATAGAAAATCCTAAAGACTCCACCAAAATAAACTACTAGATTTAATAAAGGAATTTGGCAATTTAGCAGGATACAAAATTAACACTCAAAAATTGATGGCTTTTTTATACATTAATAATGAATTCACAGAAAGAGAAATTAAACCAACAATCACATTTACCATTGCATCAAATAAATTAAGATACTTATGAATAAACTTAACCAAGGAGGTAAAAGAGTTATACTTGGAAAACTACAGGACATTGAAAAAAGAGATATAAGAAGATATAAACAAGTGGAAGAATATACCATGTTCATGGATTAGTAGAATCAACATCATTAAAATGTCCATACTACCCAAGGAAATCTACAGATTCAATGCAATCCTTATTAAAATACTAGAACAAATACTCCAAAAATTTGTATGGAATTAAAAAAGACCCTGAATATCTGCAGCAATCTTTAGAAAGAAGAACAACCTTGGAGGAACCACAATACCAGATATCAAGTTATACTACAAAACTACTGTAATCAAAACGGACTGGTACTGGCACAAAAACAGACATATCGATTAGTGGAACAGAACAGAGACCTCAGAAACTGAACCAAGCAATTACGCTCAATTAATATTTGACAAAGAAGGCAAAAGCTTACAATGGAGGCAAGGCAGTCTCTTCAATAAGCAGTGCTGGGAAAATTGGACAGATATATGCACAAAAATGAAACCATATTATCAACTTACACCATACACAAGAATAAACTCAAAATGGATAAAATATTTAAATGTAAGTTGGGAAACCATAAAAATCCTAGAAGAAACCATAGGCAGCAATCATAGGCAGCAAAATCTCAGACATCTCTTATAGCAATATGTTTATGGATACATCTCCTAGGGCAGAGGAAACTAAGGAGAAAATAAACAAATGGGACCACAAAGGAAATTTAAAATAGAAAAGTTTATCATTTACAAATCCTGGGACAAGTACACAGCACTCCTCAAGGTATACCACATATTCCACACAGGAACACCAAGGCAGAGGAGAGAGAGAGAGAGAGAGAGAGAGAGAGAGAGAGAGAGAGAGAGATTTGCTGCACAGGCCTTCATCAGGGTCCCTGTGTGGAGTATGTGGCATTACAGGCTAGAGCTGAATTGATCCATTCAAACCAAAAGAGTTGGCTTTTTGTAAGCCCCATGGGGTCTTATCTAAAAGACACATAAGGCACACAATGCTGGGAATTAGAAAAGACTGTTGACCACAGGGGGTATTGGGAAACATTTGCTTGTGACTCTGTGGGCTGCTCTCCAGAGCATGTGCTTGCATAAAGGAACTGGTGTCATTTCAAGGTCCCTGCACTCCACTTGGCCAAGCAAACTGGATGTAGAGGCAGCAATACCATGGAGTAGGTTAGCTAAACTCTGGACGTGTGGTTTTAAGATGAAATATTAAAATATTTAACTTAGGACAACAATCTGTAATAGATTACCTCACAGGCAGGTTCTATTTTTTTTTTTTTTAACTATAACTTTTTCCTTAAGTCTGTGGTGGTTTTGAAACATGGCTATAAATTTTTTGAAACTCCTGTGAAACAAAGATGGTGTTTATGTCTCCTCTCCTTTCATCTGAATTTTGTGATTGCTTGACAAGCAGAATACAACCATTGTGGTACTTTGCTATTTTCTAGGCTGAAGCATTAAGAAACCTACAATATAATGTTAACCAAAGAAGAGGTTTAGACCGTAATAAAGAATAGGCATTTATTTGAGCATTAGGATTGCAACCTGAGAGATGTAGATTCGGGCAGTAACGCAAACCGCACTCTGGGGAGAACAAGAACAGGCAGGGTTTTTGAGGGCAAAAAACACAAAATGTAAGTCTTACATGCAAATGAAGGATTGCAGGCTAGGTTCACAGGGACAGGTTAGTTCTAATATGCAAACAAGGGAGGAAGCAAATTCCATACCTATCCATGTAGCAGTTGTTCCAGGATGTTTTGAGCTGAGCTGAGCAACAAGTTCAGCTACTTAATAGCAGCTCTGAGAACTGGGGCACAAGATGTGCACTGGGCCCCATTACCTTAATAGCCTCCTGACTCTATTTTAAGTGATTCTCTTAGCAATGCTTATTCCATTTTATTTTCTCATTATCATTCTACTTCCTGTGTCGGGAGATGATTTCTCTTGGAAATTAAAGACAATTATGTGAAGAAGCACAAGCCGCCCTATAGAGAACTACATAGAAAGGAACCCCCAGCACCAGCCACCAGCAGCTTGCCAGCATATTTGGGATCCAACTTGGAAAAGGATCCTCCAGTTCCTGTGGAGATGCCCTACCTAATGCCACATGGAATACAAATGAGTTGTCCCCAGCAAGAGTTGACCAATTTACATATTCAATAGCAGAAAAAAATATGATTGTGTTGAGTTTTGGGGTATTGTGTTATGCAGCAATGATAATTAGAACAGTCTTTTTTTTTAAAAAAAAGTCAAGAATTTATGAAACAGTTACATTAAAAATGCAAGAATTAACCAATAAATGCAAAAAGAAAAGAATGAAATAAAATACAATCTCCTATACAGTCACAAACTATACAACTAAAATGTTTTCTGTGTCTGCCATGTACTTTTGTCTGTTATGTTTTAATTTTTGAACTGGAATCATAGATGGTCTTCTATTCATCTTGAAAAACAAAGACAAACGTAAATTTTGCTGTGAAGCAAATTATTTTCATCACTCATTCTTTTAATATTCTTTCCAACTGTCTTTCACTGAACTTTTAATATTGGAGAAATGAAGCCACTTTATTTTAGTCAGTAACAAATTTTATTATAGGGTCAGTTTCATTAAAAAATGTATTAACATAAAAATTTAATCTCCTCGGTCTTCCAAGTGAAAAAAAAATATTGCTGATATAACACCCGCAATATTTTTCAGCTAAGTATTCATCTATAATTTCTTTCAGCACATGAGATAAGAATCATTCTTTGTGGCTAAACATTCAAATGAAGAAAGCTGTTAAATATCCAATCAAGGATTTCAAGTATTTTAATAGAAACTGAAATATTTGTGATAAAGGCAAAGATCCATCAAAGTAATTTAATGCAAACTTCTCAGACTGTATTCTATGACTCTATTAAGAAAAAAAGTAAAAAAAAATGTTCAGGTACTTCTAACTGAATAAGATATTTTATAATCAAAAGAATATAGACTTTTTAAAAATCGAACTTCTTTTCTAGGAGCTGAACTCAGATAATACCAAGTAAAAACAAATTAACTGGCATTTCTATATGAGGATTTATAACAGGCCACAGATTTAGGTGTAAAGAATCATATTCTTCACATATAAGCTGATTGCCATGCATGTCTGCCTAAATACAAAGCAAGGAACAAGTATTTTTTTTTCAATTCTTAATTCCTATTGCTATGGCTGAACCTGTACTAGTGAACACTCTCACAGTAAGCTATTTATTGTATAACTCTATTTATGGTTGATTCTAATTTCACTTCCAGTGTTTCTAGTTTTTGTTTTTTTGCTACACTTTCATCTTTATTGGTCAATTTCCTCTTTTGATTATCTATTTTTATTGATTACCACAAGGGTTTATTGTTTCATGACAGGAGTCAACACAACTACATGCTTTGCTGCTATGTGTCAGCTAGAGACATGGGCAGTGAGCGAGAATCCACAGACTTTGCAAGTAGTGATGTGATTGGTCACTGACCATGACCTGCCTCTGTTATTTATGTAGTAATTTTTGGACTGAAAAGCTAGCTAAAATGTTTGTACTGTATGAATTTCAGTTAATACATCATGATAAAACACAAAGACTTGTACAATAATTTTCATAGCAGCGTTATTCATAATAGGCAAATGTGGAAACAACCAGAATGTCTAATCCCTAATGAATGGATATACAAAATAAAGTATCTCTATAAAATGCAATGCTGTTTGGCAATAAAATTAATGAGCTCAGATACATGATACATGGATGAATATTAAAAAATAGTGTGTTAAGTAAGTTTAGCCAGTCACATATGACCACATATTGTATGATTCTATACAAAAAAAATTGATTAGCGATTATCTAGGTTGAGAGGTGATGGTAAATAAGAAATGGCAGCCAATGGATGAGGGGTGTTTTGGGGGGTGATGAAGATATTCTATATTTAGATTGTGGTGATAGTTGTACAACTTGAATACACTAAAATTTCTTGAATTATATACTTTAAATCAGTGGATTTTATGGAATTTAAATTATATCTCAATAAAGCTACAGACACATAGCACACTGTGGTAATAGAAATTTGTACACATAAGAACTGTGGGAAGTAAGGATTTCCTGAATTAATAATGATCTTTGATAGTTAACTAGTAAGATACATACTTGAGAATTTACTTAAAGGAGCTAAATCTAACCTCTCTTGAAAAAGTGAAGTGCTATGCTGTGTTATTAATGGAAACTAATTTTATATAGGAACCATATTTACATACTGTGCATCTAAAAATGATGCATAGTAAGTGCTCAGTAACCAGTTATTCATTATTATATTATTTTAAAATATTTATTAATTAAAGTGTTTTTTAATAAGTTTGCTTGTGAGGACTGAAAATAGCAGAAAATATAAATCATTACTTGGTAGAGAGTTGGTGTAGGAATTTTAATTTTACCTTAAAATTACAAAATTCCAGCAAGCATGATTTTATCATTTCAAAAATGATATTTTCCAAAAGAAATATTTATATTGTATAAAGCAGTTTAGGAATTATGAAGGAACACAAGACCCATGAGACTAAGGTGGAATGGAATGGTCCAGGCATAAGGTAACTGAAGTTTTTGTAAGAGATTGTATGTCTATGTGGGTTTGGGTTTGGTGATAAAGGAGAGGAAAGGTGGACATGAAAGATGAATCTAAAGGTTGGAGGTTTTGGTTGGGGAGCTGAAGCAAGTAGAGCTTGAATTGGTGAGTTCTTCACTTACCAAGTGTACAGGTTAATAATGGCGGATTTTGTAATCAAAGAAAACATGGTAATTTCAAGAGAAACATCAAAAGCACTTTATTCAAAGTAATGTCCATAGCTAGCTACACATTTCTCCCATCTTTCAGGTAATTTGTGGATACTGTCCCAATAGAACTTTTCTTGTTTTGATGCAAACCATTCAGAGACCCAGTTTTCCACTTCTTCGTACGTTTTGAAGTGCTGCTCAGAAAGTGCGTGTGCCATGGATCGGAACAAGGGGTTATCTGAAGGAGCAAGGTCTGGTGAATACAGCGGGTGGGTTAATACTTCCCAGGCAAGATCTTTCAACGTGTCTTTAACTGGTTTTGAAGTGTGTGATGGTGCGTTATCATGAAGCAAAATTACTTTGCCGTGTCTTCTGGCCCATTCTGGTCATTTTACGATCACAGCGTGGTTCAAATTGATTATTTGTTGTCGGTAGCGACCAGTATTAATGGTTTCACCTGCTCTTAGAAGCTTATAATATACCACACCTTCCTGATCCCACCAAACGCAGAGCATTGTCTTCTTTCCGAAGCGATTTGGTCTTGCAGTCGATGTTGATGGTTGACTTGGATCAACCCATGATTTTGTGCATTTGGGATTATCAAAATAAATCCACTTTTCATCTCCAGTCACAATTCAATGCAAAAAAGACTTTCGTACCATTGAAGCAACATTTTACTGATGAGTTTTCGGTTTACCATTTGTCTTTCGTTCAGTTGATGTGGCACCCATTTTCCTTCCTTTAAAATCTTTACCATTGCTTGTAAACAATTGTAAATTGTTTGCTGAACAACGTTTAATCTTTCTGCAAGTTGTTTTTGAGTTTGACACACATCTTTATCCAATAATGCTTGTAATTATTGGTCTTCAAACTTTTTCGGTTGACCGGGTGTTCTTTGTCTTTCACATCGAAATCATCACTTTTAAAGTGTTTAAACCAGCATTCACAAGTATCTTGAGATGGAGCATGCCCACCGTAAGCTTCCCGAAGTACACGATAACTTTCAGCAGCACTTTTCTTCAAAATACCAGTACATTGCCACTGCCAGAAAGACTCTAGATAGGCAGCTGGAGGAGCTTAGTGAAGGTGAACTTATTGACATAAATGAGGAAAGTGGTTGCAACAAAAAGAATGAAGATGACCTAGAGGAAATAACACCAGTCAAAACTTTGCATTAAAGGAACTCTCACAGATATTTGGCAGCATTGAAAGCGTGTAGGATAAAATGTTGAAAGCTGATCCAAACTTAGAAAGGAGTAAACAATTCACTAAAGCATCGAAAGATGCTGAATCTGTATTACTAGTTATAAAATGAGGCGGATACAAGCACAGTTGAAACCACTCTTCATAAATGTTCTTACAAAGATATATTTATCAATATTTCTAATGTTTTAAGTAATAGTGAAGTAAATAATAGTTTTACTACTTTTATTTTCTTGTACACTAAATTGATAGTAAGAGAGTTTTTATATTTTGACAAAACAAGTAAGAGGTCATGGAACAATTGTAAATTTCATTAATTATTATAGTTGCTTTCCATAGTTTCAAATTGCACAATCATTTTCAGACTTGCCACACTACTTTATAAAGTAAGGACTGCCTGGATATTAAAATGCCTATTATTTGTTACCTTATATGTCTTCAGTGCACACTTGTACATTTAAGGCAAGAAATATCTCAAACTTATTTTAATGTTAAGCTTTTTTTTGAAAATTAGATATACAGAAAAGTTCCAAAGTCAAAGTTTGTGTACACCTTTTATGTATTTCCCCCTAATGTTAACATATCTCTTTTTTTCAATTGCAGTTGACATACAATATTATTTTGTATTGGTTTTGGGTCGGGCAGGGCCTCAGGGAGTTATCAGGGAGGAGTTAGCTGAGTTCACAGGCTAATGCAGATTTGGATTTGGCCATGCAGGGCTAGGGCTCAATATAGGAAAGATGGCACCTGCCTGTTGGCTGTATGGAAGGAGGGCTTAACACAGGGATTATGGTGTCTGTCCCTCCAGCCCTTGCCCTGAAGCCACACAATTCTGTTCCTACCTGTATGTTTCTAGCACTTCCTGAGTTGTCATCCCTCCACCAGAGCCTAGGGCAGTGGTTCTCAACCTTCTGGCCCTTTAAATACAGTTCCTCATGTTGGGACCCAACCATAAAATTATTTTCGTTGCTACTTCATAACTCTAATGTTGCTACTGTTATGAATCGTAATGTAAATATCTGATATGCAGGATGGTCTTAGGCGACTCCTATGAAAGGGTCGTTCGACTGCCAAAGGGGTCGCGACCCACAGGTTGAGAACCCCTGGCCTAGGGACAGTGCCTGGGAGTGAGTCTGTGCATGGGCCCTTTAAGAGGATGTCTGGATTTCTAGCAGCCTTCCACTTCTCCCAGACAGATGAAACCCCCAATCATTTTCACAGCCAGATGTGGGGGGCTCTCTTTCTTAGCACTGGTGCTCCAGGCTGGGGAACCCGGTGTGAGACTGGGACCCCTAGCTCCTCTGGTCAGACCTCTGCAGCTGTGATGTCTCTCTTGATTCTCTACTGCCACGTGTGAGTGTGACCAGCCCCTCTTTTGCATCTTCGCCCCTCCTACCAGTATTGACAGGATTTCTTTATATCTTTAGTTATAGGACTTCTATTCAACTAGTCTTCAGATGGTTCTCCAGATTAATTGTTCTATAATTTAGTTGTTCATTTTGAAGTGGTCATGGGAAGAGGCTTCCATAGCATTCACTTACTCTGCCATCTTGATCGATATGCTAATGTTAACATCTTACATAGCCATGGTACATTTGCCAGAAATAAGAAATTAACATTGGTACCACACTATTAACTATAGACTTAATTTGGATTTCAACAGCTTTATTACTAAGGCCCTTTTCTTTCACTTATGGTCTTATAACTTCTATTTTATGTACAGTAGCTTACATTCCAAGTTAAGTCCTCCAGAAAATTAGCACTTATTTCTATGTTTCTTCTTTCCCTCATTTACTTGAGAAACATTTTAAATGTCTATATGCCAGTATATATTGATAAACAAGAGACTTTACTAGCTCTCATGCAGCCATAGTAACTCAAATGTAAAGTTGAACTTAGTTTTTCTCATTGTAAGAATGGGCAAAAATGACTTTAAACAGAAAACTATTTTATTTTAAGAAACATCACTTAAAAGATTCTAACCTTTATTTCTAAAGTTTAATAACATCACTGACCCTGATCATTTATCATTCCAATTCCCTTTGAAAGATTATTTTATAGAGACAAAATGGTGGTGGAATAGGCAGACGTGTCCTGAGCCTTGTCCTGGGGCACATAAAAGGAGCAACTAAATCAAATAACACCCACCCCAAATTGGCAAAGTAGACACAGCTGGTGAGACAATTCGCAGCTGAGCAGGGCAGAGGATGCCTGGAGAAAGGTAAAATCAGGGATCTGGGCTGGAGAGAGTTGTAGGACCTCTAAGTTCAGAGGGTTGGAAGGAAGCTGCATGGCACCAAGGCTACATCCCTTGGGACAGGCGTAACATCCGACTGTGGAAAGGAAGTCCACAGGGCTGCTGGCAGCAGGGGATTCTAGATCTAAGCCCACAGCCACGAGAGGCTGAGCCCAGAGGGGGCAGCCTGAACAACTGCCCAAGCTGTGCTGTGCCAGGGGGAGAGGGGCTCGCAGTGCTGCAGCTCTTTCTCCTCTTTTTGGTCTTTGCTTTCATTCAATAAACCCAGTTCATAGGACCTTTCAAATACAAGCACTCACCCATGGCTGAGGTTCAGGTGGAGTTACAGGCTTGTGGAGTCTGGAGAAAGGCTGTTGAGAAGAGCAGGTTGGGGAGAGGTGGCCAGGAGTCTGGCACTGGGACATACCTGACACTCCGGACCTAAGCAGCTATTTTCTCCTGAAGAGATAGCCCCTCCCTGCAGTCTCCAGGCAACCAATACAGCCACACCCAGACTACACCCTGAGTGTTGCAACAACAACAAAAAAAATCTGAATAATTCCTGAGAGCTCTCAAGGACTCGGCTGAAGAGAGGTTATTCAGTCCTGGTAAGCGTTATGGCAACATTCCCAATTATAGCCCTGTCAGAAACAGCTGCTTGAGAGATTAAGATTGACAGTGGGCAGACAGGTTAAAGTGGGAAGATTGGTCCCACCAGCTGGCACTCAAGGCTGTGGAGATAGACACAAACAGAGGAGCAGTGGACCGCTTGGAAACTCAACAATCTAACAGAAAACTGAGAAGTGGCAGACAGTATAGAAGAGTAGGATCTTAAACCAGCCTCCACAGGGCATTAAAACTCGGCAGAAACAAACAACAATTCACTTTTTCATTTTCATTTTATTTTATTATTATTTTGTTATCACTTTTTCCCCCTTTTTTCCTTTGTTTCTTTATTTTTATTTCTTTTCACATTTTTCATCATTCATTTTTATTCATTTTTTTATTTTATCCTATTTTTTAAATTAATTTTTTAAAAATTGTTTTCTCTTCTTTCTCTTTCTTCTTATCCACTCATCCTCTTTCTACTTCCTATATACTGAACTGAGGTCCTCCCCATATTCATCCGATTTGTTTACCTTACTTTCTGTATATAAGCTTGGCTTCTACAGATTCTGCCCCTAACCTCTTTTCTGGGTGTTTGGTGTTTGCATTTTTTGGTTTATCTGTTTGTTCTGTGGTGTTTTCTCCATATATATACACTGAGTGGCCAGATTATTATGACTTACCATTTTTTTTTCTCTCTTCGATATCATTTGTGCTCTCTTTTCTCTCCCCTAATTCTCTTTTCTCTGGTGGTCACTTATATTGAGGTTATCAGTGTCGTGAGTACATTCGTGTTTTATTCCCTTTTGTCATGTCTTATCGAGTTGTATTTTGTCCTGTTTGGTCAAGGTGGTAGAGAGCGAGCTGCATAACCAGACACCCAGAGAGGAGACTCTGTGCACGAATGGGTCAATATCACTCCAGACCCAACTATAGAGGCAGGAAGATGGCGGCAATGAGGGAGAGAGCATGAATGAGTGAGGGAGTGAAAGAGGAGTGTGTTTGTGGACATGTGGGGTGTGTTTGTGTGTGACTAAGAGACAGTTAGATCCAGCAGAACCTTCGGGGGCAGGCTAACCAAGCTTGCCTACCTAGGCGACCTCTGCTACCATTGCAAACATTCCCTTAGAGGCTGACTCTACTGCAGAGGCTGTGCCTTCTTGAAGGGGAGAGCTGCTGTGACCGGGAGCCCAGCCTCACTTCCACACAGGGTGCCCTCAGACACTACCTAGGACACTACAGTCACCCCCTCCAGGGACCTGCTGCTTTGGCTGTTGTCCCATGATCACTGAGATGCCAGCCACCCCAGGCAAGGGCTCCTGTGAGTTCCGAAGTGCACTCCCCTCTGGCTCGCACAATGTGTTAGCCCAAGGTGCCATGACCACATGAGCAGCAGATATGTAAGCAGCCAACACCCATCCAAGGAGGAGCGGCTGTGTGGGCATTCTGCCCCCATCCGAGGAGTAGCAGCCTCATGAGCAGCCTGTCCCTGTCCGAGGAGCAGTAGCTGTGTGAGAAGCCCACCCCCACCAGCCAAAGGAGCCACAACTGCTGCAAGCAGCCACGCGAGCAGCACCCACCAGAGGAATCACTGCCAACTGTGAAGCAGCCACTGCTGCAACCATCCCAGGAGCAGCCACCACCCGAGGAGCTGCTGCCACCTGAGGAGCAGCCCCCGCACAACTTGACACCTAGATCCTTCGGTGAGAGCAAAAATTGGGAGACAAAAGAATGCCCAAATGAAAGAAAAGGATGAATCACCAGAAAAGGAGCTAAGTGAAATGGAGGCATGCAATATGTCAGAAAAAAGAATTCAGAATAAGAGTCATACAGTTCATAAACCAGATGGATGAAAAAATCAACAACTTATGTAAGAATCAAGAAGAAATAAAGAATGACATATCTGCAATAATAAAAAAAAAACACTAGGGGAAGTTTCAACAGTAGACGAGGAGAAGCAGAGGACCAAATAAGCAAATTAGAAAACAGGGAAGCAAAATACACCCAAACTGAACTGCAACTGGAGAAAAAAAATTAAAAGACAGGAGGAGAGCCTAAAAAAGCTTTAGGTCAACATGAAATGAAGCAACATATAAATAATAGGGGTGCCAGAACATCAGGAAGAGGAACAAGGGTGAGAAAACCTATTTGAAGAAATAATGTCAGAAAACTTCCCTGATGTGGGGAAGAAAAAGTCACACAAACACAGAGGGACCCAAACAAGATGAACCTGAAAAGACCCACACTGATCATTGTCGTAAGTGTTTCCCTCCACGTCCTGCGTGGTTCAGGGTTCGGGTCTAGAAGAGGAGTCGCACACAAATGAAATAGAAAAGACACAAGATAATTTGGGAATGTTGGGGGACCAGGCGAGCAAGTCCAACTCAAGAGGAAGGACTTCCACTGTGCTCAGGCCTCACCAAGCTTTTTATAGTGAGGGGTAAACAAGGTAGTGGTTACCATAGTTACACAGTTCTTGTGAGTTTCACTTGTTTACACTGTTCTTGCACTTCCTCAGCCCATTAGCTTCCCAGATAAGATCTAGGGAGTGTTATGGGGTCAAGACTAATTATGCTAAGAGGACTGTGCCCTCTAAGCTAGGACTTGTTTGTGACTTTGCCAGCAGGTCAGTCCGAGGCTTAACCCTATATCAGTTTCCCACAGAGCATGTCATAATAATGTGGCAAAAGTGCAGCATAAAGACAGAATCTTAAAGGCTGCAAGAGAGAGACAGAAAGTTATGTACAAGGGATCTCCCATTAGATTATCAAATGATTTCTTAACAGAAACACATCAGGCCAGAAAGGATGGAAAGAAGTTTACAAAGCGATGCAAAACAAGGGACTGAATCCAAGATAACTCTATCCACCAAGGCTATCTTTCAAAATTGAAGGGGAAATAAGAAGCTTCACAGGCAAAAAAAAAAAAAAAAAAAAAAAAAAAAGGCAAAGGGATTTATCACCACCAAGCCAGGAATTCAAGAAATGCTAAAAGGACTGGTGTAAAAAGAAGAAATAAAAAGGGAAGGGGGAACACAGGCACAAAAAATTAAAATGGCTACAAACAAGTACCTATCCTAATATATAAAATGCCAGGGTTGTAACAACCGATCACGACTAAAGGCTGACCAACCTGGAAGTCCTTCAGTCAGTGCTGGGTTACCGTAGGGACCCTGCACTGACTGCCTTGCTGCAGTCTAGTGACCCAGCACTGACTGCCCAGGGGGCTGAGACCCAGAGAGAGAGTCAGGGTGTGATCCACAGCCTCAGTGTCAGCTGTTGTTCAGTACTTGCCTCTCTCTTTCTCTCTCTCTTTTTTTCTCAGCTTCACCAGCAGCTGGGCATTTATTTCTCTCCCGGCCTCCTTGGGGACTGTTGTTCAGCCCCACCTCTCTGAACAGGCCTGGAGATAGGCCCGGAGATGCTGACTGGCCTAGGAACTGACCCATCGGAGCCAAATGTGGGTTCTGTGAAGAACCAATGGCTGTCTAGGAGGTGCAGCTTTTGATGTTGACTGGCATAGGAACTGACATATCAGAACCAAATGTGGGCGCTGTGAAGAACCAATGGATGTCTAGGAGGTGGAACTTTTGATGTTGACTGGCATAGGAACCAACCAACCAGAACCAAATGTGGGTGCTGTGCAGAACCAATGGCTGCCTAGAAGGTGGAGCTTCTCAAGCTGACTGGCATAGAAACTGACCAATTGGAACCAAAACTGGGTGCTGTTGGGAACCAATGGCTGCCTAGGAGGTGGAGCTTTTGATGCTGACTGGCATTGAAACTGACCAATCAGAACCAAATTGGCCAGCAGAGAAGTGCGGTTGGCAGCTAGATCAGGCCAGCAGGGGAGGGCAGTTGTGGGTGAGATCAGATCAGTAGGGGGAGGGAATTGGAGGCAACCAGGACAGCAGGGGAGGGCAGTTAGGGGCGATCAGGCAGGCAGGCAGAGGCACTTAGGGGCTATCGGGTAGGCAGGCAAGTGAGGAGTTAGGAGCCAGTGGTCCCAGATTGTTAGAGGCTTCAGACTGGGCTGAGGAAACCCCCATCTGTGCATGAATTTCATGCACTGGGCCTCTAGTCAATAATAACTTTAAATGTAAACAGACTAAATGCTCTAATCAAAAGACATCAGTGGCTGAATAGATAAAAAAAACATGACCCAGATATATGCTGTATACAAGAGACCCACCTCAGAACAAGGGATTCACACAGACTGAAAGTGAAGGGATGGAAAAAATCTTTCAGGCAAATGGAAATGAAAAAAAAAAGCTGGGTAGCAATACTTATATCTGACAAAATAGACCTCAAAGTGAAAGCCATAAAAAGAGATAAGGAAGGCCACTTCATAATGCTAAAGGGATCGATACAACAAGAGGATATAACTCTGGTAAACATACATGCACCCGATGCAGGAGCACCCAAATACATAAAAAAATTCCTGGAAGATATCAAGGGAGAGATTGACAACAATGCAATATTAGTTGTGGATTTAATATGACTGGCATTGAAACTGACCAATCAGAACCAAATTGGCCAGCAGAGAAGTGCGGTTGGCAGCTAGATCAGGCCAGCAGGGGAGGGCAGTTGTGGGTGAGATCAGATCAGTAGGGGAGGGCAATTGGAGGCAACCAGGACAGCAGGGGAGGGCAGTTAGGGGCGATCAGGCAGGCAGGCAGAGGCACTTAGGGGCTATCGGGTAGGCAGGCAAGTGAGGAGTTAGGAGCCAGTGGTCCCAGATTGTTAGAGGCTTCAGACTGGGCTGAGGAAACCCCCATCTGTGCATGAATTTCATGCACTGGGCCTCTAGTCAATAATAACTTTAAATGTAAACAGACTAAATGCTCTAATCAAAAGACATCAGTGGCTGAATAGATAAAAAAAACATGACCCAGATATATGCTGTATACAAGAGACCCACCTCAGAACAAGGGATTCACACAGACTGAAAGTGAAGGGATGGAAAAAATCTTTCAGGCAAATGGAAATGAAAAAAAAAAGCTGGGTAGCAATACTTATATCTGACAAAATAGACCTCAAAGTGAAAGCCATAAAAAGAGATAAGGAAGGCCACTTCATAATGCTAAAGGGATCGATACAACAAGAGGATATAACTCTGGTAAACATACATGCACCCGATGCAGGAGCACCCAAATACATAAAAAAATTCCTGGAAGATATCAAGGGAGAGATTGACAACAATGCAATATTAGTTGTGGATTTAATACCCACTGACATCACTGGATAAATCCAATAGACAAAAAACCAGCAAAGAAACATCAATCCTAAATGACTCACTAGATCTGTTTGAAATAATTGACATCTTCAGAACATTTAACCCCAAAGCCACGGAATATACATTCTTCTCAAGGGCTCATGGGACAGATTCAAAAATAGACCATATATTGGGTCACAAACAAAGTCTCCCCAAATTCAAGAAGATTGATATCATACCAAGCATCTTCTCAGACCACGATGGCATAATATTAGAAATAAACTACAATAAAAACAACCCAAAATACTCAAACACTTGGAAGCTGAATAGCATGTTATTAAATATTGATTGGGTTACCAATGAGATCAAAGAAGAAATTAAAAACATCCTGGAAACTAATGACAATGAAAACAGGAACTCTTCCAAGCTCATTTTATGAAGCCAGCATCACCCTAATACCAAAACCAGACAAAGACAACACAATGAAAGAGAATTATAGGCCAAAATCCCTCATGAACATACCACTACATAGAACATTCCTCTACAAAATTCTAGCATATCAAATCCAGCATTACATCAGAAAGATCATATACCATAACCAAGTAGGATTTATCCCATGGGTGCAAGGTTGGTACAATATCCGCAAATCAGTAAACAGGATACATCAAATAAATTGAGAGATAAAAATCACATAGTCATATAAATTGATGCAGAAAAAGCATTTGACAAAATCCAACACCC
>NW_005359840.1:1722359-1724680 GCF_000412655.1 Myotis brandtii
ATGTGCCCGCAACCAAGGTACATGCCCTTGACTGGACTCGAACCCGGGACCCCTCAGTCTGCAGGCCTACGCTCTATCCACTGAGCCAAACCAGTCAGGGCCTAAATAGATACTTTTCAAAAGATGACATACGGAAGGCCAAGAGACATATGAAAACTTGCTCAAAGGTACTAATCATCCAAGAGATGCAAATCAAAACAACAACGAGGGACCATCTCACACCTGTCAGAATAGCTATCATCAAAAAAAAAAAAATCAACAAATGACAAGTGCTGGCAAGGATGTTAAGAAAAATGAACCCTCATGCACTGCTGGCAGGAATGCAGACTGATGCAGCCAATGTGAACAATATGGAGTTTCCTCAAAATGTTAAAAATGGCACTTCCATTTGACCCAGTGATCCCACTTCTAGGAATGTATCCCAAGAAACCAGAAACACCAATCAGAAAGGATATACGCACCCCTATGTTCATAGCAGCACAATTTACAATAGCTAAGATTTGGAAACAGCCTGAGTGCCCATCAGCAGATGAGTGGATTAAAAAACTGTGGTACATCTATACAATGGAATACTATGCTGGTGTAAAAAGGAATGATTTACTACCATTTGCAACAGCATGGATGGAACTGGAGAGCATTATGCTAAGTGAAATAAGCCAGTCAGAGAAAGATAAATATCATGTGATCTCACTCATTTGTGGATTATAATGAACAACATAAACTGATGAACAAAAACAGATCCAGAGACAGAGAAGCATCAATCAGATAGTCAAACCTCTGAGAGAAGTAGGGGAAGGTGGGTGTAAGGGGGAGATATCAACCAAAGGACTTGCATGCATGCAGATAAGCATAACCAATGGACACAGACACCAGGTGGGTGAGGGCATGAGCAGGGGCGGGGGGGGGGAGGAGACATAAGGACACATATGTAATGCCTTAATCAATAAAGAAGTAAAAACAACAATGAGGTACCATCTCACACCTGTCAGCCATTGTGGAGAACATTATTTTGTGAATTATCAAATACAGTAATCCCAAACTTTTCTCATTTTCTTCAGCAATCCTCTATTGTTTATCCCAAAAATATGTAACAAATAAAAAAAACTTTCTGATTCATATTTTCCCTGAAGCCAACTTTTGTGGAATAGCTGATATAAAATTTCACATATACTCTGTTATAATTGTACTTATAAAAATTGAGGCATTTGTTGAAGAGAAGAATAGCCAAAATCTGACATTTACCTTTAAGTTCTAAATTATTATGTGATAGTTTATATTTATGTAAAACTCACAGGTACTATAAACCTCTGAAACTAGAGGGCTTTTTGTGGTCAGATCTAATGTAATTGATAGAAAGCTGTTGTGATAAAGGCTTCTCATTTTCTGTCTGTTAAGAATGACATATGCTTCATTGCTTAGACATCTTACCATGTAGGACAGTGGTTCTCAACCTTCCTAATGCCACTACCCTTTAAAACAGTTCCTCATGTTGTGGTGACCCCCAACCATAAAATTATTTTCGTTGCTACTTCATAACTGTAATTTTGCTATTGTTATGAATCGTAATGTAAATATCTGATATGCAGGATGTATTTTCATTGTTACAAATTGAACATAATTAAAGCATAGTGATTAATCACAAAAACAATATGTAATCATATATGTGTTTTCCCCAATGATCTTAGGTGACCCCTGTGAAAGGGTCGTTCGACTCCCAAAGGGGTCGCGACCCACAGGTTGAGAACCGCTGATGTAGGGTATCTTTCCAATTTCTGTCCTTGTATTTTGGCTTCTATATTTCACGTTGGCTTTAAAAGTATTAAATCACAGAATAAAACCAGGTTGTTTGTTTAATCTTCAATGACCTGCTTGGTAATGGAATGGAAAGCAGTTACTAACATTTGCCTATGTAAAAGGCAGTTAATAATTTATATTAGTCAAATAATTTCAGGTCTGAAGAAAAGATAAATCCTTAAAGTGTTGACGTTATATCAAGGTAATTATATATATACTAGTAGCCCGGTGCACGAAATTTGTGCACTGGGGTAGGGGGGGAGAAGGGGCCCCTCAGTCTGGCCTTCACCCTCTCCAATCTGAGACCCCTCAGGGAATGTCCAACTACCTATTTGTGCCCACACTTTTAACAGATAACAGCTCCATTGTTGTTCCTTTCTTATGCTTAAAACCATTGGAATTAGTAGGTATTCAAAGTGTGTATACATTTAAAGGTGAAAGAAAACAGCAGATTTGGAACCCCCAGACAGGGAACCTTGCTCATTCCCCACATGTCTCCCCACTTCACTTTCCACCTTCGTGGTGGG
>NW_005359840.1:1726181-1731255 GCF_000412655.1 Myotis brandtii
GGAAAGAAACTCAGTCCTAAAAATATGTCATTCTCCACATTCTCCATCCCCTGATCTTGGAAGAGAGGAATGGGCAACAGTGCTCTTGAACATAAGATAGATACCATGGTGGACGATAGTTTGCAGACACATTTGTGGTTACATTGACTGTGGCATTGGGGAAGAAGAATAGCCAAATGAGACAAAATGCAAACGTGAAATGAATGAGAGATATTTTCAAAAGAAACTTTGAGTCATAGAATGTCAGAGGTTATCCCATATGTCAAATTAACTCATTTTGCAGATAATAAAATTAAGTTTCAGGAAAGTAATGTTAGTTATTGTATGGTGAGATAAAATATGATCTGAAACAAGAATAAAGGTCTCAAGGACATACAGAAGGCCAAGAGACATATGAAAACATGCTTAAAGTCACTAATCATCCAAGAGATGCAAATCAAAACGACAATGAGGTATCATCTCACACCTGTCAGAATGGCTATCATCAACAACTGAAAAGTACTGGTGAGGATGTGGAGAAAAAGGAACCCTCTTGCACTCCTGGTGGGAATGCAGACTGGTGCAGCCTCTGTGGAGAACAGTATGGAGTTTCCTCAAAAAACTAAAAATGGGAGAAAGCCTCAGCACTCGACAGGAGCTTGTCTGGGAGACTTTAATGAATGCTCTAAAGCAGCGGTTCGAGTCCTATTGGAGTTTTCACCTCATACAAATAGTCTCTTCCCCTCTTCTACTTCATTCTCTCTTTTCACTCTTTTTTTTCTTTTTCTTTTTTCCCCCTCTTTTTTTCCCCCAATTTCATTTTTGCACTCCTTTTTTTTCTTTCTTATTTTTCTTTTCTTTTCTTTCTTCTCTTTTATCTTTTTCTCTTCTTTCCTCCTTATCCCCTAATTCTCTTAATTCGGGTGGTCACCTTTATTTGGGGTTATTAATATCGTGAATATATTTGTGTTCAGTGCCTGGTACGTTGTGCCTTGTTGTGTTGTATTTTGTGCCTTTAAATCAACGCAGCAGATCCAAGCAACAGCAGCCTCCTGATCACCACACCCTCTGTCTGAGGAACAGCAGCTGTACGTGAAGCCTCCCCCCACCAGCCAGAAGAGCCACCACAGCTGTGAACAACACCCACCAGAGGAGCTGCTGCCAACTGAGGAGCAGCTGCTACCGCAACCACCCAAGGAGCAACCACAGCCCAAGGAGCCACTGCCACCCAGGGAGCAGCCACTGAACGACTCAACATCTAGATATGTCAGTGAGATCAAACATGGGTAGGCAAAGAAACCCCCAAAGGAAAGAAAAGGAGGACTCGCCAGAAAAGCAGCTAAGTGAGACAGAGGCATGCAACATGACAGAAAAAGAATTCAGAATAAGGGTCCTAGCGTGCATAAACCGGATGGAGGAAAAAATCAACTACTTATGCAAGAAGCAAGAAGAAACAGATGGAAAAATCAATAACTTATGCAAGACCCAAGAAGAAATGAAGAGCGATATAGCTGCAATAAAAAAACTAAAAATGGACCTGCCATTTGACCCAGTGATCCAACTTCTAGGAATATATCCCAAGAAACTAGAATCACCAACCAGAAAGGATATATGCACCCCTATGTTTATAGCAGCACAATTTACAATTGCTAAGATTTGTAAACAACCTAAGTGCCCATCATCAGACAAGTGGATTAGAAAACTGTGGTACATCCACACAATGGAATACTATGCTGCTGTAAAAAAAGAAGGAACTTTTACCTTTTGCATCATGGATGGAACTGGAGAGCATTATGCTAAGCGAAATAAGCCAGTCAGAGAAAGTTAAGTATCAGATGATCTCACTCATTTGTGGAATATAATGAGCAACATAAACTGATGAACAAAAATAGAATCAGAGACTTAGAAGCATGGAACAGACTGTACACCCTATGAGGGAAGGCGGGAGGCGAGGGGGTAAGAGGTCAACCAAAGGACTTGTATGCATGCATATGAGCAAAACCAATGGACACAGACAGTCGTGGGGGTGAGGGCTTATGCTTGGGGGAGGAGGAGACGAGGGAGAGGTCAATGGGGGAAAAAGGAGACTCATGTAATACTTTAAACAATAAAGAATTAAAAAAAAGAATAAAGGTCTCAGACATATAATCCAGTGCTATTTTTGTAACAGCATGTTATTATTTCCTACATTTTCTTAGTTGTCATCATGACACAACACAATTCATGGTAGACAGATGAAAAATTATAAATCAAAAAACATTATTAAATTAACTACTTATTTGGGTTGGTTAATGTACACTAAAATTTTTTTAAATGTGATATTTTCATATTTTCTATAAAATTACTGTCATTGAAAATTTGATTGGAACAAAGTACTTCTTTAACATACATCTTGCATTTTAAGTCAAACTAATCTGATATCTTTGAATTTTAAGAGATTAAGGTTCAAAGGCTATTAAATACATTTAAACTTACAAGTAGGGTAAACTACCTAAAATGGTTGGTATAATTTACTCAAGGGATTTACACTATAAGCTACTGCCTTGCTAATCATTTTTCTAAAATTTATTCAGTATCCATAGACTAATTGCCTTCTTCATAGTTTTAAGCATTGATGGTGATATAGCTAGTGCTAGGAAAGAATGAGGAGAATTTCATGTAATGCATTTGTGCATTGAAGGAAGACAGTAATTATGATACATTTATCTTAACTAGAAAAACAAGTTAATTTTTCACTTTATACGTATTGCTGCTGTGCTTTCAACTATTCCATAGAAGAATGTGCCAGTAATTTTTAAAATTGTTTTTATTTGCCAGACTGTCATCTCTGTCTCAAACCATTTCATTTTTATCACTAATTTAAATATTCATATGAATTTTTACTCTATTACAGCCACCCTTCCCCATAGCCACACCTAAAACTAAACAACCCTCAAACTGGAATATGTAACCTCCTTCTTCTAAAGATTGTTAGCTTTACTATAGTCATTATATTTGTTCTCTAACCTTGTAGGGACCTCCAGTCCATTGACACAAATATATTTTCCCATATTTAAGCTTTCTTTTTTTTTTAAATCCCACACAATGAAGATTAGATTTATTCACCTTTACTTAGCTTTATTCTGTTTGCTCACCTTCTACTTATTCCTTCAGCCATTCCAAACTAAAAATTGCTAATGATCCAATCCAGTCCTTGCCATCATCAAACTTGCTAAACTTATCTTTTTTTTCCATTTTCAAATACAGGCCTTCTAGTGATCATTGGGGATATTCAGGAAGAATAGGTAACATGGAAGATGTTATTAATGAAGTTTCCTATGGTTGCTTTCAAAAAGCACCCCACCCATATTCTTTGATGTAGTGCTTTATCTAAATTAGCATCAGGGTACACTCACTAATGAAAGGAAGCAGGGTATGGAAATTCTTTCTGCACACAAAGAAGTTGTATCTATTCTATGGATCAATTGATAGTTTTTGCAACTTTATATGCTACTGTCTTTCACATAGAATAACAAAATGAATTAAGAACATATTGACAAACTAGTGGCCCAGTGCATGAAATTCATGCATGGGCGAGTGTCCCTCAGCCTGGCCTGCACCCTCTCCAATCTGGGACCCCTCGAGGGATGCCCCTGTGTGTTCAGGCCTAAACCGGCAGTCGGACATCCCTCTCTCAATCTAGGACTGCTGGCTCCTAACCACTCACCTGCCTGCGTGCCTGATTGCCTCTAACAACCACTCTGGCTGGCCTGCTTGCCCCCAACTACACCCCTCTGCCAGCCTGCTTGCCCCCAACTGCCCTGCCTGCGCCAGCCTGGTCACCCCCAACTGCCCCCCTGCCAGCCTGCTCACCCTCAACTTACCTCCCCACTGGCCTGCTCAATCCCAACTGCCCCCCCACTGGCCTTATCACCACCAACGCCCCCCCCAAACACACCGGCCTGATCACCCACAACTGCCATCCCATCCTGGCCTGATCACCCACATCTGCCCTCCCCTCTTGGCCCCTAACCACCTCTACCTCAGCCCTGCCACCATGGCTTTGTCCAAAAGAACGTCCAGAAGGTCTCCTGGAAGGTCTCCCAGTCTAATTAGCATATTACCCTTTTATTAGTTTAGATAGAGGCCTGGTGCATGGGTGGGGGCCGGCTGGTTTGCCCTGAAGGGTGTCCCAGATCAGAGTGGTGATTCCCTTGGGGGCGGGGCGGTTTGGGCGAGGGGCCTGTAGTGGTTTTCAAGCCGGCCATACCCCCATTGGGGTGGGGGTCCCCACTGGGGGGGCATGGCCATCTGGGTAAGGGGCTGAGGGCCATTTTCAGGCTGGCCACACCCCCTTCAGGGTGGGGGTCCCTGCTTGGGTGCCTGGCCAGCCTTGGTGAGGGGTGGATGGCTGTTTGCAGGCTGGCCAAACCCCCCAGTGGGGACCCTCACCCCATGGGGGCGTGGCCAGCCTAGGTAAGGGGCTGAGGGCCATTTTCAGACTGGCCACCCCCCCCAGGGGAGACTCTCACCCTGATGGTGGTGTGGCCAGCCTGGGTGAGGGGCTGAGTGCCATTTGCAGGCCCCTCCCTTGGTGGCCAGCCCAGGCGGCCTAAGCCTCCAGCGCTCAGGCCAGCTCCATGGCTGCAACCAACAGGCCCCTCCTTCAGAGGCCGGTCAGGGAGGGCGGGAAGCCTGGTTTTCTCCATCGCCGGGGGTGAACCAAGCCTCCCGCCTGATCCAGCTGGCTCCATGGCCTCTGCCATATTTGTCCTGCTAATTTGCATACTCACTCCGGATTGGCTGGTGGATGTTGTGAAGTGACAGTCAATTTACATATTTCTCTTTTATTAGTGTAGACTAGAGGCCCGGTGCACAAAATCTGTGCACTTGTTGGGGGGGAGGCTGCATCCCTCAGCCTGGCCTGCGCCCATTTGCAGTCCAGGACCTCTTGGGGGAGGTCCACCTGTTGACTTAGGCCCACTCCCAGGAGATCAGGCTTAAGCTTGCAGTCAGACATCCTTCTGGCAGCCAGGGAGCCCTCAGGGGATGTCCGACTAAAGGCTTAGGCCCCCAAGGGATTGGGCCTAAACTGTTAGTTGGACATTCTTAGTGC
>NW_005359840.1:1732450-1742118 GCF_000412655.1 Myotis brandtii
TGGAACATTCCTGCCTGGACTGGGGAGGGGTCTCTGGGTGTTAAGAATACCAGGAGGGGGAGCACAGACTCCTCCTAGAGCTCTGAGATGGGAAAGGCAGCACCCCCTCACCTCTAACCCCAGGACGGCCGAGGTTTCTGCGGCTGCACAGGGGCACGGCAGGCGGCTTCTGCGGCTGCACACGGGCGTGGGCATGCGGCTTCTTTGGCTGTACACGGGCGTGAGCAGGCGGTTTCTGCGGCTGCACATGGGCGCCAGCCTGCAACTCAGGACCGGATTGGGTCACGGGCAGTGGGCAGGCAGCTTATGTGGCTGTACACAGGTGCAGGCAGGCAGCTTCTGTGGGTACACACGGGCGCCGGCCTGCAACCTGGGACCAGATTGGGTCACGGGCGGTGGGCAGGCGGCTTCTGTGGCTGTACACAGGCGTTGGCAGGCAGCTTCCAGGTCTGCACACAGGGCTGGCCTGGGGCCCTGGACCCGATAGGGTCACGGGCAGCAGGCAGGCGGCTTCTGGGGCTGCCACATGGTGGCCTGGATGGCGGCTGGCAATGGCGGCTCACGCTGTCCCTCCCTGCCTGCAATATGCAAATTAGCCGCCATCTTGGATGGCAGTTAATTTGCATATGGCACAGATTAGCCAATGGGAAGCGTGTCAGAGGTATGGTTAATTACCCTTTTTGTCTATTATTAGATAGGATATCTTGCTATGTAGTGGGAAAGCTAACTTAAAAATCAGTAAATTTGCATACAAGTGGTCTAAAATGTATTAATGACATAACCAATGCTTTTAAATGGTTAATTTAGACTTCCATTAATAACATAATCAATTATATTACAACAGCAAAAGACAAAGGCCAACATGCAAAAAGTAACAAGTAAATACAATTTCTGAGGCACTAGAATTCAGCATACTTCCTTAAACTTAAGTTCATAAAATGCAAACTATAAAATCTTTGAAATAGTACTGATAAATATTAAAAACAATTTCTATTTTAGGTCAAATAATTGCTTCATTTATGCTTACTTTTATTAAAGTAATATTTCTTAATGGCAATAATGTTGATCTTATCATTTTAGCAACTTCACTAAAGAGCAATATTTCAGTGTGGTCATGCCATTTATGAATACATTAACAATAATTTGAATTGTGAATAGTTACTAATAGAAGCAGATGCTTTAAATGCTTAAACTTGTGTATTAGTGTTGTAGTTAAAATGAAAACATATTGGTGAATACTTAGTTTTCCAAAATAGACAGACATATCAATATCTATAGCCATATCTACATCCATATTCATATCTATATCTATATGATGTAAGATGATATTTGAAGAGTATGTATTCTTCAAGTGCAGCAGAATTATCCATTATAATTTCTTTTAAAATCTTTACATCTGCATAACAGTGCAGAACAAACCTGAATTTGAATAAACTAAGAAACAATCACTTCAAAGAACTTTTGAATTGTTGTGGCAAAAAGGGCATGTAATCTTAATCTTATATACATATTTTAGATTCTGTGATAAGGACAAAGATATTTTCCCAACAGTAAATAACTTTTTGACTTCTAAAATTCTGTTTTCTTAATGTTTTAGATTAAAGGTCTTAATTTTTATAAAAAATAATATACATAAGACTGAGATGATAAAAAATGTATCTCAACTCTACAATGTCCACACTTATTGCAAATATAATGTTGGTACCTGTTTAGAATAAGGATAAATTAAGTCTGAGTGTTAAAGAAAGAATAAGGAAAGCAAAGCTAATTACTAATGGACATTGGAATGATCCAAACAGACCTTATTATTTGGTTTAAATTTCTGTTTCTATTTTTGCTGCTTCATTTAAATGTTTCCCTCTGTGGTGAGCTAAGAGCTGAACTATTTCAGTGTGACTGTGGTCACTACTTTCTCACTTCTCACTGAGTACCTTGAACTCTGGAAATTCTTCAATCAAATTGACTTAGCTTCTTCTTCTTTTTTTTTTTTAACTTGGAAAGCATATACTTATCTTAGAGAAAGGTGATGTTTATCTACCCACGGCAAGTTTTACTTTCAATAGACCTAGCTATATTTGAAGTGGAGAATTTCTTTTTAAAAAGTATATAGAATAAAAAAGAAAGAAAAGCACATAGGATTTTTTTTTCCCAAAAAAATCCAACAGGGTGAAGACTCAGATGGAGACAATCACATCTTTTTGGATTGAGAGTTCAAGATTCCTCTGCAAATGTCCCTTTTCTTCAGACCAAATATAGTCTAGAATAATTCCTTCAACTAACACATATAAGATGTTGCCAAAGAATGTAAATAAAAATAGGTCAAGGTACCTATCATCATGTATTTTATACTTTATTAGAAGCCCAGTGCATGAAATTTTTGCCTGGGGGCGGGAGGTCCCTCAGCCCGACCTGTACCCTCTCCAATGCGGGAGCCCTCACAGTTGGACATCCCTCTTGCAATCTGGGCCCTCTGGCACCTAACTGCTCACCTGCCTGCCTGCCCTAACCACTCTGCCTACTGGCCTGATCCCCCTAACTGCTCTCCCCTGCTGGCCTGATCCCCCTAACTGCCCTCCCCTGCTGGCCTGGTCACCCCTATTAACTTTTTTAAAAAATCCTCTTCACACACAATTGTATTTGACTTCCTTATTGGCTTCTCCCTCTCACACATTTTTTCTCTCTTCTTTATGTAACACTTTTTCCTACTGACTCATCATTTATAAACTTTTCTTTCCTCCTTATTTCCTACTTCTGTTCCATCATCCTTCTTCCCATCTTTCTCCTACCCTCCCTCCCTCCCCACATTCCTTCTTTCCTTTATCGTTTCCCCTTTCCCTCCCTCCTTTTTTCCTTCCTTCCCACCTTAATTTTTTTCTTCACTTCCCCCCTCGGACCTGCTTTGCTCCCTCCCCCATTTCTTCCTTCCTCCCATTCTCTTTTTAAGCTCTACCAGCTCCCCTTTAAAACTTTTCTTCCCTCCCTCTTTCTCTCTCATCCTACCTTTCCCATACATTCTTCTCTACTTACTTCCACTGTTTTAATATCTATCTATCGACCTGACTAATTATTCACTATCATTTATCTTTTTTTCTTTTCTGACTCCTACTTTTAAAATCTGTACCCAGTATACAACTATACTTGATTTTCATTATAGCTCCTACAGTTCACTCATATATCCTCTTTCCTTCTTTAACTCTGCTGTCTACTGACTCCTTTATAAAGTTCTTCCCTCCCTCCTTTCCTTCTTCCCCATCTTCCCTCACTCTTTTACTCTTTTTACAGGCTAATTAAAAATTCTTTGCTTTTTGTCCTTAGTACTGACTGCTTTCCTCTCTGGGACCTGTAGCCACCTCTGTATGGGCACTCAGCCCCTCTCGCACCAGCTTGAGGGGCCGAGCGATTACGCAGCTGTGTCTTGCCTACCATGGCCCACACCTCCCCCCTCCGAGTTGGGGGAGGGTCCAGCTGGCCCGGGCCAGCATCCATCACCTGGACCGCTGCATTACGTGTGTGCAAGGCTTTTCTCCTGTTGAGTGCTGAAGGGTGGGGGGGGGGCAGGGGGGGGACGCAGAGGCCTTTCCTGCCCCACAGCATGCCCACTCCCAGCCTTGATCGGCTCTCTGTCCCCTCTCCTCTGGAATTTGCAGGCGACGGGCATGCTTGTGCAAGCACGGTCTGGCCTGGCTTGTCCTTGGTGGGCGTTCCACCCAGGATGCAAGCCCCCATCCGGGTCAGACCTGGCAGATGAATGAATGGACAGCTGGAGAAAGCCTTGGCGGCTTCCCTGTGGTGTGAGGGTCGCCTGTGCACTCTCTGTTGTTACACCTGGGCCCTTCCTTCATGGTGTTGGGTCCACACCCTCTCGATTTGTGTCAGCGACCCCTCCCAGGGGTCACCGCCGATGAACGCATCCCCCGGTTGGCATCTGCCAACCGTGCCCCAAGAACTGGCCTTTTGCCATGTGAGTGTTGCCCCTCAGGTTCCCCAATCTCGGGGGGGGGGGGGGGGGTGGGTTGGTGGCATCCCTGGGCAGAGTGCTCTCAGACAGGGCACGGTGTCACAGGGGTTTTTGTCAGGCGTTTACACCCAGGAGAAAAAGAGGACTCTGGCGCTGGGGTCAGGGAAGTGAGCCTCACGCAAGTCCCCCTGCTGCACTTGCACCTGCTGCTCTGTCAATATGAAAATTGGTTGTTACTGGGACACCGTAATGGACAATTAGCATATTACCTCTTTATATGTATAGATAGGGGCAAAAGCATTAAATATAGTAAAACACAATAAAATAAATACCATATTAGCTCAAAAGAGAGGATGGTTACTTTTTATTAGCCTAAGTATAAAATGCTATATTATGCTCTCATTATAACTAAAAGTTAAAATATGAATAATTTTTAAATTCTTAGAAAATTAGATAAAAGTCATTCTAGGTTAAAATGATTAAAATAGAGAAAGTAAGTCTTAAAATGTATGGCATATTTAGAGAAATTTGGCTTGGTTTGTGGGATGCATGCAGGGCCTTTAATATTCTGCTGTGGAATCTGGACTTCACTTATTAGGCAGCAGAAACACATTGGAGGTTTGCAAGTGGAGTAATGACGGAAGTGGATCTGTGAGTTAACAATATAAAAGCAATGACATTGTAGAGATATACTAGAGAAATGAAAGGCTGATGGCAAGGTAATCAATTAAGAAGTTACTGCAATAGTTCAAGTGATGTATGATTGAGGCCAGAACTGTGTTCAGACCACCATTATACAGGGGAAGAGTTGTAAACAAAGGCCACATAAAGTGGGTGAGGAAACGACATGAGTATATTTGTAAACCAAGGTTATATTTCTATTTTCCAGTCCCTGACATAAAATTACCAAGATATGTTTCTCTGTAATCCTTATTTTATGTATGTGAAAACTAATATTAGAAATTTGATATGTAGCTTATATAAACTTAATATCCTTCAAATCCCACAGGTAGGAAACACAAAGGGTCAATATATATATATATATTTTAGGTACTGCTGTTGCTTTTTTGCTGTCATGTTCTTTCTCTTTTTGTCTCTCTCACTCATTAGGTGAAACAAAAACATATTGCAACAGCATGGATAGAGCTGGAGAGCATTATGCTAAGTGAAATAAGTCAGTCAGAGAAAGATAAATATCACATGCTCTCACTCATTTGTGGATTATAATGAACAAAGTAAACTGATGAACAAAAACAGATGTAGAGACAGAGAAGCATCGATCAGATGCTCAAAACTTAGAGGGAAAGCAGGGGAGGGTGGGGATAAGGGGGAAAGATCAACCAAAGGATTTGTATGCATGCATATAAGCATAAGTGATGGATGTGGACAACAGCGGGTGAGGGTGAGGGCAGGACTGGGGGGGGTGAGGGGACATTGGGGGGATAAGGACACATTTGTAATATCTTATTCAATAAAGGGAAAAAAATAAAAAAAATAAAGGCAAAAAAAATCTACACTAATAAAAGAGAAATATGTAAATTGACCGTCACTTTGCAATGCTCACTAGCCAATCAGGAGTGAGTATGCAAAATTAGCAGGCAAAGGTTTCGGTGGCCACAGAGCCAGCCAGAGCGGGCAGGAGGCTTGGGTTGCCCCCAGTGATGGAGGAAGCCAAGCTTCCCACTCGCCTTGGCTGGCCGCCAAAGGAGGGGCCTGTGGGCAGCGGACACGGAGCAGGCCGGAGCACGTGGGAGGCTTGGGTTGCCAGGGCCAGCCACCAATGAAGGGGCCTGCAAATGGCCCTCAGCCCTTCACCCAGGCTGGCCATGCCCCCATGGGGTGAGGGTCCCCTCTGGGGGTGTGTGGCCAGCCTGAAAACAGCCATCAGCCCCTCACCCAGGCTGGTCAGGCACCCCAGCGGGGACCCCCACCCTGAAGGGTGTGTGGCCAGCCTGAAAACAGCCATCAGCCCCTCACCCAGGCTGGCCAGGCACCCCAGCAGAGACTCCCACCCTGCAGGGGGTGTGGCTGGCCTGCAAACTGCCACAGCCCCTTGCCCAGGCCAGCACTGTCCCCATTGAGGACCTCCACCCCAATGGGGGTGTGGCCAGCCTGCAAACCACCACAGGTCCCTTGCCTAAACTGCCCCGCCCCCCAAGGGAACCCCCGTCCTGGTCCGGGACACCCTTCAGGGCAAACAAGCCGGCCCCCACCTGTGCATCAGGCCTCTATCTATACTAACAAAAGGCTAATATGCTAGTCAAACTGGGATACCTTCCAGGAGACCTTCTGGACGTTCTTCTGTACAAAGCCATGGTGGCGGGGCCAAGGTAGAGGCGATTAGGGGCCACGAGGGGATGGCAGTTGTGAGTGATCAGGCCAGTGGGAGGGTCGTTGGGGGTGATTAGGCCAGCGGTGGGGGGGCAGTTGGGGGTGAGCAAGCCAGCAGGGGGGGCCAGTTGTGGGCGATCAGGCCAGCAGGGGGGGGCAGTTGGGGGGGAGCAGGCCAGCAGGCAGAGTTGTTAGGGGGGATCAGGCAGGCAGGTGAGCGGTTAGGGGTGATCAGGCAGGCGAGGGGTTAGGAGCCAGCGGTCCCAGACTGCAAAAGGGATGTCTGACTGCTGGTTATCCCCTGAGGGGTCCTGGATTGCAAGAGGGTGCAGGCCAGGCTGAGGGAGTCCCCCCCCGTCCCCGTGCACGAATTTCTCCATAATATTTTTTTTAATTTAATTTTTTTAATGTTTAAAGTATTACATATGTCTCCTTTTTCCCCCATTGAACTCTTCCCAACCGTTCCCACCTTCAGCATATGCCCTTACCCCCCTAGTGCCTGTGTACATTGGTTATACTCATATGCATGCATACAAGTCCTTGGGTTAATCTCTTACCCCTCCTCACTCCCACCCTCCCTGCCTTCCCTCTGAAGTTTGATGGTCTGTTTGATGCTTCTATGTCTCTGGATCTATTTTTATTCATCAGTTTATGTTGTTCATTATATTCCACAAATGAGTGAGATCATGTGATAGTTATCTTTCTCCAATTGGCTTATTTCACTTAGCATAATGTTCTCCAGGCCCATCTATTTAAAAATATGAACCTGACATTTTAGATATAAAATATTGAATTTACAAAAGAGAATTAGACATAATATGATAATGCCAATGTTATGTGACATGAAAAGTCTGTTGTTTGCTTATTTGTTTTACCTACTGAGCACATCTGAATTCTTGAACCAACAATGATTTTTTAAACTTACCTGCCTACTCCCTTCTTGCTCCCCAGATGCTTCAAAATGCTTCCAGTTTTGGCAAGTAGTACTATTAGTCTCTACTAGGAGACACCCAGTCTCCATAAACAATCATCAAAATAGAGAAATACCTCACCATGATATTCCATAAACCTCTTATCTTTTTCTCCCTCATTTACACTCCTTCACCACTCATCATTTCCTATAAGAAATAAATTTTTACAAGAATTTTGATTAGAAGAACAAGGCAGTTTTCTAGAAAAGTGTTCTTTTCTATTATAAGAAAATAGCATGGAAGCTTATTGTGCTACTATCTTCAGAATCTTACACTTCCATTTCTAATCATTTACTCGTAAGTTATTGAAGCAGTAGTTTTCAAAATTGAGTGCACATTAAAAACACATTTGGAATCAATTTCAAAATCAATTGTCTGTACCCTACACTCAAGACACTGATTCAATAGCATTGGGCTCAGGCTCAGGAATCTGTATTTCTTTGTTGTTGTTGTTTTTGATTTTTTTCAATTACAGTTGACATTCAATATTATATTAATTTTAGGTGTACAGCATAGTGCTTAGACATTGATATAACTTATGAACTGTTCCTCCTGATATTTCCAGTACCCACTTGACACCATACATGATTATTACAATATTATTAACTGTATTCCCTATGCTGTACTTTATATCCTCATGACTATTTTGTACCTGCCAATTTGTACTTCTTAATCCCTTCACCTTTTTCACCCCCTTCCATCTGGCAACCATCAGTTTGAAATTTTAGCAAGTATCTCAAGTGATCCTGATGCTGATGAACCATAACCCACGATTTAGGAAACACTGACTTTGAAAAGTATGAAAAGGGAAAATAAGTTCAGGCAATAAAATTGGCAGATTTGTCATGGCTTTGAGGGTTGTAATTAAATAACAAAAGTAAGCCAGCCATAGCAAATGATTTTAAAATTGATAAGCTAGCAATGGTGATTTCATGTAGAAAATAGAATAATGACAATGCCATTAACTAGCATTGATTAAGTACTTGCTATGTGTGAGGCAATATTCTAAGACTTACATGTATTAACTAATTTAATCTCCACAATATCTCTTTGAGTTAGTTTTATTAGCATAATAACTGAATAATAGAGAAGTTTAATAAATTTGCCAGAGTTCATACTGCAAATAAGAGATGGAGTAGGACAATCTGAAAAAACCTAATCATTTCTATACTATTTGATGTCCATATTTTCCTTTTGTGTGAGCTACATTTCTTCCCCTTTGAAAGTTAAATTAAAAAGATTAAATTTATAGGGATGAAATAGAAAAGGACTTACTACTAATTATTGTAAATATGCAATGATGCATATAAAATTGTTAGTTACATTTTTTCTTAAAAATATTTAGAAAAGAGATTATTTGTTGAATGATCATAAATATTATACTGGGAATATATTAGCTTCTAAAACAAGGCAATGATGAAAGTTATGTTCCCCATTCTTTCCCATCGTATCACTTGCCAAATCTGTACATATTTTATTCAATATCTGTATTCTACCCATATTTACTATTCATATGCCATTCTTTTTTCTCCTCTGTGCATTTGAACATTCTGTTCCATACACCTGAAATGCCCTTGTCCCTCATTTTCACATATGCTAGCCCTAAAGATTTAGTTCAAATGCATGTTTTTATTTTAATTTTTTTGAAATATGTTTTAATTGACTTTTAGAGAGCGAGGAATGGAGAAGCATATAGATAGAGAGAGAAACATTAATGAGAGAGAAACATCAATTGGCTGCCTCCTCCATACATTCCAACCAGGGATAAAGCCTGCAACCCAAGCATGTGCCCTGACTAGGAATCGAACCTGGGACTTCTCAGTGCTTGGGACGATGCTCAATGAACTGAACCACACCAGCCAAGGCAAATGTATGTATTTAATTAAATAAAATGTGTGAATGCAAAGGAAGAGCAGATATTTCTTATACTCACTTATGTATAACTAGAGGCCCTGTGCATGAATTAGTGCACCAGTGAGGTCCCTCGGCCTTGCCTGTGGGACCGAGCTGAAATCAGCTCTCCAACATCCCCCAAGGGGTCCCAGATTGTGAGAGGGTGCAGGCCAGGTCGAGGGACCCTACTGGTGCACGATCAGGGCCAGGGATGGACATGGGAGGTTGGCCAGCCGGGGAGGGACTGCGGGAGGACTCCAGGGCATGTCTGGCCCATCTTGCTCAGTCCCAATCAGCCAGACCCCAGCAGCAAGCTAACCTACCGGTCAGAGCATCTGCCCCCTGGTGGTCAGTGCACATCATAGCGAGCAGTTGAGAGGCCTTAGCACATCATTAGCATATTATGCTTTGATTGGTTGAACAGATGACTGGACACTTATCATATTAGGTTTTTATTACATAGGACTAGAGGCCCGGTGCACAAAAATTTGTGCACTCGGGGGGGGGGGCCCTCA
>NW_005359840.1:1742988-1754102 GCF_000412655.1 Myotis brandtii
GAACCTTTTGAGCTCAGCGTGTCAGCATTTTGAAAAACCCTAACTTAACTCTGGTGCCGTGTCACATATAGAAATTTTTTGATATTTGCAACCATAATAAAACAAAGATGTATATTTTTGATATTTATTTTATATATTTAAATGCCATTTAACAAAGAAAAATCAACAAAAAAAATGAGTTCGCATGTCACCTCTGACACGCGTGTCATAGGTTCGCCATCACTGGCTTAGGGCGTAGCGAAGGTACGGTCAATTAGCATCTTTGTCTTTTATTAGTGTAGATTGTCTTCTTATTTTAGTAGATGGGAGAATAACATTTCTATTCTCCCTTGCAATTAGGCAGGGTCATGAGTCTAGCTCTGCCTTAAGCTTTCAGGTAGTAACTAATTGCTGGTACAAGACCTTCTAGTGTTTTATCAAAGCGTTCATGTTGAGGTGGTGAGACCACAAGATCAAAACAGTCTAAATAATTAAAATTCCCTGAGGAACACTGCATGAATGTGTGTTAAGCTGCTGAGAGTTTGGAGTTGTTGCTTATTACGGTATAGCCTATCTTATCCTGACTAATACGCAGACCTTTCTCAGTATGGTTTTTAGATGTGATTAGTGACTAAGAAAAAAAAAGTTGGACCTTAAACGTAGTGTAGAGGAAGAAATGTTATGAGTTGCTAAATAATAGGGTGTAGTTGGATGAAGGAAAGTGAATAAACTAACTAAATTCAGTATTATAATGTACCGTATATTGGATGATGGCAACATTAATATTATAAAAGTAGGGAAGTAACCTACCAAATATGTAACAGGCATTTTAAGAAGTAAAGTAGAATTTAAAAACTAGATTATATTTAAGCCAAAAATATGCCTTTCTACTTTTTCAACTTGGCTTGACATGAATAGTCATGTTTAGCATTGGGAGAGAAATTAGACTGTTTATATAATGTCAAAAGTTAAATCTAGAATATTATATAGAAAGGGGTGGGGATTGACATGGAACGAGAGAATAAAACAACTAAAAGACCAAATAGTTGATGGAATTTTCAGTCTTTTCAGTTCTATTTGAATGGTGAAGTACTAAACTTCTTGAGAATTATATATACTAGAGACTCAATAAATATTAGTTAAATTGAATTAATTGCATGTAGATCCCAAATATAATAATTCATGTTTGCTGACAAGGGAATATTGTTGGTATCAAAATGACAGCATCTTTCTCCCGGGATTTCTTAGACTTTATCTTTAACTAAATATGAAAAATTCCTGCCTATATGTTAGACAACAATAAATGTTATTTGTTACCACTGATAAAAATGTAATTAAAAAACAAGTACAATGTGTTTAATTTTATTTCTTTAGAATATGTATTGAGTTCATTTCTAAAAGGAGCATGAATGCAATGCAATGATAGTCAAAGTTTTTTAAATGGGAAAAATAGTAATTTTTAAAATTTTGTGAGTCATATGGTCTCTGTTACAACTATTCAACCCTGCCATTGCAGTATGAAAGAAGGCATATATAATATGTAAATTAATCAGTATGGTGGTATTCTAATAAAATTTTATTTACAAAAAAAGAAAAGAGTCAAGGCCGATTTGATATACAAGTGATAGATTTCTGAGCCCATTCTATTATTCTTTATTGAAACATAGTGTCTCTGTTATGTACTGAAATACTGCAGAAATGTTATATTCTGTAGTAGTTGAAAAGGGCAAACATGGAAAGGACTCACTCCACTTGGAACTAGACTGGACAACTGAGTTACCTCAAACTCAGAAAGAATCATAGAACTAGAATTAGACTTAGCCATTAAGGAAGAGGGATAAATGACCTCAGGGAAGTTAAAAGGAAAGGCAGTTTATTATGTAGATTAGGAGCATAAGTTTGGAGTCAGAAAGACCTAAGTTCTAGTTGATGCTCTGATACAAGTTTTGTTCCAATGCCTCATTTTCTTTGCTTCAGTTTTCTCAACTGCAAAACGAGTTAAAAATAGCACCCACCTCATGTTTTAATGTTGATTAAATGAGATAACATATGGTGAGAATATAGCCCAGTGCCTGGCATATAATTTCTTAATAATTGTATCTGTTAGCTACTATAAAGGCTAAGATTCAGTCAGAACTTGAGACTCATAAGTTATACACACAATATTTATTCATTATTCCCAACATTTCTTTATTCTTTTTAACGGTGAGGCATTTAACATGAAATAAAATTTAAACACACTCAATGAAACAATAAAAATACCAGATAACAATGTAGAACTCCTATGTTTGGCTAGTTTATCCATCCACTGAATAGGCACATGTTTATTTTTTGAATCAGAGGCTTAGTTAATAATGTTAGCTGCTACTTTCAAGAGGGTGGAGTATGAAATTCTTCTGTATATATCTCTCCAGGGATAACCTGATATTTAATATTTAAAAAAATAATTTTGTTCTCAGATATGGATAACCTTAAATATTCTTTAAAATTTAATGATGAGAACATGGACTTTTTAAATTGTTACTGTAGCTTATCAGAATATGGGAAGGATATAGGTCAGTGGTTCTCAACCTTCCTAATGCTGCGACCCTTTAATACAGTTCCTCATGTTGTGGTGACCCCCAACCATAAAATTATTTTTGTTGCTACTTCATAACTGTAATTTTGCTACTTTTATGAATCGTAATGTAAATATCTGATATGCAGGATGTATTTTCATTGTTACAAATTGAACATAATTAAAGCATAGTGATTAATCACAAAAACAATATGTAATTATATATGTGTTTTCAGATGGTCTTAGGCGACCCCTGTGAAAGGGTCGTTCGACCCCCAAAGGGGTCGCGACCCACAGGTTGAGAACCACTGATATAGGTTCTTGAGTGTGGAGAAACTACATAACAAGAAATAAATTGTCTGAGAAATGAATTGCAGACAGGTTTTTAAATAAAATCTTAAAGTTGGATTTTGAACCTCCCAACAATATCTGAGCTCAGAAGTTTGAAGTTAGTTATGGGGTGGTAGTAAGGGTAATTTATTTATAACAATTCAAAGAAGAGAAAAAAAAAATATCTGTTGACAGATTTTCTGTTATGGAGGCAAAATAAATTGATAAGGTAATTTTTGTTGTTGAAGAACTCTCAGGACATGCTGACTATTGACCAAAATAGCCAAAAGAAAATCCAAATTACTCTGTATAGTAAAGAGGAAGAAATTTTGATATTTGAGTAGGTCTGGAGGTGGGAGAATAAAAGAAGGAGAGCAAGGTAGTCACATGGCAAGAAGCTATGGGGCTGGAAGTATAAAATTTACTATTGAAATATTCTTTGAGACAGAAATGTTAGAAACAAAAATCCATGATACTATACTACTTTCTTTGATATTTGAGGAAATCAAGGAACTGAGATTCTTGGTTGATTTATTCCCCCAGCCCTTTCAGTAAGCCATCCCATGTTTTCTAGTCTCTATTGTTTCTTAAGAGAAGTTAGCTGTTAATCTTAATGGGTTTCCTTTGAACTTGAGCTTTTTTTTCTCTTGCAGCTTACCAGATTTTCTCCTTTTCTTTGGCAAAAAGATCAACAATAGTATACACAATCTTCTCAAATACACGTAGAACATTCTCCATGATAGGCCATAAACTGAACCATAAAATAAGGCTCAATAAATTTAAAATGAGAGGAGGGAGAAGATGGTGGTCAAGTTGACAGACCTTTCTTATACCTCCCCCCAGAGCCAGACTGGAAATACAACTAAATTGGGGAACATTCACCCAGAATTACCAACTGAGGTCCAGTCGAGGAGGAGATTTATATCAAGGAAGGACAGAAAGCACGTGGAGACTGGTAGGAAGGGGCAGGTCATGAGGGGGGCTGACACAGCTTTCACAGGCAGCAGGCTGAAAGTGAAGAGGGATCTCTCAGCTACAGGGGGGTTGTTTCCCTGAGAAGACTGAGGCGTGGATCCCAGGCTGGAATCCATAGCCCAGAGCAGCAGAGCTGAAACCAGCAGTGCATATAACATCCAGCCATGAAAGGCAGCAGGGCTTCTGGCCATTGGAGAGTCTGGAGCTGGTCAGAGTTAAAGCTGGAGTTTTGTTTTGTTTTGTTTTGTTAAATACACACACACACACACACACACACACACACACACACACACACACACAACAGAGCACAGGGTTTTTGTTTGCAGCTACTCACCTGAGGCTTCAGGGGAGGGAGGGTGGTGCAAACTGAAGGTGCTTGAGGTGAGGCTGAGGTAGAGACATTGGGGGGAGACATGGAAAAGAGGCAGCCAGGAGACCTGCATTTGGTTGCACCCTCCCCCACAAAGCAAAACAGCCATTTTACCTGAGAAGTGCTGGACAATTCCAGAAGCCACAGCTCAGGAAAGGGAAAAACCCTGCCATAGGTGATACAGCCCTCCACACTCTCCGGAGCCCTGCCTGCCACACCCTGCCTCTTGACCTTTGCAGAGGAAACAGCTGGAGAGGCCAAGACTAGGGGTTTGAACAGTCTCAGGAAGCATCAGTCTCTGATGTGGGGGTGAAGCCGACTGCTCCACTAATTCATGAACCTGACTGGTGCTTTCCCCTCACTGGAGAACTGATAGAAATTCCAGGTTTACAGCTGATCCCACTGGACTGCATACAAAGATCTCCGCCTAGCCAAGGACAGGGAAATGTTCTGGGTGACTCTCAGAGGAGTAGCTCTGGGACATAGAAACACACCCATCACTTTCCCTGAAATCTGAAAATCTGAATGGCATTTCCCCCTTACGGGAGACCCAGAGGTCTAGACTCCCAACTTGCCTAAAGCCCTTTCAGAAACAGACGTTTTAAAAAATATATTTTTATTTATTTCAGAGAGGAAGGGAGAGGAAGAGAGAGATAGAAACATCAATGATGAGAGGAAATCATTGATTGGCTGCCTCCTGCACGTTGGACAGAGCCTGCAACCCAGGCATGTGCCCTTGAATGGAATCTGATGCTCTATCCACTGAGCAAAACCAGCTAGGGCAGAAACAGACTTTTGAGAGATTAAGATTGACAGCTGGCTGGCAGGTGAAGGTAGGCACAGACTAAGCCCAGGGAACACGGGGAAGTTTGCTGACCCATCACTGGGGCCCATGCTGCTAACAACTTGGCATTAGAGTGCACCTTGGCCCCTCCTGCATGCAGCCAAGTCCTGTGGAGAAACACACACACACTGTGAATTGCTGGATCTTTAAACAGATTGCTGAGAGCCAAAGGAGGAAGTTTCTGACAGTGGTTAGCACCTAAATACCTCCGAGAGGTCCAGAAGTGGCAGACAAAACAGTCAGCTTCAGTCATCAGAAGAGCAGAATCCAAAGGGAGCTACCAAGATGCACTAAACTCTGCTGAGATGAACACCACTTTATTTTTTTCTTTATCTTCCTTATCTTGCTTCTTTACTGATATGTTGTTATTTCTGTGTCTCTTTTGTCTTTCCTAGATCTAAATTTTCCCTTTCCATTTCTGACTCTATTTTTTCTTTTATCTTTCCGATGCTTTCTCTTCTACTTTCCTTTTCATACTTATTTTCTTCCTCTTTTCTTTTATACCATTTTCTTCCCCTATTCTTTATTCCTATTTCCTTTCTTTCATCTCAGCCCTTTCATATTCCTCTTTCTTCTCTTTTTTTTCTCCTTGTAGATTATATCATCTGCAAATAGAGATAGACTAATTTCTTCCTAATTTCTTCCTTTCTATTGCTGATACCTTTAATTTTTTCCCCCTAATGTTCTAGCTAGAAAATCTACTACAATGTTACAATGTTGAATAGAAGTAGTAAGGGTAGATTTTAGGGAACAAGAATCCAGTTTTTCAGGATGAAGAATAATATCAACTGTAGGTTTTTCCTGGATGCCTTTTACCAAGCTAAGGAAGGTCCTTTAAAATCCTAAATTATTGAGTGTTTTTAACATGAAAGAGTGTTGGATTTTGTCAGATGCTTTATTTGCAGCTATTGAGATAATTATGTAGCTTTGATTATTTAATCTACTTATATAGTGACTGATTTTTGTATGTTAAATCATCCTTATATTTCTGAGATAAATCCTATTTTGTCTTGGTGTATAATCCTTTGTATATATTGCTGAGTTATGTTGATAATATTTGATAGAGATTTTTGTGTCTATATTTAAAAGGGGTTTTTGTCTGTATTTTTCTTTTTTTTGGTAATATCTTTGTATAAAATTTGGTTTTAGGGTAATAGTGGCCTCATAACACGAGTTGCAAAAGTTTTACCTTCCCATCTATTTTTGGAAGATTTTGTGAAAGATTACAGTTAACTCTTCTTTAAATATTTGGTACACTTTACCAGTAAAGCCATCTAGGCTTAGGTTTTCTTAGTGGGAAGTTTTCATTTTTATTTCAAATTCAAGCCATTTGGTTCTTCATTTCTTCTAGATTACTAATTTGTTAGCAAAGTTGTTCATAGTATTTTTCTCTTTTACTTATAACTTCAGTAATTTCAGTCTTCTGTCTTTTTTTAGCTATCTAAGGACCAGTTTTTGGTTTCACTGATTTTGTCCATTGTATTTTTCCCTTGTTTTCATTTACTTCCTCATTAAGTTTTATTATTTCCTTCCTTCTGCTTTCTTTATGTTTAGTTTACTCTTGTTTTTTAGTGTCTTAACCAGCATGTTTAGGTTATTAATTTGTGGTATTTTTTTCTTTATCCATGTAAGCATTTAAACTTTAAGTATCCTACAAAACTCTGCTTTAGGTGATTCTATATGTGTTCTTTGTGTTGTCATTTATCTCAAAGAATGTTTTAATTTCCCCTATGATTTTTTTTACCTGTTGGCTATTTAAGAAAGTGCTGTTTAATTTGTAAATATTTTTTAATTCCCAATTTTCTTTTTGTTATTGATATATAATTTTATTTCATGATTATCAGAGAACATATTTTGCATAATTTCAGTTGAAAGTATTACATATGTCCCCTTTTTACCTCATGGATTCCCTCTACCCTGCTCCCGACCCCTCCCCAGTCCTTCACCGCACTATAGTCTATGACCATGGATTATGCATATATGCATATATGTTCTTTGTTTAATCTCTTCCTGCTCCCCCCACTTTCCTCTGAAATATGTCAGTCTGTTACAAGCTTCAGTGTCTCTGGGTCTATTTTGTTTGTCACTATATTTTGGTCACTATATTCCACATATAAGTGACATCATGTGATACTTGTCTTTCTTTGACTGGTTTATTTTACTTAGCATAATACTCTCCTGATCCTTCATGCTGTCTCAAAGGGTAAGATATCTTTCTTTTTCACAGATGCATAGTATTCCATGGTGTAAATGTACCACAGGTTTTTTTTTATCCTCTCATCTACTGATAGGCACTTGGCTTGTTTCTGAAACTTAGCTATTGCAAATAATGATGCTATGAACATAGGGGTCTATGAACATAGTGGCAGGAATAGAGGTTACACATGGGATTATCAATATTGACTTTCATTCACAAAGGCCAATCTGACTACAGCCACCACTGAGTGCCCAATCTGCCAACAGCAGAGACCAACACTGAGTTCCTGATACGGTGGCAAGTCAATTGCAATGGACCGCTTCCATTGTGCAGGAGTAGCATTCCATATTAACTAGAGTAAACATTCTAGATATGGTTTCACCTTCTCTGGACACAATGCTTTACCCAGATTGCCTTATTCACCGTCATAGTATTCCACACATTATTATTTCTGATGAAAGAATTTTTTTTCACAGCAAAAGAAGTGCAGCAACAGGTCCATGTTCATGGAATTCACTCATCTTACAATTTTCCCCATAATCCTGAAGCAGTTGACTTGATGGAAAAGTGGAATGACCTTTGAAGACTCAGTTATAATTATGTTTGATGGCAATACCTCACAGGACTGGGACAAAGTTCTCCAGAAGGATATATGTGATCTAAATCAACATCCTGTATATGACACTATTTTGCCAATAGCCAAGATTCACAGGATCAGGAACCACTCACTGTTACCCCTAATGATGCACTAGCAAAATTTTTGCTTTGTATTTCCTTGACCATATACTAGTACTCTCATGACCTAGAAACCAAAAGGAGAAATGTTTCTACCAGGAGACAAAACAATGATTCCAATAAATGGGAAGTTCAGTCTGACATATAAAGGAGCTTCTTTATGCCTTTGAATCAATAGGCAAAGAAGGGCATTACTGTGCTGGTTGGGTAATTGATCGTGACTATCAAGGGGAAAATGTACCACTACTCCACATGGAAGTAAGCAAGAGAAAGTCTGAAATACAGAAGATACTTTAGAGCAGTGGTTCTCAATCTTCTGGCCCTTTAAATACAGTTCCTCATGTTGTGACCCAACCATAAAATTATTTTTGTTGCTACTTCATAATTGTAATGTTGCTACTGTTATGAATCATAATGTAAATATCTGATATGCAGGATGGTCTTAGGCGACCCATAGGTTGAGAACCCCTGCTTTAGGGTGTCTCTTAGAATTTTGAGTCCCAGTGATTAAGGTCAATGGAAAACTACAACAACCCAATAAACCAGGACTAGTAATTGCCCAGACCCTTCAGGAATAAAGTTTGGGGCACTTTACTAGGTAAAAAGACTGAGATGCTTGCTGAAGGAAAAAGAAATAATACATAATGGGTAGTTATAAACACCAGCTAGGACCATATAACCAGTTACAGAAATGAGGACTATGATTGTCATACTTTGCTCTGAATATATGTGAATGTGTGTGTATATATAATATATAATGTCTTCATTTTCCTTCATCTTAATTCTCTTGTTATGTAACATTAGGATATGTTGATTTTATATCTTAGTATTTAAGTATTGTTTATTTTACATCATAGTATTTAAGGTATTTTATATCAAAAAGAAGAGTAATATTAGTAAAGAATTTTCCTTCTTCTCAGGAAAGATTTAGAACATTTTTGGTTGCATGTACTATAATTGTATCATGTAAGATGCAATTATAAACAAGTTATTGTCTTTTTTGGAGATTAACTGTTGTTAAAGAGATGTATATGCGTTTAAAGTTGACAAGGGATGAACTTGTGATGGTTAATTTATGTGTCAAGTGAATGGACTATATATATATTAGACAGATTATATAGATGTATAGATATATAGATGTGTATATATGTAGATATATAGATATATGTAGACTTATATAGATATATAGACATATAGACATATGGATATAGAATTGAGATTTCAAATATAAAGCCTTGCATTTATAGTCAACTGGTCATCAACAAAGATGTCAAGAATATTCAATGTGGAAAAGAACAGTGCTGGGAACTCATAAAATAATAAAGTACTTTCAAAATAATGAAATTGGACCCTTTCTTCACACAAGAAAAAAACAAACCTCAAAATGGATAAAAGGCTTAAATTTAAAAGGTTAAAATATAAAACTCTTAGAAGGAAACCATAAGTGAAATCTTCATTATCTTGCATTAGGCAAAGTTTTTTAGATACAACACCAAAAGCACAGACTACAAAAGAAAAGAGAAAAAGGTTAATTGTACTTAATCAAAATTAAACCTTTTTATGTCTTAAAGGATAATATCAATAAATTTGAAAGATAACCCAGAGAATGGGAGACAATATTTGCAAATGATTTATCTGATAAAGGACTTTTATGTATAATGTATAAAAAAACATTACAACTCACTAATAAAATGACAAATAACCCAATTAAAATAGGGCAAAAGGTTTAAATAGAGATTTCATTTTTTAACTTAGAAAGAAATAAAACTACTTTATTCACAGATAATATATTTGTGTATGTAGAAAATAAAAAAAATCTACAGAAAAATCCTTGAATTAACAAGTAAGTTTAGCAAGATCCCAAAATACAAAATCAATATTTAAAAGTCAATTATTTGTTTTTCTCTATATTAGCAATGAACAATTTAAATCTAAAATTTAAAAATCAATACCACTTACAATAATGTAGAAAATAAATTTGTTAACTATAAGTTTAACAAATTATGTGCTGGATCTGTATGCATAAAAACTACAATATATTGAAAAGAAATAAAAAAATATATAATAAATGGAAAGATATATTTAGTTATGGATTGGATAGGTTATATATTAAGATATAATTTTCCCTTAATTGAATCTATAAATTCAAAACACTCTTAGTCAAAATTCAAGCAATCTGCCTTGGCTAGCATGGCTTACTGGTTAAAGCATTGGCAAGTACACTGAAGGGTCTTGGGTTCAATTCCAGAGCAAAGGCACCTACTTGGGTTTCAGATTCATTGTTTCTCTCTCTCTGTGTCTCCTCCCCTTCCTTCACTTTCTCAAAAAATTAATGGAAAACTTTCAAACAATTTTTTCCATTGATACTGTTTTAAACAAAATAGAGGTTAATTATTGTCATTATTTATGTAATGAGAAGGTTAGAGGAATGTGGCTCCTGACTTTGGTTCACCTGCTCAGTGATAACAAAAGTTCCTTTTGTGTTATTTTGATGGAAAGGGGAACAAAATATACAAGTTGCTGATTATTTTGTTATGGTTTTAATGTCAAAGGCTGGGCCAATGTTCCATCTGCTGAGCCAACCTCTGCCTTCAGATATCTTTTCAGGAGATAAATGTTTCTATGTTTATATTTCTCAGTTGAACATTGCTTAGTACTTAGTCTCATGCAGTAGTGTAATACTGCTCTTCCTTTATTTGTATGACAAAAGTGTGGATACCTGTATATTCAAGTTTTTTTCTCTCCTTTTTAAATTGATATATAATTGACATATAATATACCAGTTGTATGACATATCCTATATAATAAAGAGGTAATATGCAAATTGACCATCACTCCAACACACAAGATGGCTGCCCCCATGTGGACACAAGATGGCCACCACAAGATGGCCAGCAGGGGAGGACAGTTGGGGGGGACCAGGCCTGAAAGGGAGGGCAGTAAGGGGTGACTGGGCTGGCAGAGGAGGGAAGTTGGGGGTGACCAGGCCAGCAGGGGAGGGCAGTTAGGGGTGACCAGGCTGGCAGGAGAGGGCAGTTGGGGGGGACCCAAGCCTGCAGGGGAGGGCAGTTGGGGGCAACCAGGCCTGCAGGGGAGGACAGTTAGGGGTGACCAGGCCAGCAGGGGA
>NW_005359840.1:1754218-1754790 GCF_000412655.1 Myotis brandtii
CCCGTTTAGGGCCTAAACGGGCAGTCAGACATCCCTCGAGGGGTCCCAGATTGGAGAGGGTGCAGGCTGGGTTGAGGGACACACACCCTCCCCCGTGTATGAATTTTGTTCACTGGGCCTCTAGTGATTCAATATTTGTATATACTGCAAAATGAACATCACAATAAGTCTAGTTATCACCTGTCACCATATCTACATATATAAAAAGCCAGTGACCGGAATGACTGGAACAGCAGGAATGACTGGTCGCTATGATGCCCACTGTGGCCAGCCAACCAGTCCGATTGGGGTCGGGGACAGTGGCCAGCCTCCCGCAGCCCCTCCCCCCAGCCGGCCCAGCCTCAATCTACACCCCTCACTCTGATCGGATGCGGGGCCACCTGGCCAACCTCCTCCCTGGCTGGCCAGGCCCCTGATCGCCCCCCCCACCTGGTGGGCCAACTGGACCCCACCCATGCACAAATTCGTGCACTGGGCCTCTAGTGAAATTATAATTGTACTAGAAGCCCGGTGCACAAAAATTTGTGCACTGACGGGGGGGGGGGGCCCCCCCGCCCACCCTGGCCCCCCCC
>NW_005359840.1:1756231-1757041 GCF_000412655.1 Myotis brandtii
CAGTATGCAAATTAGCCGTCATCTTTGTTGGCGGTTAATTTGCATATTGCACTGATTAGCCAATGGGAGGTGTAGCGAAGGTATGGTCAATTACCATGTTTGTCTATTATTAGATAGAATTTTCTTATGATGAGAACTTTTAAGATTTACTATGTGAGCAATTTTCAAATACAGGATGGGACAAACATAGGTTTACAGTTGTTCGTATGGGAAATAATAAATAATTATACAGAAATAAACTGTGTTTTCTGTACTTACAACTATAAACCTTCTTTTTCCCCACCCTGTATGCAATATAATTTTATTGACTATAGTCAGTATGCAATACATTACATGCTTATGACATTTATTTTATAACTACAAGTTTGTACCTCTTGACCCCCTTCACACATTTCACCCACCCCAAAATTCCCTGTTCTCTGGCAACTACAAATATGTTCTCTGTATCTATGAGTTGGATTTTGTTTTGTTTGGGGTTTTTTGTGTTATAGATTCCACATTTAAGTGAACTCATACAGTATTGGTATTGTCTTTCTCTGTCTGACTTATTTTACGAAGCATAATACCATCAAGGTCCATCCAGGTTGTTGCAAAAGGCAAGATTTCATTCTTTTTTATGGCTAGTAATACTGTATTCATATATCACATATTAGTGGCATATGTGATTTATATCTATCACATATTCTTTTTTTTCTAATTCTTTTCATTTATTTATTTATCAATGTATTTACTTATTTATTTATTTTTATTGTCTAAAGTTTTACATATGTCTCCTTTTCCCCCAATTGACACCCCCCCCCCCCCCCCTTG
>NW_005359840.1:1757408-1771798 GCF_000412655.1 Myotis brandtii
ATGGTGAATTGTGCTGCTATGAACATAGGGGTGCATATATCCTTTCTGATTGGTGTTTCTGTTTTCTTGGGATATATTCCTAGAAGTGGGATCACTGGGTCAAATGGGAGTTCCATTTTTAGTTTTTTGAGGAAACTCCATATTATCTTCCACAGTGGCTGCATCAGTCTGCATTCCCACCAGCAGTGCAAGAGGGTTCCTTTTTCTCCACATCCTAGCCAGTACTTGCCATTTGTTAATTTGTTGATGATAGCTATTCTGATAGGTATAAGATAGTATCTCATTGTTGTTTTGATTTGCATCTCTCGCATGATTAGTGACTTTGAGTATGTTTTCGTATGTCTCTGGGACTTCTTTGTGTCCTCTTTCAAAAAGTGTCTATTTAGATCCTTTGCCCATTTTTTGATTGGATCATTTATCTTCCTTTTGTTAAGTTGTATGAGTTTCCTGTAAATTTTGGAGATTAAACCCTTATTGGAAATATCATTGGCAAATATGTTCTCCCATGTAGTGGGCTTTCTTGTTGTTTTGTTGATGGTTTCTTTTGCTGTGCAAAAGCTTTTTATTTTGATGTATTCCCATTTGTTTATTTTCTTAGTCTCCATTGCCCTAGGAGCTGTGTTGGTAAAGATATTACTATGACATATGTCTGCTATTTTGCTGCCTATGGAGTCTTGTAGGATTTTTATGATTTCCTTACATTTAAGTCCTCTAGCCATTTTGAGTTTGTTTTTGTGTATGGTGTAAGTTGGTGATCTAGTTTCATTTTTTTGCATGTATCTGTCCAAATTTCTCAACACCATTTATTGAAGAGACTGTCTGGACTCCATTGTATGCTCTTGCCTACTTTGTTAAATATTTATTGAGCATAATGGCTTGGATCAATTTCTGTGTTCTCTGTTCTGTTCCATTGGTCTATATGTCTGTTCTTGTGCCAGTACCAGGCAGTTTTGAGAACCATGGCTTGGTAATATAGCTTGATATTTGGTATTGTGATTCCTCCAACTTTGTTCTTCTTTCTCAGGATTGCTGCGTTGTCTTTTTTATTCCATATGAATTTTTGCAGAGTTTGTTCTAGGTCTGTGAAATATGCTGTTGATATTTTAAGGGGATTGCATTGAATCTATAGATTGCTATGGGTAGTATGGGCATTTTAATGATGTTGATTCTACCAATCCATGAACATGATATATTCTTCCATGGGTGTTAATTTTGTAATATTTTTTTTGAATCATATATGAGCATTTATTCCAATACTGCCAGTAATATAGAAGAGTGGCAGGTCATCCACCAAAATCTGCTCTGTATTCCTCCATAAACCAGCTGCTTATCCTATATAATAAAAGTCTAATATGCAAATTGTCCCCTCGACCGGGAGTTCGACCAAGAGTTCAACCGCTCGTTATGACGTGCACTGACCAAGGGGGCAACACAAAACATGGTGGGTGTCGAGGATGCGGCGCTGTCAGTGGGTGGCAGTGGAGGTACTGCTGGACCCGATGGGTCCTGATGAGAGCGGGACTGTAGAGGGATGGTGGAGCAGGTGAGTGGGTGGCACCAGAAGATGGGTGCGAGCGGTGACCAGTGGCAGTGGTGGTGACTCAGGGATCCGGACGGGGGCCCGGCCCTGATCGAGGGCCCGGCCCTGATCGATTGTCCTGCAGATGGGGACCAGCAGCCAGCAGGCCCTTATCACTTGATTAGGGCTGGGTCCTGGGCTGGGACAGGGAATTGGGGATGGGTGGTGGCAACCAAGTACCGCAGCACCCAGCTGCGGGGCTGCGACCTCTGGCAGGCAACCTAGTGGCGGGAGTGATGGGAACAAAGGTGTGGTGAGAATGTGGGGTGTCCACTGAGCTCGCTCTCACTCCTTCTGCTACCCTCCCCCAGGACGCCAGGGCTCATGCTCTGGGAAAGCCCTCACGCTCAGGCGCCAGGTGCCCATGAGATACCTGCCCCATACCCGCATGGCCTCTTCTGGGTGAGCCAGGTAGCAGCCACCAGCACCGCAGAGGCCAGTCAGGCTCCTGTGGGTTCGCGCAAGAGTTGGTCTGCAAGCCTGCCCAGGAGAGAGTGCGCTGTCCACCTGGCTTCTATGTAGCACCGCTGGGTGGCCCAGAGGCCCTCTCTATGCCCTGGTCCGCAGCATCTGGCCACACCCACTGCATCTCTGCATGGGGACTTGGGCGCTGTGACTCAGGCAGAGGGGGTTGCACAGGGGCCCGGGGGCCCAGGTGCTGCCCAGGGCCCAAAGGTCAGCTTGGACTTGCCCTTCCACACCAGATGCTTGAGCTTCAATTTCTGGCCAGGCCTAGCTTCTGCACCCATGCATGAATTTCATGCACCAGGCCTCTAGTGTTGGATAAAAGGACAAAAATTACATAGGGGAATAACCAAAGGGTTTGCTAAATGGGCAGTTAACAGGTAAGCATAGAGCTGGGGATCTTCAAAGGGCTTAATGATATGCAAAAGAACTGAGGATCTTCAAAGGGCTGGCAATTCTGGTTTCAGCAGCAAAGTTGTTAACCTTTCCATGATAAAAGGCAGCTCCAAATGGGAAGGATGGGCTGCATTTCTAGGTGAGCTCCCAGGTCCTATCATATATTCTTTATCCATTCATCCATTGATGTATACTTAGGTTGTTTCCATATCTTGGCTATTGTAAATAATGCTGCAATGAGCATAGAGGTTCATATACCTTTTCAAATTAATGTTTTTGTTTTCTCCAGATGAATACACAGAAGTAGAATTACTGGATTATATTGTAGTTTTATGTTTATTTTTTTAAGGAACCTCCATACTGTTTTTCATAGTAATTTTACCATTTACATTTCCATCAAAAAATCCACAAGGGTTTTCTTTTTACCACATCCTCACCAACACACTGTTTCGTGACTTTTTTATAATAGCCATTCTGACAGGTATGAGGTGAAATCATATTGCAGTTTGTATTTTCCTGATAATTAGTGAGGCTGAGCATTTTTTTTCATGGTTTTATTGGGGCATCTTTATGTCTTCTTTAAAAAAAAGTCTATTCAGATCTTCTGCCCATTTTTTTTATTGGATTATTTGTTTGTTTACTTTTTGCTATTAAGTTGTATGAGGTCTTTATACAATTTGGATATTAACCCCTTATTACATATATTATTTGTAAATATTTTCCCATTCAATAGATTGTCTTTCACTCTGGTAGTTTTCTTTGCTCTGAAAAGCTTTTTAGTTTTAGGTAGTTCCACTCATTTATTTTTGATTTTAGAGGCAGATCCAAAAACTTATTGCCACGGCTGGTGTCAAAGTAAAACATGAAAAAAACCTTTCAACTTTTAACTATTGCATATGATGTTAGCTGTGACATTTATTACATTGATGACAGTTTTTATCATTAATGAATGTTTAATTTTATCAAATGTCTTTTCTGCATCTATTGATGGCCATATGATTTTTATCTTTCATTTTGTTAATGTGGTGTATCACATTGATTGATTTGTGAATACTGAACCATACATGCAATTCTGGAATACATTGCACTCGATCATGATGAATGGTCCATTTAATGCTTTGTTAAATGTGGTTTGCTAATATTTTGTTGAGGATTTTTATGTTTATCAAGGATATTGGCCTATAATTTTCCTTTTTTTTGCGTGGTGTCTTTGCCTGGTTTTGTTATCAGAATAACACTGACCTCATAAAGGGAGTTTGGAAGCATTCCTTTCTCTTCAATATTTTGGAGGAGTTTGAGAAAGATAGGTGTTATATCATCTTTGAATGTTTGGTAGAATTCACAAGTGAACACATCTGGTCTTGGACTTTTGTTTGTTGGGTGGTTTTTTATTATTGACTAGAGGCCCAATGCACGAAATTAGTGCAAGGGCCTTGGCCCCGTTCCCCGCCCACTGCTGCTGTGGCTGGGGTTCTTTGCCGCGGCCCCCACCCACTGTGGCTTTGTCCAGAAGGACATCTGGTCTACTTAACATATTAGGCTTTTATTATTATAGATTGAATCTCTTTACTAATAATCAGTCTAACAAGTTTCCTATTTCTGCATGATTCAGTCTTAGAAAATTATATAGTTTTAGGAATTTATTCATTTCTTTTAGTTAGTCCAATCGGTTGGCATATAATTGTTCATAGTAGTCTTTATGATCCTTGTATTTTTCTAGTATCAGTTGCAACTTCTGTTTTATTTATGATTTTATTAATTTGAGCCCTCTTTTTTCCATAGAGAGTCTAGCTAAAGATTTGTCAATTTGAGATTTCTTCAAAGAAGATGTACAAATAGCTAGTAACCACATAGAAATATGCACATCATCAGATTTTGGTGACATGTTGCACACTCTTTGAAAATACTAAAAACCATTGAATTATATACTTTAAAGAGGTGTATTGTGTGGTATGTGAAGTATATCTTAATAAATCTGTAAAAAAAATTGAATGAGAATAAATTTATCTTGTGCAGAATCCTAGGAGAAACTAAACATTTGAGATCTTGCTTCCCAGCAATTGTAATCAGTTTTGGCTCAAATAAACTTGTAAAATTAAAATATATATGTATCCTAGGATAATCTGTACAAGGGGAAGTATTCCCTCTGTAGTGGAGATTGAAGGTAGATCCCATTCAAAACATATTTAAGGAAAAGCAATTAAGATAACTCAGTAAGTGGGGATTTTCTTACAAGGGTATGAGCCTGGAAAAATTTAGTGTGTGAGATAGCCCTAAATTATTATGCCTAAAATAAAGCCCTTGGGATATCATTAATGACACAATTTGATACTTGATAATATTTGAAATTGATTTCTAATTATGTTCAGATAAGAGGTATTGTGTGTTATGTTTACACCATCCTACACAAAATGCCAAAATTTCCCATCCTTATTGTCCTATTCAATAGTTCTGCCTTTAAGGGTAAAGAACTTAGGGATACCATGCTGTTATTTTTTCAAATTGTGCAAAAAAAAAATTAAGAATAGAAAACTCCTGGGATATGTTACAATAGAGTAGTTTTTTAGAACAACTTTTTTTTTTATTATACTTCCAATGTTGAAATATCATGTGATGTCCTTCTGTCTTAAGGTGGCCTTCACTGAGTATTATACATATCATTCGGTGAGGGTGAACTAGCTCAAGTTGTGAGAATCTTTCTCTAAATTCAATTCAAATCTTTGTGAAGCTATAAGATAAAATGAAGCAGTCTTGCCCTGGCAGGTAAACCTGTAGTAAAATCTGCTCATCGTATAATCAAAATCATATTTGAGAAAAGAGCTACTTCAAACTTTTCTTCACACACAGCATTCAACATGTATCTAAAACCTTGTATTAGTAATAAGTACATGCAGCTAGGACAATCACCTTCATTACCAAACCTAACATCCTTGAGTCATTCCTCCCATGATGTCAACAAGAACAATTTCCAGTGCAGATTATGGGTATTTTGTTTCTATATGCAGACATTTTAATTTAAACAAGATTAACAGGTCATAAGAAAAAAGTAAGAGGATGGTTCTTTCCTGCGAGTATATAATCTAACTAGAGGCCTGATGCACAAAATTCATGCAAGAGTAGGCCTTTCTTCCCCCAGCTGCGGGCTGGTTTCCCTCTGGCACCAGGGACCTGGGACCTGGGCTTCCCTCTGGCCACAGGCAGGCACTCGGAACCCGGGCTTCCCTCACAGCCCTGGCTTTGTCCAGAAGGTCATCCTGAAGGATGTCCAGTCTAATTAGCATATTATGCTTTTATTATTATAGATACCTACCTGAATTGTGTCTTTGTCATTTTGTTTGATGATGGAATATTTAATAGCCCTACAAAACTACTTGAGCCCTGACTGGTTTGGCTCAGTGGATAGAGCATCCGCCTACGGACTGAAGGGTCCCGGGTTCGATTCCAGTTAAGGGCATGTACCTTGGTTGTGGGCACATCCCCAGTAGGGGGTGTGCAGGAGGCAGCTGATCGATGTTTCTTTCTCATCGATGTTTCTAACTCTATCCCTCTCCCTTCCTCTCTGTAAAAAATCAATAAAATATATTTATAAAAATAACTACTTGATACTTTAAGATATTTATATAAACATAGCTAAATGAAAGAAAATAACCATGTTTTATACTTAAGAGTGCATTCAATGCAATAGTTCTATTTGCTCATCTAGGTTATTAATTAGATAAAAATATTGCTAGTTATTTTGTTCCAGTAATGACTGTAGTGGGAATAGAGTAGAAGTTAAAATTTTCAATTAACCTTTCTCCCAAAGGAAAACATCTAAAATTGTGGTGTATCCAAGCAACTAATTTAATTTTCTAGCTTATTTTTATTTTCATTATTTAAACCCAATAACCAGAAATGAGAACCATGTTAGGACTGAATACCAACTACTTAGTATTTCCACCCACAGCCACTTTTACTAAATAAAGGATTTATGTTGTCAATATATGATGCATTTTCATTGTTTCTATATTAATCATTTTCTCAGATATTTTCTGTTAATGATAAATGAGGTAATTTTGTGTCATTCTTTGTAGTGTTGCACTTTTTAAAAGTGGATAATAATTATTTCAAATGGAAAACAAAGAGCTCTCATTCTCCACTCTTCTAGGGCTGCATTCTAAATAGAAATATTTCTTTTTAAAAAAAGTATGGATAAGTAAAGCTGTCACAATGGGGCTTTCAGAAAGTATACCATTTAAATAGCAGACAGGAAGGAAAGTGAAAATTATTCTGCAGAAACTATACCACCATCTGTCAAGTGTCCATTTTTCTAACTGAATTTTTTAAAAACTAAGTCAAACAAACATCTATTTATATTTTTTATATCCTCTTTTTAACCGTAGACTGGCTTCCCTTATACATCCAGCTTATGTACCAGGTATATACTGAAGGAGTGTCAGCCACTGTTCTGGTTTCTCTTGCTGCAGAACACACTTCTCCAAAACGAAGAGGCTTACAACAATTTATTATTACCTCTTGTTATGGGTTAAATTGAGTCCCCCGCCAAAAGACATGTCCTAACCACCAGTATGTATGAAAATAACATTTTGAAAATAGGATCTTTGCAGATGCCATCAAGTTAAGATGTGTTCACTTGGGTGGGCTCAAATCCAATAAAACTGATGTCCTTAAAAGAAGAGAAAAATTTGGACACAGAGACACCCAGAGGGAAGAAGGCCACGTGAAAATGGAGGCAGAGATTAGAGTGATGCTGCCATGAAACAAAGGAATGCATGGGGCCATCAGAAGCTGGAAGAGATAAGGAAGGATCCTCTCCTAGAAATTTTAGAGGAATTATAGCCCTGCCTACACCTTAATTTCAGACTTCTAGCCTCTAGAATTGTGAGAGAATTTCTGTCCCTTTAAGCCACGCAGTTTGTGGTACTAGGATAAGGCAGCCCCAGGAAATGAACACACCTCTTACGTTTCTGTGGGTTGACTGGACTCAGTAGGCCCTTCTCTGTCAGGCTCTCTCAGACGATAGCTGGGACTGGAGCCATTTGAAGGCTTGACTGGGCTGGATGTCCAAAATGGTGCACTCATGGCCACAGCTGACAGAGTCAGTTGACAGGGGGCTCAGCTGGGCTGTGGATCCAAGCACCTACATGTGGCCTCTCCACATGGTATGGATTTCTGACAGCGTAGCAGTGTCTTGAGAACACCATTCCAAAGAGGCGGGAAAAGAAAACTGCTGGGACAGTAAGCCTCTAGCCAGAATTGATGCAGCCTCTGTTCTCCTATATTCTATTTGTCACAACCATCCAGGGAGTATAACTCACTTTAAAGCTAAACATTAGTAATTGAGATGTTCTGAGCCATTGCCTGCCACCCTCCCCAATACTGGTAATACCTATGAATAAGATTAAGTTGTAGGAAATATTTCTCAGATTATCAATTGCTACCCTGGGACCCAGAAGAGGTAATGAAGCCCCCAAGGGTTCCAAATGTCAAGGAGTGTGTCCTCAATCTAGTTTCTCCCAGACAATTTCTCACCCCTGGGTCATAGCTTAGGAGGCTCAGAAGACATTTCCTCTCTCCTTGCTTTTGAATCACTTATTGTAACTGTTATACCACGTTCAGTGACTTCCCAGCTGATGAGGAAGCTTTGTCCCTGAAGGCCTCACAATTCTTTATTTAACATTCCTTTGTTAAATGTCTCCTGGGGACCCACATTGTACTGACTGCTGAGACAAGGGAATTTTAGAACTTCAAATGAAATAAAAATGCCTGCAGTATAGGGAGATGGAGTCCAGATGACTCCCTTATTCTTTCTCTTCCATTTTCCTTTCCAAGTGTGGAAGGTGTAGGACTCTGGGTCTCAAACAAAGCCATTCTGGCCATGTTCTGTCTCTAGACAGCTTTTCCCATGCAGTGGTGGGCCCGGCCACTGTCTGGGCCTGGGGAGGAGCCCTGAGGCTGCAGCACATTCAAGTGATGTGAGCTCTTTATTACCTGAGAGGTTTCAGGTGAGGCTATGCTTGGATGGGTCCCTCTCCAGGAGATAGAATCCTGCTCTCCATTTGGGGGGAGAAGAGCAAGGAACAAAATGCAGAAGGGTTATAAGAGAGCTGCATCCCACATCTGGTGTGAACTCCAGAGGATGCTTTGGGGTTATTCACAGAAAAGGTTGTTCTCTTGTGGGGGCCAGTGGCTTTTATTCTGTTCACGATGCAGCCCTTGAAGGATATTTGGTGGCATCAGGGACCTCCAAAGGGAGGAGAGAGGTGGGGGTGGAGAGAAGAGACTTGAGGCCCCTCATCCTTTTTTTAAAAAATAGACTTTATATTTTTAGAGAAGTTTTAGGTTCACAGCAAAATTGAGCAGAAGGTACAGAGATTCCCCATTGACCCCCTGCCCCTCACATGCACAGCCTCCCCTATTGTCAACATCCCCACCACAGTGGTACATTTGTTATTATCTATGAACCTACATTGACACATCATTATCACCCAGAGCCCATAGTTCACATTAGGGTTCACTCTTGATGCACATTCTATGGGTTTGGGCAAAGGTATAAGACATGCATCCACCATTATGGCATCATACAGAATTTCACTGCCCTAAAAATCTTCTGTGCTCAGCTTTTCATCCTTCCTCTACCAACCCCCAGCAACACCTGATCTTTTTCTAACTGAATTTTATTACACTTGTTGTATGGCATGCTTATCTAAGTTTGAAATTTGTATGGTAGATTCTTTTGAATCACAGTCTCATTTATTGATAAGTTTAAGTCATTTAAAAGGAACATTGGATGGCATTAAAATGTGAAGCTGAAAACTCTCATTATTTTCCTAACTAAGAGCTATCTCCCTTCCAGAAAAGACTCTTTTCTTAACTGATGTGTCAAAATATGTTAGTTTGCTAATTATTTTTTAAATATTTTCTTAAATGTCAATTTAACATTCTAACACATAGTCTGACATCCTTGGCAGGCAAGCATGATCTGCCTTATAAGTGAGCAAAACGAAATACCAGCCCTGAAGGGGAATTAACAACTTCAAAATGATTCAACAGTGAATTAAGAAAGGCAGTGAAAATATCATGGAAAGTATTTAAATATTGCTTCATCTAGGTTTGTGTTTACCAACTTTCTTTGCAAATGCATGTTATAACACATTCTCTATTCTCTCTCTTTTTTTCAATATAACTCCTACTATTGTGCTACTCCCTTGCTAGTTCTGTAGACAAATCAATCACATGAATTTTCCATTACTAATTTAAAAACATAACAAATCATGAGAACTTTCATGTTTTGATGCTCACTCTAAAGGTCAATGAGATTCTGCTGCTTTTTTCTCTCTACCATAACCGTAGATGTTAAATTCATTCTTTCACAGTACAAATTTACCGCCTTAGTAAAGAGGTACTCTTCACTAGTGATAAACTATTTACTATTATTAATTTCTCTCTGTGTGTTTCTATATGGTTAGCATTTCAATAATTTTAACTTTTTTAAAAGAAGACTCCTATAGACATTACCCACCTTGACCCAGAAAAATTACTTTCCCCAAGTTACACTTCAGAATGAGAAATTCCTCCTAATTTTTTAAGTAATGCTTGTCTCTGGAACTTAAAAAAATTCTCTAAGAAAAACCCTAAGATGGGAACTAGGTAAACATCAATGACAGGTTGCTCCATTTATGTAACATTATGAATGTTACAAGAAAGCTTATGTATAGAAAATATTATATGAATTCCCTAGGAACATCACTATAATCAAAGATGCTCACACCAGTGCAGAGAGAAACCATTTACTGGTAGTAGGAGACAAAGTTCAATTTGCTCTCTTCAACCACTGCTCCTTTGTCCAACCTTCCTTCTTCAGTCTACAAATATGCTAGTTACAGCTATCTATTTTGTTTTTCTTGATGTCAAATTTTCAAAAGGAAGATAGCTTGCTTTCCATAAATTACACTCAAAGCATTACTCAGACAATAAACTGATTCAAAATGCTACTTCTTTCTCTAAAAGGACAAAATAAAATTTCTCTTTCCACATATAAATCTTAAAATAAGATAATGACGTTTGCTGCACCAATTGACTCTTCCTTTTATAAATTATTTCTCTGTAGCATGTGACGCTGTTTGATAGCACTTTAGTCACAGTAAAACTCCTTTCAAAATTGGAATCAATGTATCAAACCCTGCCACTGCTTTACAAACTAAATTTATATATTGTAAATATTTTATAATTTCAACAATCTTCACAGTATCTTCATGAGCAGAGAATTCCATCTTAAGAAACCTCTTTCTTTTCTCATTCATAGGAAGGCACTTCTCATTTATTAAAATTTTATCATGACACTGTAGTATTTCAGTCACATCTTCAGGTTCTGCTTCTAATTTTATTTATTTTGCTATTTCCAACACTTCTACAGTTATTTCCTCCACTAAAGTCTTGAATCTCTCAAAGTCATCCATGAGGGTTGGAATCAACTTCTTCAAAACTCCTGCTAATGTTTATATCTTGACCTCTTCTCATAAATCATGAATTTTCTTAATGACATCTAGATTGGAGAATCATTTCCAGAAGGTTTCAATTTATTTTGCTCAAATCCATCAAAGGAATCACTATCAATGGCAGCTATAGCTTTACAAAATGTATTTTGTAAATAGTAAAACTAGAAAGTTGAAATTACTCCTTAATCCATGGGTTACAGAATGGATGTTCTGTCACAGACAACATTAATCTTGTAGATCTCCATCAGAGCTCTTGGGTAACAAGTTGTATTGTCAATGAGCAGTATTATTTTGAAGTAGGTCTCAACAGTGGGCTTAAAATATTCAGCAAACCTTTGTATGTGCTATCATCCATGCTATGTTGTTCCATTAAACAGCACAGGCAGAATAGATTTAGCATAACTTTAAGGGCCCTAGGATTTTCAGAATGGTAAATGAGTGTTGGTTTCAACTTAAAGTCACCAGGTGCATTAGCCCCTAACAAGAGAGTCAGTCAGCCTTGTCCTCTGAAACTTAAAAGTCAGTCATTGACTTCTCCTTTCTAGCTATGGAAGTCAAAATGGCATATTCTTCTAATATAAGACTATTTTGTCTACAGTGAAAAATTGTTGTTTAGTGCAGCTACCTTCATTAATTATCTTAGCTAAATGTTCTGAATAATTTGTTGCAGCTTCTCTAGCAGCACTTGCTGCTTCACCTTGAACTTTTGTTATGTAGATGGCTTCTTTTCTTAAATCTCATGAATCAACCTCTGCCTGCTTGAAACTTTTCTTCAGCAGCTTTCTCACCTCTCTTAGCCTTCACAAAATTGAAGAGAGTTAGAGCCTTGATCTGGATTAGGTATTAGCATAAGAAAATGTAGCTGGTTGGATCTATCCAGACCACTAAAACTTTCTCCATATTAGCAATAAGGCTGTTTTGCTCTCTTATCATACAAGTGTTCACTGGAGTAGCACTTTTAATTTCCTTCCTTCAAGAAATTTTCCTTTGCATTCACAACTTGGTTAACTGTTTGGCATGAAGCCTAGCTTTCAGCCTATCTCAGCTGTCAACATGTCTTCCTCACTGAGCTTAATCATTTCTAGCTTTTGATATCATGTGAGAGATGTTCAACTTTTACTGGAACACTTAGAGGCCATTGTAGGGTTATTAATTGGCCTAATTTCAATATTGTTGTGTCTCAGTGATTTGGGAAGCCCAAGGAGAGGGAGAAAGATGGGAGGATGGCCAGTTGGTAGAAGAGTCACAACATATATAACATTTATCTATTAAGTTTGATGTATTATATGGGTATGGTTTGTGGTATCCCAAAACAATTACAATAGTAACATCAAAAATTACTGATCACAGATCACCATAACAAGTATAATAATGATGAAAAAGTTTGAAATATTGTGAGAATAACCAAAATATGGCACAGAGACACAAAGTATGCAGGTGCTGTTGGGAACATGGCACTGTTAGACTTGCTGAATGCAGAATTACTATAAACTTTCAGTTTATAAAAAATGCAATATTTGAAAAGTGCAACAAAACAAAGCACAATAAAATGAGGTATGCATGTTATTTCCTTCTTTCTACTAACATTGATTTCTGTTTGTTCCTTTTCTAGTTTTTTTAATGTAAAATTTATTTATTTGAACGTTTTCTTGTTTCTTGAGTTAGGTTTATATTGTTATGAACTTCCCTCTTAGAACTGCTTTTGCTGCATCCCTTAAATTTTATATCACATTTCTGGGGATTTTCCTTGGTCTCTTTTTTTTCTTTGATTACTTTGTTGACACATTGATTGCTCAGAATTGTAGTTGAATCTCCACAATATTGTTGTTTTTCTAGTTTTTTTCTAATTAATTTCCAGTTTTATACCATTGAGTGTTCAGAGAAATGCTTGATATGACTTCAATCATTTTTAATTTATTGAGACGTCTTCTGAACTAACATTTGATCTATCCTGGAGAATGTTCCATGTGTACTTGAGAAGAATGTGTATTTTTCTGCTTTTGTACCCATTGATGTAAGTAGGGTGTTTAAGTCTCCAATGATTGCAATATTGTCAATTTCCCCTTTAGGCATGTTATTATCTGCTTTATGTATTCTAGTGCTTCTATGTTGTATACATCTAAATTTATAAATGTTACATCTTCTTGCTGTATTGACCACTTTATTATTACATAATGCCTTTTTAGTCTTTTATTATAGTCTTTGTGTTAAAGTCTATTTTTTATGTTATTATACTTATACCAGCTTTTTTGCATCAAATATCTTTATCTTTTCACTATCAGTTCATGTGTATTCTTACTTCTGAAGTGAGTCTCTTGTAGGCAGCATATAGGTAGATCTTGTTTTTTAATCCATTCAACTACTCTATGTCTTTTTAATAGTGAATTTAGTTAATTAACATTTAAAGTAATTATTGACAGGTATGTGCTCATTGTCATTTTGTTAATTGTTTTCTTACTGTTTTTATAGTTCCTCTCTGTTCCTTTCTTTGTCTTTTTCTCTCTTCTTTTGTGGTTTAATGGCTTACTTAAGTGTTATGTTTAGATTCCTTTATCATTTTTTTGTGTATTATACGTTTTTACTTTGTAGTTACTGTGAGGTTCTCATATAGCACCCAATGTATATAACTGTCTGTTTTAAGTTGATGACAACTTAAATTTTAACACATTCCACAACTTTAAATTTTTACACACTGCCCCACATTTTACATTTTTATGTCACTTTTTACATCTTATTTTATGCATTCCTTAAGTAATTATTATAGTTTTGGTTCATTTTACTACTTTTGAATTTTAACGTTTATACTTCCTTTATAAGTGATTTATCTACTACCTTTCCTATATATTTACCTTTTCTAGGGAGATTTTTCCCTTTATATATTTTCTTGTTATTAAGTAGTGCCATTTCATTTCCACTTAAAAACATTTTTTTAATATATATTTTATTGATTTTTTACAGAGAGGAAGGGAGAGAGTTAGAGAGTTAGAAACATCGATGAGAGAGAAACATCGATCAGCTGCCTCCTGCACACCTCCTACTGGGGATGTGCCCACAACCCAGGTACATGCCCTTGACCGGAATCGAACCTGGGACCTTTCAGTCTGCAGGCCGACGCTCTATCCACTGAGCCAACCCGGTTCTGGCAGAGAAACATCAACCAGCTGCCTCCTGCACACCCCCTACTGGGGATGTGCCCACAACCAAGGTACATGCCCTTGACCAGAATCGAACCTGGGACCTTTCAGTCCGCAGGCCGACGCTTTATCCACTGAACCAAACTGGTTGCCACTTAAAAACATTTTTATGTTTGTTTTTAAAATATGCTATATAATAAAAGGGTAATATGCAAATCAACCAAACAGTGAAACAACCGGTCGCTATGACGTGCACTGACCACCAGGGGGCAGATGCTTAATTCAGGAGCTGCCCCTGGTGGTCAGTGTGCTCCCACA
>NW_005359840.1:1772150-1774922 GCF_000412655.1 Myotis brandtii
AAAAAAAAAAAGACCGAACCCTTTTATGTAATGATGTTTACTTTGAATTTATATTAGTTCACACAAACACTCCATCCATGCTTTTGTTCCGGCCCTCCAGTCCAGTTTAAGAACCCATTGTGGCCCTCGAGTCAAAAAGTTTGCCCACCCCTGCCCTAACCCCCAGCCCACTGGGCCTCTAGTTTTTTATAAGGCCAGTTAAGTGGTGATAAACTCCTTTAGCTTTTGCTTATCTGGAAAATTCTTAATCTCTTTCAATTCTGAACAGTAGCCTTGCTTGGTAGAGAACTCTTAATTCAAAGTTTTGATCTTCCAGCACTTAAAATATGTTGGCTATTCCCTTCTAGCCTGCAAAATTTATGCTAAAAAAATCTGCTCATAGCCTTATAGAATATACCTTGTATGTAACAAGTTGTTTCCTCTTGATTTTGAGATTTTTCTCTTTATTTTTTTAATTTTTTCAATTTTAATTATGATGTGTCTTGGTGTGAATTTTTTTGTAATCAATGGTTTTTTATTATTACTAAATTATTTTGCTAAATACATTATACCAAATATTAATATTTCAAAGTAACTTAAAATATAAACCAACCAATATTTTATTTCATTAATTCATTTTATTTGAAATTTTAGGTGCTTCCTGGACCTGGATGTCTGTTTCCTTCCCCTGATTAAGGAAGCTTTCAGCCATTATTTCTCCAAATAAGTTTTCTGGCCCTTTGCAGTTATTCTTATTCTCTTATTCTTATTCTTATTCTTATTCTTATTCTTATTCTTGTTCTTCTTGGAAACCTATACTGTAGAAGTTTATCCACTCAATGTTGCTTCAAAGTTCCCTTTTTTTACTTCTTTGAATGAGTTCCACCACTTTGTTTTCCGGATCACTGATTCATTCTCCAGCTTCATCAAGTATTCTATTGAACCCTTGTAGTGTACTTTTTTAGTTTAGTTACCATGTTCTTCAGCTTTGTAAGATTTGTTTGGAACTTTCTTATATTTTCTGTTTGTTCATTCATTTATTTATTCACTCATTCATTCTTCTCTTGAATTTGGTGAGTATCTTTATGACCATTACTTTGAAATCTTTATCAGGAAGATAACTGATTACCTCCATTTCATTAATGTCTCTTTCTGAGGCTTTTTCTTGTTGTTTCATTTGAAACATATCCTCTTGTTTCCTTATTTTGACCAGCTCTCCATGTACTAGGCACATCTACTATGTCTTCCAGTCTTGAAGAAACAGCCTTATGCAGGAGATGTCACATGGGAGCCAGCAGCACAATATCCCCTGGCCACTAGAGCTAGGTGCTCAAGAGGAATCCCCTGTGTAGGCTGTGAGCACCTGCCTGCAGTGGAGATGCCACAGCCGCAGTGAGAGGATTGGTTAGGCTGTCACCAGGATAGGCTGTGATGTACATGGCTTCTGTGTTGTGGGGATGGTCGAAGCTCTCAGTGAGGCAATCCCACCAGCTCTAGCAGATTAGAAGAATTGTTCCAAATTGGTGCCATCAGCATCAGCATTAGCAAAATAGAATAAGATCATAAAATGGCACCTGCCAGTGTTTCTGTGTCTAAAGAGATTTTCAACAGTTTCTCACCTTGTTGCAGATGCCTTAAGGTTACTAAGTGGGCTTCCTTTACATGTGGTCTAGATGTTTTTCAAATACATGTTTTTGCACTGAGTCCTGGGGTAGGTGGGTCTGTGTATGAACTCTATAAGAGTGGGTTCTCCATTTCTCACAGTTCTGTGATTTACCTGGATATAATCTCCATTGGTTTTCAAAGCCAGGCATTTTGAAGGTTTCTCCTGTGAAGAATCTAAGGGCTGTGGTTTCCTGTTGTGAAGCATAAACCCCTTGCTGCTCAGGAAAAAGTTTTGTATTTTTTAGATCTCTTCCAAGTGTAGATCTCTACTCCTGGAATGAGTTCTATTTTTGAGTGAGGCCCCGCCTCCATCTCTCCTGCCCATCTAAATGCTGCCCTTCAAAAACATTTTAAGTATACAGTTAAGTAATGCTAAGTGTATTTACATTATTGTCTAACAGATCTCCAGAACGTTTTCATCTTGTAAAACTGCAACTCTATACCCATTACACAATACCCCTCCCCCTAGTTCCAGGAAACCACTATTTTAATGTCTGTTTCTGTGAGTTTGACTACCTCATATAAGTAGAATAATATAATATTTTGACTTTAAGTGTTTGGCTTATTTCAGTTAGCATAATGTCCTCAAGGTTTGTCCGTGGTGTAACATGTGACAGGATTCCTTAGTTTTTAAAGGCTGAATAACATTCCATTGTATGCATACACCAAGATGGACATTTGAATTGCTTCCACTTCTTGGCTAGTTTGAATCATATTTCAGTGAACATGATGTGTAAATATCTCTTCCAGATCCTACTTTCAATTCTCTCAGAGATACACACAGAAGTGGGATTTCTGGGTTATATGGTAATTTAATTTTTAGTTTTTTTTAGAAACCTCCATAATGCTGTCCATAGAGACTACATCATTTTAAAATCCCATCAACAATACACAAGTTATAATTTCTCTACATCTTTGCCAAGACTTCTTTTCTTTTCTTTTTTTAAAAATATATTTTATTGATTTTTTACAGAGAGGAAGTGAGAGGGATAGAGAGTTAGAAACATCAATGGGAGAGAAACATCAATCAGCTGCCTCCTGCACACTCCCCACTGAGTATGTGCCCGCAACCAAGGTACATGCCCTTGGCCGGAATCAAACCTGGGACCCTTGAGTCTGCAGGCCAAC
>NW_005359840.1:1774933-1790808 GCF_000412655.1 Myotis brandtii
TTTTTAAAAAAATATTATAATAAGTATTACAAAGGGTATTACATATGTATCTTTTTTTTTCCCCGCCCTTGACAATCCCCTGGCCCCCCCCCCCCCCCCGTGTCTTATGTCCATTGGTTATGCTTATATGCATGCATACAAGTCCTTCGGTTGATCTCTTACTCCCCTCCCTTCTGCCCCCCAACCCTCTCTGGCCTTCCCACTGCAGTTTGACAATCAGTTTGAGGCAGCTCTGCCTCTGTATCTATTATTGTTCAAAAGTTTGTAATGGTCTTTATTATCCATGAATGAGTGAGATCATGTGGTATTTTTCCTTCATTGACTGGCTTATTTCACTTAGCATAATGCTCTCCAGCTCCATCCATGCCGTTGCAAATTGTAAGAGTTCCTTCTTTTTTACAGCAGCATAGTATTCCATCGTGTAGATGTACCACAGTTTTCTAATCCATTCATCTACTGATGGGCACTTAGGCTGTTTCCAGATCTTAGCTATGGTGAATTGTGCTGCTATGAACATATGGGTGCACATATCCTTTCTGATTGGTGTTTCTGGTTTCTTGGGATATATTCCTAGAAGTGGGATCACAGGGTCAAATGGGAGTTCCATGTTTTGTTTTTTGAGGAAACTCCATACTGTCTTCCATAGTGGCTGCACCAGTCTGCATTCCCACCAGCAGTGCACAAGTGTTCCTTTTTCTCCACATCCTCTCCAGCACTTGTCGTTTGTTGATTTGTTGATGATAGCCATTCTGACAGGTGTGAGATGGTACCTCATTGTTGTTTTGATTTGCATCTCTCGGATGATTAGTGACTTTGAGCATGTTTTCATATGTCTCTTGGCTTTCTGAATGTCCTCTTTTGAAAGGTGTCTATTTAGATCCTTTGCCCATTTTTTGATTGGATTGTTTATCTTCTTTTTGTTAAGTTGTATGAGTTCCCTATAAATTTTGGAGATTAGGCCCTTATCAGATATGACGTTGGCAAATATGTTTTCCCACGCAGTGGGTTTTCTTGTTGTTTTGTTGATGGTTTCTTTTGCTGTGCAGAAGCTTTTTATTTTGATGTAGTCCCATTTGTTCATTTTCTCTTTAGTTTCAACTGCCCTAGGAGCTGTATCAGTGAAGAAATTGCTTTGGCATATGTCTGAGATTTTGTTGCCTTTGGATTCTTCTAGAATTTTTATGGTTTCCTGTCGTACATTTAAGTCCTTTATCCATTTTGAGTTTATTCTTGTGTATGGTGTAAGTTGGTGGTCTAGTTTCATTTTCTTGCATATATCTGTCCAATTTTCCCAACACCATTTATTGAAGAGACTATCTTGGCTCCATTGTATGTTCTTGCCTCCTTTGTCAAATATTAATTGAGCGTATTGGTTGGGGCTGATTTCTGGGCTCTCTATTCTATTCCATTGATCTATATGTCTGTTCTTGTGCCAGTACCAGGCAGTTTTGAGAACAGTGGCTTTGTAATACAGCTTGATATCTGGCATTGAGATCCCACCTACTTTGTTCTTTCTCAGGATCGCTGCAGCTATTCGGGGTCTTTTTTTATTCCAGATGAATTTTTGGAGAGTTCGTTCTAGATCTTTGAAGTAGGCCATTGGTATTTTAATGGGAAGTGCGTTGAATTTATAGATTGCTTTGGGTAGTATGGACATTTTAATGATGTTGATTCTACCAATCCAAGAACATGGTATGTTCTTCCATCTCTTTATGTCTTCCTCTATCTCTTTTTTCAATGTCCTGTAGTTTTCTGAGTAGAGGTCTTTTACCTCTTTAGTTAAGTTTATTCCTAGGTAGCTTAATTTTTTTGGTGCGATGGTAAATGGGATTGTTTTTCTAATCTCTCTTTCTGAAAGTTCACTATTGGTGTATAGAAATGCCTCAGATTTCTTGGGGTTAATTTTGTATCCTGCTACATTGCCAAATTCATGTATTAAGTCTAGTAGTTTTTTGATGGAGTCTCTAGGGTTTTGTATGTATAATATCATGTCGTCTGCAAATAAGGACAGTTTTACTTCCTCTTTTCCAATTTGGATGCCTTTTATTTCTTCTTCTTGTCTAATTGCAATGGCTAATACTTCCAGGACTATGTTGAAGAGGAGTGGTGAGAGTGGGCATCCCTGTCTTGTTCCTGTTTTTAGGGGAAATGGTGTTAGTTTTTGTCCATTGAGTATGATGTTGGCTGTGGGTTTGTCATATATGGCTTTTATTATGTTGAGGTATGATCCTTCTATTCCCACCTTGCTGAGAGTTTTTATCAAAAATGGGTGTTGGATTTTGTCGAATGCTTTTTCTGCATCAATTGATATGACCATGTGGTTTTTTTCTTTCAATTTGTTTATGTGATGTATTACGTTTATTGATTTACGGATGTTGTACCATCCTTGCATTCCTGGGATAAATCCTACTTGGTCATGGTGTATGATCTTTCTGATGTACTGTTGGATCCGATTTGCTAAGATTTTGTTGAGTATTTTGGCATCTATGTTCATGAGGGATATTGGCCTGTAATTCTCTTTCATTGTGTTGTCTTTACCTGGTTTTGGTATTAGGGTGATGCTGGCTTCATAGAATGAGCTTGGAAGTGTTCCTTCCTCCTGAATTTTTTGTAGTAGTCTGAGGAGGATAGGTTTTAGTTCTTCCTTGAAAGTTTGGTAAAACTCCCCTGAGAAGCCATCTGGTCCTGGGCTTTTGTTTGCTGGGAGCTTTTTGATGACTGCTTCAATTTCTTCCATAGTTATTGGCCTATTTTCTGTTTTTGTTAATTGGCTATTCTAATGGGTATAATGTAATATTTTATGGTGGTTTTTATTTTCATTTCTTTATAGATTAGTGATGTTGAGCATCTTTTTATATGCTTTTTAACCAATTGTATATCTTATTTGAATAAATTTGAGTTTTTGTCCATTTATTTTTTGGGGTTGTTTTTGTTATTGTTGTTGAATTGTGAGAGCTTCCATATATTTTAAATATTAATCTTTTATCAGATATATGATTTTCAAATACTCTCTCCCATTCCATTGGCTGCCTTTTCACTCTGTTGATTAATGCACAGAAGTTTTTTAATTTGATGTCGTCCTATTTGTCTATTTTTGCTTTTGGTGCCATGTGCAATAAATCTTTGGTAAGTCAATGCCATGAAGCTTTTCTCTGTGTTTTTTTTGTTTGCTTTTTTTTGTAAGAGTTTTATAATTTTAGGTCTACGGTAATGTTTAGGTTTTTAATGTATTTTGATTTAATTTTGTGCATGATGTAAGGTGCAATCTTTGACAAGTGGATATGCAGTTTTTCCAGCACCATTTGTTAAAGATGTAAAAAATAATATGAACAGAACCACTTTAAAATGAAGTTGGAGATACCATGCCAGAGGAACTGCCTTGCATGACTTATGCCTTAAGTCTTTGGAATATTTAAAGAGGGAAAAATAACCTTTGGACTGGGCTTAAAGCAACATTAAGTCTCAAATAATCTGTTCACAAAGATAGAAAGAAAACAGATATTATGACTAACAAACTGATTACTGCCGGACTGAAAATTGAAAACATTATTTAGAATTCATCCCATTATGTTAGTTTATCTGCACCAATAGAAATGCCTTACTTTTATTGATATAACTAGAGGCCTGGGGCATGAAAATTCATGCATTCGGGGGGGGGGGGGTGTCCCTCAGCCTGGCCTGCATCCTCTCACAATCCGGGAGACCTCAGGGGATGTCCTACTGATGGCCTCCTAGGCTGCAGTATGGCCTCCCTCTGCGGGAGGTGACCAGGCGGCAGAACAGGGGACAGTATCTGCGGTGGTGCAGCTCTGCCCCCTCCCCCATCATTCCTCTGCCGCCGCTGGTCGCTGCTACCTCCCGCCCCCACATCGACATCCCCTCCCTCTGCCCACTGGCATGTGCCTTGGCTGGCCTGGCACCACTTGCTCACCTGCTCGCTGGTCCCGCGCCCCCTACCCCAACTGGTCATTCCACCGTTTGGTCAATTTGCATATTACACTTTTATTATATAGGATTGTTTTCCTTGCCTCTCATAAATACCACTTGCCTTTGTCTCCTAATTTGAACACTAATTGGGTATTTGCCTGAATCAGTGATTCCCAAATAGCTATTCATATTGATCTCAAATAAATGCTTGTTGTCTCTCACTTTGGCCTTTTATTTTTAGGTTAACAAAGAGACTTTCCTTTCCCATATGTATGGTGTTAGCACCTTTGTTTAAGATCATTTGCACAAATATGCAAGAGTTCATTTCTGGCTCTCTATTTAGTTCTTTTAGTCTGTGTTTCTATTTTTATGCCATCACAACTGTTTTAAATGCAATAGCTGTATAATATGTTTTGAAATCAGTAATAGCTTCAAATTGGCTGCTATTTTTCAAGATTGTTTTTGCTATTGTTTTGGTATTTTTCTGGGATTTTGATAATCATTGTATTGAATCTGACCCAGCAAACTCTCTTCCAGGTATCCAAAAAAATTGAAAACATTTGCCAAGATATATGCACACCTCTGTTCATTGCAGCAATATTCATGTGGCCAAGACATGGAAACAACTGAAGTGTCCTTTGATAGATGATTGGATAAAGAAGATGTGGTACATATACAAAATGGAATACTGCTTAGCCATGAGAAAAAGATGAAATACTTCCATTTGCAACAACATGGATGGGCCTTGAAAATATCCTGCTAAACAAAATAACTCAGACAGAAGAAAAATAAGAACTACACGATTTCATTCATATGTGGGATATAAAACTGAAAGCAACAAATGAATGAACAAGGAAAACAAATAAAACAGTGTGGTGATTGCCAGAAGGGAGAAGGGTTGGGAGTAACAAAGGGTAAAGGAAGTCAATATATAGTGACAGAAGATGATTTGCCTAGGGGTGGTGCACACACAATGCAATATACAGATCATATATCATAGAAATGTACACTTGAAGCCTAAATATTGTCATTAAACAATGTCATCCCAAAAATTTAATTAAAATTTTTTAATCTATATATCCAGTTGGAAAGAACTGACATTTTCAATAACTGAGTGTTCCTATTTATGAACTAGTAGCCCGGTGCACGAAATTCGTGCACTGGGGTGGGGGGGAGGGGCCCCTCAGTCTGGTCTTCACCCTCTCCAATCTGAGACCCTTCAGGGAATATCCAACTACCTGTTTGTGCCCACACTTTTAACAGATAACAGCTCCATTGTTGTTTCTTTCTTATGCTTAAAACCATTGGAATTAGTAGGTATTCAAAGTGTGTATACATTTTGGGGGGACACCCTGTATATCTCTAGTCAGCGGTGAAAGAAACCAACAGCAGATTTGGAACCCCCAGACAGGGAACCTCGCTCACTCCCCACATGTCTCCCCACTTCACTTTCCACCTTCGTGGGCAGCAGGAGAATCAACATTTTCTCTCATTAATTCGGAAAAGCACATCCTGTCACCCGCTGCCCGGCAGGAGTGCGCTAGGCCCCAAGCAAGTGAGGCTCGGTGCCTGGCCAGCCTGGATGAGGGGATGATGGCTGTTTGCATCTGGTCACACCCCCTTCAGGGTGGGGGTCCCCACTGGGGTGCCTGGCCAGCCTGGATGAGGGGATGATGGCTGTTTGCATCTGGTCACACCCCCTTCAGGGTGGGGGTCCCCACTGGGGTGCCTGGCCAGCCTGGATGAGGGGATGATGGCTGTTTGCATCTGGTCACACCCCCTTCAGGGTGGGGGTCCCCACTGGGGTGCCTGGCCAGCCTGGATGAGGGGATGATGGCTGTTTGCATCTGGTCACACCCCCTTCAGGGTGGGGGTCCCCACTGGGGTGCCTGGCCAGCCTGGATGAGGGGATGATGGCTGTTTGCATCTGGTCACACCCCCTTCAGGGTGGGGGTCCCCACTGGGGTGCCTGGCCAGCCTGGATGAGGGGATGATGGCTGTTTGCATCTGGTCACACCCCCTTCAGGGTGGGGGTCCCCACTGGGGTGCCTGGCCAGCCTGGATGAGGGGATGATGGCTGTTTGCATCTGGTCACACCCCCTTCAGGGTGGGGGTCCCCACTGGGGTGCCTGGCCAGCCTGGATGAGGGGATGATGGCTGTTTGCATCTGGTCACACCCCCTTCAGGGTGGGGGTCCCCACTGGGGTGCCTGGCCAGCCTGGATGAGGGGATGATGGCTGTTTGCATCTGGTCACACCCCCTTCAGGGTGGGGGTCCCCACTGGGGTGCCTGGCCAGCCTGGATGAGGGGATGATGGCTGTTTGCAGCTGGTCACACCCCCTTCAGGGTGGGGGTCCCCACTGGGGTGCCTGGCCAGCCTGGATGAGGGGATGATGGCTGTTTGCAGCTGGTCACACCCCCTTCAGGGTGGGGGTCCCCACTGGGGTGCCTGGCCAGCCTGGATGAGGGGATGATGGCTGTTTGCAGCTGGTCACACCCCCTTCAGGGTGGGGGTCCCCACTGGGGTGCCTGGCCAGCCTGGATGAGGGGATGATGGCTGTTTGCAGCTGGTCACACCCCCTTCAGGGTGGGGGTCCCCACTGGGGTGCCTGGCCAGCCTGGATGAGGGGATGATGGCTGTTTGCAGCTGGTCACACCCCCTTCAGGGTGGGGGTCCCCACTGGGGTGCCTGGCCAGCCTGGATGAGGGGATGATGGCTGTTTGCAGCTGGTCACACACCCTTCAGGGTGGGGGTCCCCACTGGGGTGCCTGGCCAGCCTGGATGAGGGGATGATGGCTGTTTGCAGCTGGTCACACCCCCTTCAGGGTGGGGGTCCCCACTGGGGTGCCTGGCCAGTCTGGCTGAGGGGCTGAGGGCCGTTTTCAGGCTGGCAGGTGACTGAAGCTCCCAACCTCTCCTTTTTTTCTTTTTTTTTTTTTTATTCTGGGATTTATTTACCTTCTACAGCTGTCACTGGAGCTGAGAGCCGGCTTTAGCTCTGAGGCTCGACTCTAGCTCTGAGACCCCGGCTGCTGAAAGCAGGGATCTGGGTTTGTTTGGGTTCTATAATTGTAACATTGTTGCGGTCCTGCTCGCTCCAGCTCTGACGGCTGAAAGCAGGTTTCTGAGTTTTGTTTAGCTTCTATAATTGCAACAATGTTTCTTAAACTGCAGCTCAGAGGCCGGCAGCGGCAGGCGGGGAACCTTGGCTTCGTCCATCATGGAGCAAGCAAGCCTCCTGTTCGCTTCAGCTGCCTGGCTGCCGGCCGCCATCTTGGTTGGCAGTTAATTTGCATATTGCCCTGATTAGCCAATGGGAAGCGTGTCGGAGGTATGGTTAATTACCATGTTTGTTTATTATTAGATAGGTTGTGGAATATCTCTCCATTTACTTAAGTCTTTTATTTCCTTCATTAGAGATTTGCCATCTTCCTTATATAGAACTTTCACATATTTTGTTAGCTATAGACCTAGTTCATGGTTTTGGTGCTAATGTAAATGGTATATTTTTATTTTAAATGGCAATGTTTATTGTTGGTATGTATAAAAAGAAATAACTTTTTATAGTAATCTTGTATTCTTCAACATTGTTTTATTTGATCATTAGTACAATATATTTTCTGTTGATTCTTTAGAATTTCCTATATATACAATTGTCTCATATGTAAACAAAGACAATTTTAAATTTTTTCATATATATATATTTTATTTCCTTTTCTTGTCTTATTTCATGAACTCGAACTTTCAGAATGTTGAACAGTAGTGGTGAGAAAGGCCATCATGATCTCAATAAGAAAGCCTTCAATCTCTCACTGTTAAGAATGAGGTTAGCTTTGGGGTTTTTTTTGTAAATATTCTTCATTAATTTGAGGAAGTTCAGCTCTATTCCTAGTTTTCTTAGAGTTTTTATCATAAATGGATGTTGGTTGTTTTCATGTATTAATCCTAAATGAATTATTTAAATTCATTTCTTGTAGCATTTTCTATATATTTAGAAGGATTTGAGTCTATTTAAGACAGTGTTTCTTGGTGTTAGTGGTATTAGACTTTTGACAGACTAAGTAGATATTGAGGATTGAAACAGAGGGATCACTACTTCCTCTTTTTCTACCCTTGCCACTCTGTTCCAGCATTCCAGTTTTCTTAAGTCTTTTTATATTTACCTCCAATGTGCAAATTTCCTTTACATTTATAAATATTTAGTCTCATAAGCCTCAGTATAACTCATGTAGTGTCAATAGCTCCCTTTCAAAAGTTACATTATTGAACTCTTTTCTTCAGAAATTGAGATTATAAAAAAACACACACACACATTTCAGAGAAACTTTAGTTAATATCTTATGTCCCTAGTCAAAAGATCAAATTCCTAAATCTAAATATGTTAATAAAGAGATTGTTTTCTCTAAATTAGATATATCTGTGAAAGAGGCTGCACTTTTCCTTGTATTATACCTTTAATTAGTTGGTTTTCAACTTAATTATTCATTTTACTCTAAAATGGTAAATAAAATTATTAATTAATCTAGTACATTTTAATATTTTTCTCTCACAAATTATTCAGTTAATATTAGTATCTTTTAACTAATGTTCACATTTATTTGTTATACTTCTTATTATCCTGGGTGTGTTAGTCATGAAATATAAAATGTCCAAGCTTTGATTCTAAGAAGCCTAGTTTTGAAATAACTATACTTCAGCTTTCTGAAGTATGGTTAAAAATAATAATGTGGCCCATGTTATAGAATTATTGAAAGAATTAAATGAAATAACATTTAACACTGTTTACATAGTAGATGTTCAATAAAAGTTTATTATAAAATGAATTTGTGAAAGTATGAACTCAATATCTGAATTCTATACTCACAAACATCAGACCAATTTATTAACATAAATAAACCAAATTCCTTTTAAAACATGTTCTTAACTAAATGAGCAACATCATTCCATTTTACCTTGTCAGTAAATTATCTTATATGACAAAAGCCTAATATGTTAAGTATCTGGTCGACAGGTCGGTCATTCAACCAATCAAAGCATAATATGCTAATGATATGCTAAGGCTGCTCAACTGCTCACTATGACATGCACTGACTACCAGGGGGCAGACGCTCCGACCAGTAGGTTAGCTTGCTGCTGGGGTCCGGCCAATCGGGACTGAGCAAGACAGGTCGAACATGCCCTGGAGCCCTCCTGCAGTCCTTCCCCACTGGCCAACCTCCCGCATTTCTCCCCGGCCCCGATTGTGCACCAGTGGGGTCCCTAGGCCTGGCCTGCACCCTCTCACAATCTGGGACTCCTCAGGGGATGTTGGAGAACTGGTTTCAGCCCTATCTTGCAGGCCAAGCCGAGGGACCCAGGCCTCTAGTTTTTATTATAAGACTAGAAGCCCCATGCACAAAATTCGTGCATGGGTAGGGTCCTAGGCCTGGCCTGTGATCAGGGCTGATATTCCCCAGCTTCTGGCAGCCACCTTTTGCCCTCTGTGTGTGGGGCGACCAGAGGGACGATTTGGGCCCTGGTGCCACCAGTGTCTGCCGCCGCCCACCCCCAGTTCCCCATTCCCCATTGGGCGATAGGAGCCTGGGGGCAGCTCCTGTGTTCAGTGTCTGCCCCCTGGTGGTCAGTGCACATCAAAGCCTACTGGTCATTCTGCTGTCTGGTGGATTATCATATTACGCTTTTATATCTATAGATGACAACTTGATGAATCATCACAATGAACACACACATTATCAGTAATCCAGAAAAGTTTGCCTTCTTTTCAGTCCTCTCCTCCACAGATTAATTTTGCTTGCTCTGGAATTCATATCAATAGAATAAAGCATCATGTAATGATTTATTTCTGGCTTCTGTCATTCAGGATCATTTCACTCTGCTGTTGAGTACAGCAGGATTTTGCTCATTGTCATTGCTGTATAGCACTCAGTTATATGACTATGTCACAATTTGCTCATCTATAATACTATTAATGTGAATTTTTATTGTTTCCAATTTGAAGCTATGAACATTTACACAAATTTTATGGACATATGGATGAATTTCTTTTGGGTACATACTTATTTGTAGAGCTTAAAATTGTAAGATACCTGCTTTAATATATATTGGCAAAAAGTTTCCTTAAGTGATTGTAGCAACTTTGACACCTTCAAAAGTATTTGAGAGTTCCAGTTATTGCATCTCTTCATGAATGTTTTTATCTTCAGCATTATAAATTTTAGCCATAATAACGTATAATTATAGATTTAGTTTGCAATTTTGGTAAATAATGAAAATGGAGAACTTTTCATAAGTTTAACAGCAACACTGATCCTTGTTTTTGAAGTAGTTGTTTGGGTCTTCTGTCTTTTTTTTTTAATTGAATTGTCTGCCTTTAGATTACTGATTAGAAAGAGTTCTTTCTATACTCATATTTGTTCTGAATATATAATATTTATTTTCTCTCTCCACCTAGGTAGATATAACTATATATAGTTGATCCTTGAGCAATGCAGGGGGTGGGAGTACCAATCTCTCATGCAGTAAAATATCTGCATATAGCTTTTGACTCCCCAAAAACTTAAATACTAATAGCCTACCATTAACCAGAAGCCTTATTGATAACCTAAACCATCAATTAGCAGACATTGTGTACATTACATATATTAACTATTATATTCTTATAATAAAGTTATAGAAAATGTTATTAAGAAAATCATAAGGAAAAGAAAATACCTGTGCAGTTCAAATCCATGTTTTTCAAGGGTCAACTGAATATACTTAGATATATGTAGATATGATACCAGACACTAAACAGGTCTGAGGTTGCCTGTCACTACTTGAGCCAAATTAAGCAGAAACAGCATTAAATCATATATGAGTGTTTATTCCAAAAATGCCAGCAGTATGGGGAGAGCAGTCAGTCATCTGGAAATTCTGTTCTGACCCCACCTTGCCAGTTCCCTGATTATATATGGTTGAGGGAGAGGATAACTATTGTGCAGCTGTGACCTGCAAGGGTAACAGGGAAAGGAGGGAACTAGTGTCCTCATTCTGGCCTTCAGGAGCTCAAAGTCCGATAACAAAGTGGTTAATCTTCTATGATGTTACAAACAGTTCAGCCCATTCCTGGAACCAGAGAATGGTCAGCGTTCCGGAGAAAATCTACCGAAGGGGGTCAGGGTCCAGGCACAGCTACCAAATCAAAGTGTGGCCTATCCTTGGTCTGTTCTCAAAATGTATTTCTTTTCTGAGTAATGGACCCATATGGGCTCTAAGGTGTCTATTTTTACAGCCCTGTTTCATCCTCCAGCATCCCAGGGTCTGCAAGAAAATTTCTTATCTATTGTAAGGTGAATAATCATTAAACAACTGTGGTTCTGTTCTTATTATGTACCCTTCCCCTATCAGATATATGGATATATTTATATAGATATAGATACAATGTTCTATGGTTTTTCTTTCTTCACTCCTTATTGATGTCTTAGCTGAACAGTTTCTAATTTTAATGTGGCTGAATTTATTATTATTTCCCCATTAATCACTGGTGCTTTTGCATACAGTTTTAGAAATCTTCCTATCTTATAAGCATAAAGATAATGTCTTATGTTATATTCTATATGCTAACTATTTCTTCTTTCGCATTTAGATCTAAAATTAATTTCTGGGTGTGGTTTGAGATGGAGGTAAAATATGTGTGTGTTTTTTTCATGTAGATAGTCAGATTACTCCAAATCTTTTCATGGAAAGACTCTTTCTTTGTCCATTGTTCTGCAATACCACCTTTGTCATAATGCAAGCATCTACATTTGTGGGCCAGTTTCTGGAGTCCTATTCTGGCTCCCTTTTTTGTCTATTCTTGAAATGTTAACACTTTTTTTCAATCATAGTAACATTTAAAATGTCTTGATCTCGAGCAATATGAGGTCTTTCACATTGTTTTTCTCTGAGATTGCCATGACTACACTGCATCCTTTATATTTCATATAAATTTTAGAAACAGCTTCTTAATTTCTAAAAAGAAAAACACAATTTATGGAATTTTTATTTGAATAGCATTAAATATATAATCAAATTTAGGTGAAATTGGCATTTTTACATGATTGATGCTTACAATCTATGTACATAGTATATTCTCTGGTGTTTTAAGTCTTCCTCAATTTCTTTCAATAATTTTGTGTGTGTGTGTAAAAGGTTTGCACATCATTTTTTTAAGATTGTTTTCTAAGAGAATTTTTGACATCACTCCCAAAGATACTGTTGTTTAATGTTATTTTTAAATTGTTGCTGGTATATAAGTTATTTTATATTAACCTTATATTCAGTGATCTCGCTAAATGCATTTATTAATTCCAGCAGTTAACTGTAGATTATTCAGAATTTTGTACATACACAATCGTGTCCTATGAATAATAGTAATTTTATTTCATGCTAACATTTAATTGTTGTATTTTTCTTTTATTATCCCTGAATTTTATTGCCTAATATTTATTAGGTTGTTTGTATCTATGATTATAAGAAAGATTGGTCTATAGTTTTCTTTCCTGTAATATTTTTTTAAGTTTTCTATATCAAGTTTATTTTTTTCATATACTTATTTTATTGATTTCAAAGAGGAAGGGAGAGGGAGAGATAGAAATATCAATGATGAGAGAGGATCGTTGATTGGCTGCCTCCTGCACGCCCCACACTGGGGATCAAGCCCACAACCCAAGCATGTGCCCTTGACTGGGAATACCTGGGACCTTTCAGTCAGCAGGCCGACACTCTATCCACTGAGCCAAGCCAGCTAGGGCTCAAGTTTATTTTTGTCTCATAAAAAAAGCTGGAAAATGTCCCCATTTTATTTTTTCTAATCTTTGGAGATGTTTGTATAAGACTAATGTAACTTTTTATTTAGAAGTTTGGAAAATTTTAGTGAATAAACTATTAAATCCTGAAAGTGTAGGAAGGTTTTTAACAAAAGAGTTATATATTCTTTTTCTCTATATTCTTGATAAATCTTTTTAAAAACTTTTTATCAATTTTGTTATTCTTCTCAAATAACAAACTTTTTCTTTAATAGTTTATTGTACTTTTCCCCATTATAATATCTGCTCTTAACTTATTTTCTTTTTTCTACTTTCTTTGAGCTTAAATTTATGTACATTTTTCTAACTTCTTGAGACAAATTAACAAGTAATTGATTTTTACTATTTTTCCCTTTACATATATATATATTAAAGTGGTAAATGTCACTGAACAGATTTAGTTGCACTGCAAATATTTATGTGTTCCTATTTTATTGTTTTTCATTTTAAAATATTTTTCAATTTTTATTAATTTTTTTCTTTGATAAGTAATTATTTAGAAATGCATTGTTTATTTCCTGATTTATAAAAATTTTCTAGTTTTCTTTTTTATTTATCACCAGCTTAATTGAACTATGGTCAGAAAACACACTGTATAATTTAATTTAAAAGAGTTTGTGAACACTTCCTTTTTTAATTTATTGAGGAGACATTGGTTAATAAAATTATACAGGTTTCAGGTATACAGTTCTACAATACATCATCTGTATATTATATTGTGTGTGTATCACCCCAAGTCAAGTCTTTTTGAGCACCTAAATATATAAACAAATCTTGATGAGCATAAAGGGAGAGGTTAACAATCATACAGTCATAGTAAGGGATTTTAACACCCCATTGGCATCAATAGATAGATCTTCCATACAAAAAAAAAACACAAAAAAACACAACAACAACAAAAAACAACAAGGAAATGGTGGCCTTAAATGACACACTAGATCAATGGATTTAATTAACATCTTCAGAGCGTTTCACCCCAAAGCAGCAGATACTTTTTTTTGGCCTAACACCGGGGCAATTTCAGTAGATTTTCAACTTCAAAATGTTCCACATTGAACAAACAATGTATTCTCCAGTTGATGGATAAAGAATTCTATGTACATCAAGTATCAAGTTTGGTAAATGTGTTCTGCATCCCACTCATATTTTTACTCTTGTTCTATTAGCTTAGAGATTTGTGTTAAAATATGAAACTAAATTTTAACTTTTCCTCTTAGTTCTGTTTATTTTAGCTTTATAAATCTTGAGTGTATATCTTTTGGTGAAGACAAATTTCATACCATTATATCTTTTTAATTCTAAATATTTTATTATTATTAAATATCTACCTTTATTAATGTTACTTTCCTTAAATACTACTTTGCACATATCTGTCTGAGTAAATATGCATTTTTCTTTTTTGTGTGTTTATACAATGTATCTTTTTACAGCTTTTTTATTTTTTGTATCTTTATATTTAAGATACTCTTCTTGTGAGAAGCATATATTTCTATTTTTTTAAATTCCAACTGACAGTCTAACAAACCCATTTTAACTTAATAACCTTTGTAAAAACCCTATCTTCAAATATAGTCACATTCTAAGGTGTTGGGGGCTAGGACTTTAACATATAAATTTTGAAAAAAACAAAACAAAACAATTCAGCACACAACAGCATATATTTGCTATTTTCATTGTTCTTCCATTATGATTCTTTATGCTTCTACCTGAAATTATTTTTCTTCTGATTAAAAGATTGTTTTTATTATTGTTTGAATGTGAATTTCCTGCTATTGCATGAACTTAATTTTTATTGAATACAAACATTTTAATTTTGCCTTCACTTTTCATAGACTTGTTTTTTATTTTTATAACAATTTTAGGTTTACAGCATTATATCCAAAGTCCATAGTTCACATTATGGTTCACACTTGGTGTTGTATATTCTATGGGTTTTGACAAATGTATAATGACATGTAGTTACCATTATAGGATTATACACAACAGGTTCAATGACTTAAAAATCTGCTGTGCTCTACTGATTCATCCCTTCTTCCCCACAATCCCTTGGCACCATTGATCCTTTCATAGTTTCCATAGTTTTCCTTTTCCAAGATGTCATTTAGTTTAATCATAAGGGGTGAAAACTTTTTAGATAGGCTTATTTGAAAATTAGTAATATGCATTTAAGTTTCTTCTATGTCTTTTCATAGCTCAATAGCTCATTTATTTTTATTATTGCTAAATGATACTTAATCATCTGGTTCTACCACTATTTTTTTTTTTATCCATTTACCTCCTGAAGCACATCTTGGTTGTTTCCAAGTATTGGCAATTATGAATAAGGTTGCTATAATAAACTATGTGCAGGTTTTAGTGTGGACATAGTCTTCAACTCTGTTGGGTAAATGCTAAGAAGCATGATTGCTGGATCATGTAATAAGAGTGTTTAGTTTTGTAGGAAACTGTCTACCAGATACCTGTACCATTTTCCATGCCCATGAGCAAAGAATGAGAATTTTACCTGCTGTAAATTCTTGTCAAAATTTGGTGTTGTTAGTGCTTAGGATTTTGGCCATTTTAATAAGTGTTTAGTGGTATCACATGGTTGTCTTAATATCCAACTCTCTAATGACATATGATGTTGAATTTTTTATGTTTATTTGCTATCTGTATGTCATCTTCAATGAGGTTTCTGTTCAAGTTTTTGTTCATTTTAAAAAATTGGGTTGTTCATTTTCTTATTACTTTTAAGAGTTCTGTGTATATTTTGAATAAAAGTCCTTCATCAGGTGTCTTATGCAAATATTTTCTCAAATTATGAGACCTGTCTCTAATTCTTTTAACAGTGTCTTTTACAAAACATGAGTTTTAAATTTTAAAGGATTTCAGATGATCAATTGTATTTTTCATGGATTGTGCCTTTGGTTTTATATCTGAAAAGGCATCACCATACCCCAAGTCACATAGATTTTCTCCTATGTTACTTTGTAGGAGATTTATAGTTTTACATTTTACATTTAGGTCTATGATCAATTTTTACATTTTTGTAAAAGGTATAAAGTTTGTGTCTAGATTCATTATTTGCACATGAATGTCCACTTGTCCCAATACCATTGTTGAAAATGCTGTTTTTTCTCTGA
>NW_005359840.1:1791385-1811644 GCF_000412655.1 Myotis brandtii
CTGTTATATTGACTTTGTTCCTTTGTGAAAGAGCAGTGAAAGAGCAGTTAATTACATTTATGTAGGTCTGTTTCTGGGCCCTTTATTGTGTTGCATTGATCTGCTTTTCTATTCTTTCATCAGAAGCACACTGTCTTGATTACTATGGTTTTATAGTAAATGTTAAAGCATGGCAATGTCAGTTCTTTGACTTTGTTTTTCTTCAATACTGTGCTTGTTATTCTGAGTCTTCAGGTTCTCTATATAGACTTAAGAATCAGTTTGTCAATAACCACAAAATAACTTGTTAGTATTTTGTTGGGATTGCCTGGAATCTATAAATTGGGAAAAAGTAACATCCTGAATAAATTAAGTTTTTCTATTTGTTATGGACTGAAATTTTTTTATATCCCCAAAACTCTTATGTTAAAACCCTATAGGCCAATGTGATAGAGTTAGGAGGTGGGTCCTTTGAGAGGTAATTGGAATTAAATGAGTACATGAGGGTAGAGCCCTCATTAAAGGAAGGAATACCCTTATTAGAGCCACTAAACTGCTAACATCCCCTTATTATGTACTCCAACATGTGAGAATACAATGAGAAGTTGGCAGTCTGTAACTCAGGAGGGAGCAGAATTCAATGATGCTAGCATGCTGATCTCAAATGTCTAGCTTCCAGCACTGTGAGAAATAATTTGTTGTTGTTTATAAGCCAGCCTAGTGTATAGTACTTTGATATAGCAGCCTGAAGTGACAAAGACAGAATTTGGTACTGAGAAATGGAGATGCTTTATAACAATACCTAAAAATGAGGAAGTAGCTTTGGGCCCGAGTAATGCATAGAGCTGGAAGAGTTTTGAGGTGCATATTAGAAACAGCTTTCTTTGCCATGAATAGACTTTTAAAGGGGATTTTCCTGAGGACTCAGAAAGAAGAGAGCTGTAGAGAATCCTCAATCTTGAATACCTAAATGGTCATGAACATGAAGTTGGTAGAAATATGTGGTAAAGTCCATTCTAATGCAGTCTGAGATGGAAATGAGGAATATGTTATTAGAAACTGAAGGAAAGGCAAATCTTGTAATACAGTGGGAAAGAATTAGGCTGGATTGTGTTTGTGTTGCAGTGTTTTGTGGAATGCAGAACTTGTAAGAGATGAAATTGGATATTTAACTGAAGAGATTTCTAAGAAAAGTGTTAAAGGTTTGGCTTGTCCCCACCTGACTACTTATAGTAAAATGTAAGGAGAGAGAAGTGACTTGAAGATGCAACTGTTGAGCAAAAAGAAACCAGAATTTAATGATTTAGAAATTTTCAGCATGTTTATGTTACCAAAACAATGAGAAAGCATGTTTGGAAGAGGACATTAAGGATGTGGCTGAGTTACAATTTGATTAGAGTAGTATAGATGTGAACCATGTTCTTAATCAACCATCTTAAAAAAGCCAGAAATAGAGATGAAATTATACTATTGGGTACACTTGCAGCTGAAAATAAATAACATAAAGGAAAAGGAACAAAGTGAAGGAAGACTGCCATACTTCTTAGACTTAAAGGACAGGACCATAAAACTATTCTGCTGTCAGCATGTAATATTCTGCAAAACAAGGGAAGAAGTATCCAGAGGTAATTCAGAGATCATTAGGGCTGCCTGCTGCTACTTCAATTACAAAGTGCGGTTATGTTACCAGAGGCTGCAGTTCTTCCGCAATGTTGCAGGAAAAGAATTTTAGGGACACTCACAGAGGAGTCTAGTGATAGTGGCAAGATTTATTGGAGCAAAAAATGACAAGTAACAGTACACTCTCGGTGAAGCAGAGAGAGCAGACAGGCTGTAGTTTGGTGGCTGCATGGACTCAGGAAAGTACGTTACAGAGGCAAAAGGAGAGTCCTCTACCACTGCTTGCTACTTCCCTGCATGCAAGTCTCATGAGAACCCTTAGAGTTTAGGAGACAAAAGGCAAAAAGTACTTAGTGTCCGAGGGAAGGAAGGGCATGCACATGCTCCAAGGAAGGTGCACACTGGGTTCTTTTGAAGCATGGTAGCAACCATGCTTGGGTAAAAATTGCTGTTTAATATGTTAACCCTGCTGATTTGGGCTTCTGTAATTATTTGCTTGCTAAAATAATAGAAAAGTTATTTTGATTTTCTGAACTTATATGTTATACCATTTGATTGAATACTCCATTGATTGTGGTTTGAATACCCCGCATTGGTAGTGATCTTACTGGTCTTTCGAAACACATTCCTCTTCACCTGGAGACCATGACAGCACAATTACTCTAAATTGCCTCAGTGACTCCAGATAATGTGTGTCCATTGACTCAGTGGTCCCAGGACCTGATGGCTCCAGATAATGTGTTTCTGTTGACTCAGTGGTCCCAAGACCGGAAATTATAGTTAATCCTTGTAAGATAACTAACTTGCTCAATCTAAGCTTCTGTAACAAACTGCTTTTTGCAAACTAGGTTCCTCATTCCAAACCTCGAGATGTAATCAATACCTTTGTGATATTTGCCTATATAAGTCTGATGCTTCGGCCAAGGGGGCACTACGAGATTTGGAGAGCATTGCCCCCTCATAGTCCAGGCTTTGAAATAAATGTGGCTCCTTAATTCGACTTCTTGAGGTGTCCTTGTGTGATTTGTGGGGTACAATACACCACTTTGTCTACCTTACCTGCCATATACTTCCTTGGGTTCAGGAAAGAGCAAGCTTTCTTTCAAACTACCCAATCTCTTTCCTGGCTTTTCCAGAGCGTGTGCTTGTGTCCTCCCCTTATCCAATATGTTTCCTAGATTTTCTGGGGGCTTGTGCCTTTCTTCAATCTGATCCTTTTCACAGACTTTCCCAGGCAAGTGTCCTCCCCCATTTACGTTCGCCATTTTGTCTCCTATTGCACATGCCTCATAGTTCTACTTCCTCATTTGCTTTCTACTGCATGTGCTTAGTAAAAAGAATCCCTCTGCACCATCTTGGCTTCTACTGCGCATGCACTCAGTGGAAGGCACCCCCCCCCCCTTGACCTTTTCCCCTCTCCCTGTAAAGCTGGCAGAACAATGCTGGTTACCTGTTTACCACCCAGGTGGCTGTAAAGCTGTCTTTCCTGCCTAGTTGACTAGGCAGGATGTTGTCCAGAACAATGCCGGTTAAACCCTGGGTGCCTGTGAAACTGCTGTTTCCTGACTTAATCAGGTTTGCTCCCTTCTCTTTTGTTAATAACCAACTAACTGCATACTCTGAAAGCTTCAATTACCAGCAGAGACATGGGGATGGAGCCATTCAGCAGAGACCTGGAGGTGTGACCCTCACTGCAATGGAAAGCTGTGATGTGGGTGGGTGGGGCCACTGCAGAGAGCTACAGCATGACCATTATCCCACCAACGTGTGGGGTGACTCTGCTATCCCATTATGTCTGGAGGGCAGAACATTGAGCCAAAGTTTATCCTTAAGCCTTAAGATCTCATGGAGCTTGGTTTGGGAAGTTTTGGACTTGCTTAGGATCTATTCCCCCTTTCTTCTTTTTTATTTCTCCATTTTTGGAATGGGAATCCCTATCCTATCTCTATTCCACTATTGCATTTTGGAAGCACATAACTTGTTTCTATTACATGGGAAGCATCTATACTAATAAAAGGATAATATGCTAATTAGACAGGATAGACCAGACGTCTTCCAGAAGTCATTCCAGATGTCCTTCCTGACTAAGCCAGGGCCCGGGCAAAGCCAGCCCGGGTCCCGGGTCCCAGGTGCCTGGGGCCGGCCAGAGGAGGGAAGCCTGGGTCCTACGTGCAGGGGCTGAGGCAGAGGTGGTTAGGGTGATCAGGTAGGCAGGCAAGCAGTTAGGGGTGATCAGGCAGGCAGGAGAGCGGTTAGGAACCAGAAGTCCCAGATTGTGAGAGGGATGTCCTGGATTGCAAGAGGGTGTAGACTGGGCTGAGGGACGAATTTTGTGCACCAGGCCTCTAGTTGTAAAATAAGCCATGAAAAATTTCTAGAGTATGTCAAATGGGTAAACAATGGTTGTAAATTAAGCAAATTGTTGAGGCTATGGTCAATCCAATGAAACCAAAATGTGGTGTTTGGGTTCAAGTTTGATGTCTTGTAAAATTGACAAATAAATTTGTGGACAAATATGGTTAGCAGAAGCAAAGTTTATTGAGAGAAGCCAGTCCTGGAAAAGGTGCAGCTTGGGGTTTCAAAAACAGGCCAGTGTCTAGAGCAGTGGTTCTCAACCTTGGCTGCACATTAGAATCACCTGGGAATCTTTTTAAAATCCTGATTTCTGGGCCTCATCCTCTGGAAATTCTGTTTTTTGTTATGGGGTGAGGCCACAACATTAGTAACAAAGAAACAGAATTTCTGGAGGATGAGGCCCAGAAATCAGGATTTTAAAAAGATTCCCAGGTGATTCTAATGTGCAGCCAAGGTTGAGAACCACTGGTCTAGAGCTTCCGCTCCTTGTTGCAGCCAGATGTAGTAGTTCAGCATCCAAGCTAATGAAAATCCATCAGTCCATGTGTGGAGTCCCATATGGTCTCATAAATTCCATGTGGTCATAAGCCATGTGGGCACGGGGGCATATCCCCTGCTACAGGAGACCCAGAACCCAGTGCACCAGAGAAGAGAGTGTGCTTCTTGTCTAGGGTTAGATATATACTTTGCTAGTTCCTGATTGGTCATTTCAAAGAATTCTGCCTTAATAACATCCTTGGGATTGGTTATATGCCTCACTGCCTTATGATTGGTTATCTGCAAGCTGCCTGTTTTAGCAACATCCATATATTTTAAAGCTCATGTCTCCCATGGGTGCTCTTCTTTCCCCACTGAGCTGGGTTGCCTTAGCAATTCTGCCTAGCTGGGTTCCCCAGTTCTACTTCCTCCTCCTATGGTCCCATCCCTGATTACCTAGCCCTCCTGTCTCTTCGCCAAGATGGCCACTTGGTGTTTCCAGGTTTCCTGGCAAACCCCATTTTTGGCCTGTGTATTCTTTCAGGCATCATAGTGAATTTAAGCTGGACTTAATTCAGATGAAGGAATTTATGAGCTAAAATTATTGAGAGATATCTTATAGGATTGCCAAGGTTGTATAAAGTCACTTAAAGAAAATGCCAAATTGGTAATCACTTCCTTTCCCAACAAGCTCCAAGGAGACAAAGACTTTAGTGATCATTGACTGCTACCTGGAAATGTTGTTTTTTGGAAGGAACAGTCACCTTCACCTACAACAGGCACAAAGCCTCCAGGGTGAGAAGCTACTGAGCTGAGAGGTAGCAGTTTTCCCAAGACATTGGCAAGGCCTATTTACCTACAGATTGATGTTTAACTCAGAAATAAATTATTTTATTGTCTTTACTTCTCTGCTAATGATATTAGTCATAATAATAGTTATACTTCTTCTTTGGGTTTCTCCATATAGCCCAACTGTTTATGATTACTGAAAATGTATGACTATTGATCCTCTTTTTATGTCTTATGTAAATGTTATACTAGATGCAAAATACAGAAAAATAAGACAGCAAAACTTGGATCATGATAGTTCAGAAGATAGAAATGATCCAGTATGTTGTTCACAGTGAAGGCCATAATACTTGACTGCCATTCATTTACCTGCTCCTCTGCTTCTGGAAAAAATTTGGTCTTAACTCACATTCCATGAATATAGTATTGTGCCAATTCCAATGTCTACTATTTCAATGAGACAACATCCATACTGAGACTTAACTAGGAATGAGCCTTCCTAGCGCTATGAGATCACACTATCCAACCAAAGGTGGGTCATCAATGCATCCTTCAGATTGATTTATGACTAAAAGGGGAATTGATGAAAAATGAGTTCTATGGAAAGTAACCTCACAAGGTTACCTGATCATAAATTACTAACTGGGCAGGTCATAGTGAGTAGTTACACCTCAGGCATATAACATTTTTAGTAAAAGGTTTATCTTTGCCTTAAGCAAGACCTATCCATTGTTTCTGTGCATCTAGGTTAACACACCTTTGAAATAAGCTAACCACCCTCCAAGGAGTACATAATCTTATTAACTATCCTGTAATTCAATTCCCACCTTGTTTTCTACCATCTTCATGTAATCTTTTTAATGGTCCCTTCTTAATTTCAAATGCATTAAAAAAAAAACCCTGAAAAACTGTCATTCTATGGAGTGATGGGGAAAATCAGACATTTTGGTGGTGGTGGTGGTGGGGGGGCCTAGCAATCTGAATCTGTGCCAGTAGCCTAATGTGCATTCTTGACAGCCTATACTTAAGTCACTGCCCCTTTCTCCACAATCTGGTCTAGCAAGACCTGTTTTCCTAATTACTCTCAATTTACAAAGGGGCCATAAACCAAGAATGTAACAGCTTAGCTCCAGGGGAGGTCACTGGTGCCACCCAGACCAGGCATTTAGATGCAACCTAACTTCCCCATTCTAACTGACTCAGGAGGGGCTGTGGAAGCCACCACTAAAGCCTGGTAGTTAGGAAACATAGAAAACAAGGAAACCGAAGGTATAAAGAGAAAGCTTCCTCCATATTGGCTGACTCAGGATTTGGAGAACTGACCCCCTGAGTCACTGCACTAGTACATGTGAGACATCTGAAAATAAATGGGTTTACCCTGGACCTCCAAGTGCTCCTGTGTAGTTTTCAGTTGCTTGGTAAATTCTGTAACAGGAGCATTTGAAATCTTGCTTCCTGGCAATAGTTTTGGTTCAAATAAACTCATAAAAATTCTCTTCAGGTTTGGTCATTCTTATATTGACAGTGTCTTACTCAATTCAGCTTCTATATTAAGGTATCATATAGAATGGGTGGCTTACAAACACAAGAAATTTATTTTTCATAGTTCTGGAGGCTGGATATCTAAGATCAGGTTGGCAATATGGTCAAGTTCTGGTGAGAACCCGCTTCTAGGTTGCAGATACTGGACTGTTTGTTATTTTCTCACATGGCAGAGAGCAAAGAGAAGGGAAGTTTTCACTCCTGTGATTCTTATAAGGACATCGATCCCATTCATGAAGGTGGAGCCCTTATAACCTCATTTAATTTTAATTACCTCCAGGCCCTGCCCACTGATACCATCACGTTGGATGGTAGGGTTTCAACAAATAAATTTGGGGAGACATAAACATTCAGTTCACATCATTTTGTCAATGGCCTGTTCAAATTCATGCCCTTTTCATATGCAAAATACATTCATTCCATCTCAACAAACCCAAAAGTCTTAATTCATTTTAGCATTAACTCTAGAGTCTAAAGTCCAAAGACTTATCTAAATGTCATGTAAATCAGATATGGGTGAGAAATGAGATACCATTAATCCTCTTTTTCTGTAAATATAAAAAACAAATCTTTTGAGGTGTTGCAGGGGCCCTTCTGGAATACTGCAAAGTTATTTTTGCATGTTGTGAGCAAGGAAGCATCCCAGAAAGGAGACACACACACACACACACACACACACACACACACACACACACATTTGTGTCTTTCCACAATGCCAGATTTATTAGGGGAGACTTCCCCAGTGAGCCAACAGAATCACATGCAGGTTACACACAGAAAGGAAGAGCTTACAAGATAGAAGGAAGCAGAGTGAACATAGGGTTCAAACTCCCAGTCAGTGGCAGTGTCTGCAGGTAAAATGGTAGGTATCAGTGTCAAACCAGGCAGCTTCAGTGGAGGCATAAGACCAGTACAGTGGAAGTTTGGCAGGGCTTCAAGTGTGATCCCTGGTACAGCCAAGCTCCAACATTTAGTGGTCAGAGCTCTGAGTTCTTATAGCCCACAAGGAGTGGATGTCCCACTCACATCGGTGTCAAGATGGAGTCCTTATCCAAATGTCCAGACTTGTGGTTTTAGGTGTTCTAGGCCTTTCCTAAGGGCATTCCTTTTACACCCCATTACCTCAGTATTGCCACAGCACTTGATATAACGCATGGCTGATAGTGACTCCATATTGGATTGTCCACTGTTCTTGCTCTATACATCACATATGTTCAGATTTCAACAATTTAATTCTATACATTGTCTATGAAAAATTGGAATAAAAATGTACTTTTACAAAACTTTTGTCTTTACTCAGGTAGAATATTTTTTCTTGCAGGTACTTATTGTAGAAGCTGATTACTTAAACCCATCAGGCATTGGGCTGGCTGAACCTGTGACAACTCTTTTGTGGACTAGTTTATTTCCAATTCTCCCCTACTTGTAGGATATAGCCCATCATGGTTTGTAACTGTAAACCATGTTTACTAGGGTTCCTCCTCCTTGGTTGGTCCTGAAATCTGATTCAATCTGCCACCTTTAGGACTCCTGGAAGCAAGGTTCACTAATCTTCTCAGCCTCTTAGCTACTCTTAAGAATTGTCAAATGCCTTGAGGGAAAACATAACACAAATTTGTGGTCCACCTCTCTGAATTTTCCTTCTTTTGAGAGTCAACTGTTTAAGTCCTCAAAGCCCCGGTAGTTCTCTGATGCCATTAAAATATGCTGTTCTTGTGTTTGTGCTACGCAAGTTTTTCTGCTTGTTCCTGCATAAGTAGTGTTCCACAACCAGAAAGTTCAACGGTACTGGAAAGAAGCATTTCCTATTTTACTTTTGTCAGAGTAGGCAGTTAGTTATTAATGAAAGAGAAGGGAGCAAATTAAGCGTGATTAAGTCAGGAAAGAGCAATTTCACAGTCATTGCAGGGAGTAACTGACATCATTCTGGACAACAACCTGCCTAGTCCACCAGGCATGAAAGACAGCTTTATAGTCACCCTGGGGGGTAAATGGGTAACCATTGTTCTGTAGGGTTCACAGTGGGAGGGAAAAACAGCAAGGGGAAATTTCTTTTTGCTGAGTACATGCACAGCAGAAGCCAAATGAAGAAGCAGAACTATGAGCCAAAATAGCAACCATTAAAGGGGGAGGGCACTAGCCTGGAAAATTCTTGGAAAAAGATTGGATTGAAGAGGGCATAAACCTCCAGAAAATCCAGAGAAGAGATTGGATGGGTAGAGGACACCAGCACAGGCCTGGGAAAAGCCAGGAAAGAGACTGAATCATTTGAAAGAAAGCCTGCTCTTGCCCAAGAAACTCAAAGAAATATATAGAAGCTCAGCAAGGCCTTCAGGGCAGCTGCTACCCTATAGCCCGCCCATTCTCTGCCTCTCTGAGAGTGTACTGTCACTTGTCACTTTTTGCTCTAATAATCTTGCCACTATCACTAAACTTCTCCTACGTGTGTGTCCCTGAAATATTTTTCTCACGACACCACAAAAAAAGCCAATTTCCTCTGGTAACACTTTTAAGAACTTGTTCTTCCAAAAAGAAAAGAAATTTTACAGAAGAGAAAACGCCATAGTTTCTTTCATCAACATATATGCCTCCTTTTTCACTCTTTCAATTTTTATAATTTTCTCAATCCTGATTTTTCATAATCCTTGATCTAATTTTTTCACTAAAATAAATCTGCTTTGAAAACCATTTATTCTTTTGTCATATGTTTTATATTTGCTATCATACTTGGAAATATCCTTATTTATATATAGCTTTCTCATTTTTAAATATCTCCTTAAAATATTTCCCATATGATTTTTATAAAATAATATTTGAATATATACATATTATTAACTTAGACTTCTGCAGCATTTTATCATTTTCTTTTCTGGTTTTCTAAGTAATACTGTTTCATGTGGAATTTTTGGTGGTAAGTGCATATCCTTGTTGAAGAAAAAATTACTAAGTAACCTAGATTCTTGTTCCTCCACTAATTAAAATTCTATTAAAAATAATTTGTATAGACAAATTTCCAATTAATGCTTTTTAAAAATTAATGTTTTAAATGTATTTATTTTCCTAGGTTTTGCATACTTTTTAATTTATCCTCGCATCACTTAGATATGGCATTTACATATTCTAACATAAACACAAAGGTTTAATTGAAAAAAATAGTATGAATACATTCTATAAAAGCATCAGTTATAAGGTGCTTCACAGTTTGCATATGTGAGTCACATGCCTCATCACTTCATTTACTACAAACACACACATGCACATACACACACATTTTTGCTGACAATGTTAGCAGACAGCTGCCAAACTCATTAGCTCCCATAATACATACTCAGCAATAGTTGACAGATGTGACAATGTTTTGAATGACCTACACAAATGATACCCAACAGCACTATTAACTTTCTTAGACCATTTAAATTGTGTAATACGGGCTTTAAAAAGTACATAAGTGGCCTCTTTACTTTCAAGTTTGATACAAAGTCATTTTTCTAGAACCAAATTTAATAGAATGACTAATATTAGCAAAAGCTGAATTAATTTATTTATTGGTCTGTTTATGTATTTTAATAAGCCAATGACATGACATGAACACATCTGGGCATAATATTTAATAGTTTTCCATCTGGATTTGTTTAATGATTTAATTACAGAATAGCTCAATCATATGATATTAATAACTTTAATAAAAGTAAACAAGTATATGAAATCTAAAAATATAATTTATCCAGTTATGTTTGTTGTCAAAATTCAGTTTATAATTTATTCCAAATTATTCTTTCATCCAGTGAGAAAAAGAATTGGTAACATGACCTCTTTGGATAGCAGTTATCTTAGTGAATTTTCAAGTTTATGATTAAATCATTTGTGATTTTTTTATTAATAGTTTAATTATTTTGTAGTTTTTCACTTGCTCTCCAAATGCTTGCATTTATTGTGAACAGTATTTTATTTTACATGGCAATACACAGAGAATAAATTAAATGAAGAAAAAGTGAGATTTCTTATGTAACTGTTAAATTAACTTCACAGATGTATCCTAGTTTCAGTGTTTTAGATATTAAGAACAGTTTTATTTTATAGAAGAGTCATAACCAATCGAAAAGTCACACATAAATTATAGTTGATGAGGCATTTGGACTTCAAGTCCAATACTATCATTTGAACATAAAGGGAAAGTATTGCAAAAAACAGGGAAGTTACAATTTGATTAATAGATAATGAATGTTTACAGGAATAGAAATAAGAACAGGGTGGGGAAATACTAAATTCTATACTGTGTCATACTGCATATGCAACATTCTTTCTTGGAGTTAATTTTCCATCAACTATAACTTCCTTATGTTTCTCCCAAGAGTTTGCTGCCTGGTAAAAAGTAATTACAAACATTACAGTAAAGAAATAAAAAGACCAATGTAGAGAAACAGTAAAAGGATTTTTCATCAAAAGATTGTTATAATGTTCAGAAATTGTTGTCAGGGTTTTGTTCTGTTTTTTTTGGAAACACACACACTAAAGGTGATTAAGTCAATGAAATGATTTTCTTTTTCTTATTGATTTCAGAAAGGAAGAAAGAGATAGAAACATTAATGATGAAAGAGAATCACTGATTGGTTGCCTCCTGCATGCCAGTTATTGGGGATCAAGCCCCCAACTCGGGTATGTGCCCTGAATGGAATAGAACCATAACCTCCTCATTCATAGGTTGATGCTCAACCATTGAGCAACACAGGTTGGGTGCAGAATGATTTTCTTTTTTCAATGTGAGAAAAAAAATACTATGATATTAGAAAATTAAAGTATACCTTCATTTCTAAAGTGTCCCTCCTTTTATTCCATTTTTTATTTTTTAATAAAGAGCATGCAACTTCCCAGTAACAGGTTCCCCAAAAAATAATAGGAAAAAAAACAGGAGTTTTGAAAGCTATGTTACAATTTCTCAGTTAGAATCTGTCATCATATCCATCCCTAAACTAAAAAAATTCAGGATTATTGCTTCTTCCCTGAGTTGAGGAAGGCGCACTGCTATGTAGATCAGAGCGGGGTAACCTCAGGGGGTAAACAAGGAAATAGTACCATGCAGAGGCAGCAACCAGTCATGAAAAGACAATGAATTTTGGTGTCAAGGCTGATTTAGATTTAAGTCCTGGGTCTAGAATTTATTTACCATATAAACTAGGCCAATTAATTTGCCTCTCAACCCAATCCTTATCATCAAATGGAGATAATAATGTCATCTCATGGGCTGGTGTGAGAAGCTGCTAAAATATGCATACAAAAAGCCTAACAATCCCTGCCCTATAATTAGTACCCACTGAGTATTACATATATTCTATGCCACTTGACCCTGAAGGGACCAAAATTCTGCTACCCTAAAGCTGCTCTTTGGGTTATTCATTTTAAGCTTTTTATTAAGAAACTAGCCCTAACCGGTTTGGCTCAGTGGATAGAGCGTCGGCCTGCGGACTCAAGGGTCCCAGGTTCGATTCCGGTCAAGGGCATGTACCTTGGTTGCGGGCACATCCCCAGTGGGGGGTGTGCAGGAGGCAGCTGATCGATGTTTCTCTCTCATCGATGTTTCTAACTCTCTATCCCTCTCCCTTCCTCTCTGTAAAAAATCAATAAAATATATTTAAAAAATAAAAAAAAAAAGAAACTAGAGGCCTGTTGCAGGAAGAGATTCATGCAATAGGCCTTCCCTTCCCCTGGCTGCTGGCACTGGTTTTCCTCTGGGACCCAAGCCTTTGCTCCAGCAGGAGCCTTCAGTCTTCAAAGCTCTGGCCGGAGCCTTTAGTCTTCACTCCGCCACTTCGCGCCTATGTATGCAAATTAACCATCATCTTTGTTGGGTTAATTTGCATACTCTCCTGATTGGCTGGTTAGCGTAGCAGAGGGACGGTCAATTTACAAGTTTGTCTATTATTAGGTAAGACAAGACACAGAAAGATTCCCCATTTCCTTTCCTGCCCAAAAGATTCAGACTAAAAAACCTGCTTTGTAAAGGAAATCTTAGGATGCTGCCTTAGCTTGATTTAAATTAAGTATGGGAAATAAGAGGGTTTCAGGCAGGGGCCTGTTAGCTAGATACCTTCTGTGAACCATTGTTTCTGAATGGCCCAGAAAGGATTTTCCTGCCATGTGTGTCCTGCTCTCCCTCAACTACCTGTAAATCACCCATTCTCACTTCTGAAATCTAAGACCTTGCTCCCCCTTTTTTTCCTTTGTCCAAAATGTCTTATATACCCAATGTCACCTCATTGTCTGGGATTTTCTTGGATTTATCATATCTATGTGAATTCCCCAGGTGCCTGTATTAAACTTTTATTTTCTCTTGTCTCTGTTAATTTGTTTATTAGCCCAGCCAGAAGACTTAAAAGGTAGAAGGGAAGGTATTAGATTTTTTTAGCACCCACAACCATGAACAATACCATAAGTTCTTATATACATTCAAAAGCACAGTCAGTAAGTAAAAGAATTGAGAATGAAGATGGAGAGCTATTTCCCAGACAAAAATGCTTTTTAATCTTTATACCCACTCAACCTTATTATTTTCCTCAAGTCCAGTTTGCAGGATTTTGTTCTATGTTATTACTGCCCTTTCCAGGCTACTCATATGTGGTCACTTTAATATGATTTCATATGGAAGGATATTTTGAAAGAAACAACCATTTTTTCAGGGCCCTTTATCTTCCTATTGAAAGCTCTGCCTCTTGATTCTTTAAAAACTCTAATCACATAAATTATTGCTTATTTTCATAGCTGAAAAGTCTGTAAAACAGAATCTTTATTACTGTGGTGATCAAACCACATTTTAAAATTTCCTAATCCTTATTTGTGTTTACTAGACAGATAAAAGATTAACAGACTATATACAAATTTTTCAGACTTAGAGGCTGAAGCTTAATTATGTCACTACAATTTCAAAAAAGAAAAGGTACATGAAAGAAAGTAAATCTGTAATGAGAAATGAATGTGATATACTACTTATATTAGTCTGACTAGCCATTGAATGAAACTTAAATGAGGTTGTACTAAGAAAGTGACCTTATAAGAGAACTTCTATAAAACTACCCATGTTAATCTTAGTAAATATTAAAACCAGCTTGTTACTCTAACCTAATTTTTCTTAGAACTTGAGATTGCATATTAAAAGTTTTTTTAAAATAGATTTTTATTGATTTCATAGAGGAAGGGAGAGAGATAGAAACATCAATGATGAGAGAGAATCATTGATCAGCTGCCTCCTGCACGCCTCACACTGGGGATTGTGCCTGCAACACAGTCAATAAAGATCTACATCAGGACCAGCAAGAACACTGCCTGCCCGTCCGCAGCCCCTTTCCCCTGATTTCTTTGTTCTGCTTCCCCCCTCCCTCCTGATAAAAACCCTGGCCTGCACTGAGATGTTAAGATGGGCTTTGGGACAAGAGTCCCCCACCCCCTCAGGGTGTTGGCACTTAAATAAATCACTTTCCTTCTCACCAGCACCAGTTCCAGTAGTTTGGGTCTTATTGAGACAGTCAGCAGAACTTGGATATGGTAAAAAATCTAACTTTTAAAACAAGTATCTGTATTACTTTAAACAATAAAATACAATTAAAAAACAAAACAAAACAAAAACAAAGCTGAGCCGCCTGCCGCTGCCACCACTGCTGCCACCATCGCCCCTTGGCTGGCCTGGGGCTTCTGGAGCATGCCAACTGTGCACTGATTAAGCTCCTGTGCGTGTCCTCCCCCGTGGGGCTGCTCCAATGCTAGGGTTTTGTTTACCAGAGCAGCGTGGCAGAGGTGGGGTAGAGGGAGACACCAGACACTGGGAGCTATGACCTCAGGCACCAGAGGGTTGCCTCTGAGGCCAGGGGCTGGGCCACAGGGAGGCTGCAAGGATGGTTAAAAGATGTGGAGCATGGCAGGGAGGCCCTGAGGGAGTGTGCTGCGCAGAGGCCCATAGCAGCCAGGGGGCAAGGCTGCTGCCATCTTTGTCAGGTTAATTTGCATACTCACTCCTGATTGGCTGTGGGTGTTGTGAAGTGACAGTCAATTTACATATTTCTCTTTTATTAGTATAGATTATATACACAACACATATTACTTTACATTAATCTAAATAATTTATTAAGCATCTATTGGGACAATTTTTATATAATGTCATTCAGATAATGATGACATTTAAATACTTAAGTCATTAAAAGTCCTAAGAATTTTTGAATTTTTTAAATGACAGCCAAGCAAATGCCTGTCAATATTTTGGGGCCATAGGCAGCACAGGGCTTGACTGTAGTCTGTATTCCTCTCCAGAACATTCAGAACTGCAGCTTGTTTTTCAGAGGAGCAATCCATGAAGTCACCCTCAGATTTTGTTACAACTGTCAAGTCACACCAGAAGATTTGCCAAATAATCAATATAAGTAAGACTTTTATTAGTTAGATCTGTTGGTTTTAGGTAAACTCAATCTTTCTGGAGAATTTCATTAATTATAGCAAGGTATTAATTTAATGAAGCTAAGGTTATGTTTCTGAGGGTAAATTACCTAGTCTTCCTGTGGTCTGTATTACAGAATGTAATACAAACATCTTAGAATTACCAGCAATGCCCAAAATAGGAACATGATTGGAAGGTTAAAATATATTTACTACTAGTGTAAAAATTATAGTAAACTTAGTAGTAACAGCTTCACATAGCAAAGACACAAAGCTTATCATTTCAACTGAATTGATATAATAGTTGGGGAGATCCATTCTCATATCCCGGATGCCTAAAGCTCTGTTGAAATATAATGTTTCTTCTACATGAATACTCTGTGGGAGGTAAAAATAATAATACTTTTTCTCCCACCTTCTAATTCTTTTACCTGGGCTAATAATCAAATTAACGAGACAGACAGATTAACAGGAGAAAATCAAATTTCAATATGTGTGCATGGGGAATTCACATAAGCATGAAAATTCCAAATACAGTGAGGCAAAATTGTATATTTATGACATTTTGAACAAAAGGAGAAAAGGGGGGGGAATGGAGTTTTAGGTTTAAGAAATGATAATGGGTGATTTGCAGGTAGGTGAGGAAGAGCAGAACACACATGCAGGTAAAGTTTTGCTAAGCAACTCAGAAACAATGGGACATGGGAGAATCTAGTCAACAGGTTCCCGATTGGAGTCCTCTGTCTAATGCCAAGCTGACTGTGCGAAGGTTCCCTTCCTGAAGCAGGTTCTTCCTTCTGAATCTCTTAGGCAGGAAAAGGGGGATGGTCAGAGGTTCTTTCTGAGTCTTCTTTTTTTTTGTAATAACCAGTTTAAAATCAATATCCCAAAAAGCAGCTTTAGGGTGGCAAAACTTTGGTTCCCCTTTATATCCTGCCCACAGTGGCCAATATGTTCCTTTACAAATCTATTTTTTAAAGTATATATTTTTATTGATTTCAGAGAGAAGAATGGAGAGGGAGAGAGAGATAGAAACATCAATTCTGAGAATCATTGATTAGCTGCCTCCTGCACGCCCTGTACTGGGGATCAAGTCTGAAACCGGGGCATGTGCCTTGACCGGGAATCGAACCAGGACCTCCTGGTTCATAAGCTGACACTCAATCACTGAGCCACACTGGTGGGGCAGCAAGTCTGTTTTTTTTTTTTTTCATTGCTTAAAATTCTGGATTCAGAATAACATATAGTCAAATTAGATTAATAAATTGTTCATTAATTTTTTTATTTAAGAATATTCTGCCTTGTCAGCTTGTCCATTTGGGATGATAACATAACTACTGGGAATGCAATTTAATTTTTAATACTTCAGAATTTTTCCTAAATATTATATGACAATAAAGTAAAAGTGAATCTTATTACAGGAACTCGATTTTTAGAATTTAGTCTAATGTTTATTTTGTTTGCAAAGATAAGTCACACAAATATTTGCTACAAGAAAACTCAACTTGCATTGTAACTCATTTTAAATGACAAGTTATTTCTTTATTTTATACTTGTATTTAATATATATTATTTAATGCATACATACATTTACTACATATAAGTATATATGCAGTGTGTACTCGTTTATGTGTTTTAAGACAATTTATTCCCTAGGACAATTTTATTGGAAACAAGTTATTTTTGCTTTGCCTTCTATTCTGGCTACTTACTAATTCTGACTCAAATGGCTAGGAAATCTGCCCTCATTATGGTTTTGAGTGGCAGCAATTTATGGATGAATAATATGATGAGCTACAAAAATTTAAAAAAAAAAAACAATATAAAAGCTAACATTTTGCTTTGCTTACTGTATGGTGCCAGAAACTGCTTTGAACCCTTCTCATTTACTAACTCACTTTCCTTTTTAAAACATATAATAGCATCTGCTGTCTTTTCTCTGTTCTCTTTCTGAAAGTACTATTAATTATATGTGAAACCTCATGGTTTTATCCTTTCCAATTTCTTTAGAGAATAATCGTCTGCCTGGGTGGAGAAAGAGTGCTCACATTTCTGTATGGGACATAAATCATAGGGGATCTAATGACTGCATGTAACAATGTTTAATCCCCCTGGATTCTGTCATTGCTTCTGAACTCCCACTCCACACTGCCTCTCCCCCACTTTCAACAATACTTCATATTTCTAAGTTCTGAGGCTTTCAGAGATTCTGTGGAGAGGATTGATCCACTTAAATTTATTATTTCCTTCTGAAGGCATTTTAGCTTTCTTCAATCTAATAACATTTTCAGCAGTCTCTTGTCCACTAATGTGCCCTTCCTATTCACTTTGTCCTTGTCAATTTATATCCTTGGTTTCATTATAGCAGGGATTCGGATGGGAAAGTAGATAAACATGAGATTAATCTGTTGTATTTAGCTAAAATCCAACAAAACATCTGCCCCCCTACAAATGCAACCTACCCTTCCTCAAAAATTTTCCTACCAAAGGTGACATCATGTAATTCTAATTAGTTGTGAACACTTTACTGAAGTAATCCTGTCGAAAAGGTTGTGTGCACTTAGAAATAGTATATTGAATGTAAGGGTCACAAGATACATTTCTCAACATCTCTCTTGTCTGCACAGCTGGGCAAAGATTTCTATCATTTTTCTTGTCACTGGGCATTAAAGACAGGTCTGCCAACAGGAGAAAGACTAATCCTAATGATTCCTTACATTTATCCCAGAACTATAATAGCTTCACTAATTGGCCTAAGGCAATAAATGACTAATAGTCTCTTGAATTCTTTTCCTTCTACATTTCATTTGATTCCTGATGATTTCCCTTCTCCAGCAATCATCTTTAAAATTCCAATATTATATATTCTTACATTTTAAAATTTATAGAAAGCTAAATTTTCTTGAGGCAAGAGCATTCTTTCTGCCAAAAACAATGTTCCTAAAATATAATAAAATGCACCTTTTATTTCACAATTTTAGTTTCAAATTGAGCCTTTAGAGTGAAGTATATTAAAAAAAATTCCGCTTCTCCAGAACACAGTGTCTTGGGAACTCACTCGGCTGAGGAAACTTCTGGAAGAGGCTGCCACCACACTTACCGGCTTGATCCCTGAGCTGACCTCTTCTGATTTTTCCTGGTATGAAAAGCACTAGAGACCATGGATCGGCTCCTTAAATAGGGTGAGCAGCTGAACCGAGTAACATCTAGCCAAAATAGGCAGAGGAAATTCAGCTGGGAGACAGTTTGCAGCCGGGAAAGGCAGAGGACTCCCGGAGAAAGGGGACTGTTGGAGACTGCGGCTGAAAACCCTCCAGGAACGACTGGCTCAGCCATGGAGTCCGCGGCATCTTGAGTTGCTGTTTTCGGAAGCGTATACATCCAGAGCCCCTGCAACCATGGCATCCAGGAATTGGCTACTGACCCAGAAACACTGGATCTAAAGCAGCACGAATACCTAGACTCAGAGGAGCCTTGCTCCTCCTCACGGAAAGAGAGAGAACTACATAACCAAACACCTGAAAAAGGGAGATCATGGGGAGACAAAGAAACAGCCCGCATATGAAAGAAAAACAGGCATCACCAGAAAAGGAAGTAAATGAAATGGAGGCAATGGAGGCAAGCAACCTGTCAGAGAAAGAATTCAGAGAAATGGTCATAAGGTGGATGAAAAGAATGGAAGACAAATTCAACAATATGTGTAAGAACCAAGAGGAAATGAAGAAGAACAAAAAAGAAATGAAAAATGAAATCACTGCTATAAAAAACTCAATAGAAAGCATCAACAGTAGACTAGAACTGTGGTCGGCAAACTGCGGCTCGCGAGCCACATGCGGCTCTTTGGCCCCTTGAGTGTGGCTCTTCCACAAAATACCACGTGCGGGCGTGCGTACAGTGCGATTGAAACTTTGTTGCCCATTCGCAGAAGTCGGTTTTCGGCCTGGGCAAGTCTATTTTGAAGAAGTGCTGTTGATATTTGGCTCTGTTGACTAATGAATTTGCTGACCACTGGACTAGAAGAAGCTGAGGACCACATCAGTGAGCTAGAAGACAAGGAAGGAAAAAACACCCAAACAGAGGAACAACTGAAAAAAAAAAACACTTAAAAAGCAGGGGGAGAGCCTAAGGGAGCTCTGGAACAACACAAAACGAAAGAACATCCTCATAATAGGGGTGCCAGATGGAGAGGAAGCAGAGCAAGGAATAGAAAACCTGTTTAAAGAAATAATGACAAAAACTTCCCTGATATTGGGAAGAAAAATACTCACACAAGTTGAAGAAGCACACAGTCCCAAACAAGATGAACCCAAAAAGACTGACACCAAGACACATCATAATTGAATTGGCAAACACCAAAAACAAAATAAGAATAGTAAAGGCTTCCAGAGAGAGACAGAAAGTTACCTATAAGGGATCTCCTGTTAGACTATCAACTGACGTCTCAACAGAAACACATCAGGCCAAAATGGAATGGAATGAAATATACAAAGTGATACAAAGCAAGGGATTGAATCCAAGAATCCTATACCCAGCAAGGCTATCATTCAAAATTGAAGGTGAAATAAGGAGGTTCATAGAAAAAAAAGGGCTAAGGGAGTTTGTTCTCACCAAGCCAGCAATGCAAGAAATGCTAAGGGGACTGCTGTAAAAAGAAGAAATTGGAAGGGCAGAAGGAACATAAGCATAAAGAATAAAAATGGCAACAAACAGGCACCCATCTCTATATATGAAAGCCTAAGGGACTGAATGGCCAAACGACCAAATGACTGAACAACTGGTCAACCAGTCTCTATGATGCTCACTAACCACCAGGGGGCAGACGCTGAACACAGGAGCTGACCCTTGGTGGTCAGTGCACTCCCACAGCCAATCTCCCATGGCCCCTCCCACTGGCCAGCCAGCCAACCTCCCACAGCCCCTCCCCCAGGCTGGCTGGCCCCATGGCCCCAATCAAATGGCCAGGCAACCTCCCACGGCCCCTCACACCCAGCCAGCCAACTGAGGTTCCTCCCCCCAGCCAGCTGGCACCAATGACCTTGATTGGGCCGGTCAACCTCCCACACTCCCTCCCTCCCCTGA
>NW_005359840.1:1812623-1825917 GCF_000412655.1 Myotis brandtii
AAGGGGAAGAGATCAACCAAAGGACTTGTATGCATGCATATAAGCCAAACCAATGGACATGGACAACAAGGGGATGAGAACATGAGTGTGGGGGGGAGGTTGGGGGTTAATGAGGGGTAATACCTTAACCAATAAAGAAATTAAAAAAAAATTCCTACACTGACTAAGCAGCTTTATTCATTCAAGGGCAGAAAGAAAAGAAAGAAAAAAAGAAAAGAATTTCTGTTCTCCCTAAATGTAAATTACTGACACAATTGCAGATACTTATGCCAAAATAAAGCTGCATTTAACAGGGCCCTCTGGAGTTTTAAATCCTCTGAACAGTGAATCTAATGGCTAGTATGGAATTTCTTTCAGGGAAGTTGTCAGTGTTAAAATGAGAAATATGCAGGTAGGGAAATAGTCACCTTAGTGAACTATTTGCATAATAAAAATTAATGGTCAGTTTCTTGTTTATGTCCAGTTCACTGACTATCAATAAAAAAATATCTGACAAGGAATCCATTATCCACACTTATTAAAATTACATCAGAGCCTATTACCAAGTGTTTGTAAGGTAACAAACACTGAAAAGGCTTTCTGGCATCCAATAATAATTAGTTTGAAGTTCAAGGGAACTCTTCTCATGCTTATATTTTAGTAGTTGTCTTCTCTAATATACAAACTTGTCTTGGCCATGTGAGTGAGCCATAATAATCCTGGAATCATTTTCTTTTTGATTTTGTTTTTCTTAGTTTTTGTGAAGTCATTTTAAGAACTTTTATTCCATGGTAAAACACTTTAATCGGACTAAAAATTCAATCAAATGCATAACGTAATGCACAGTATAATTAGTATTTTAGGAATAATTGTAATGCCCATTCTTTTCCAATACAAATAAAGAGATTATCATTTTATGCCTGGATAACTCAAGAGAAAAATGTGGTGAAAATGGAAAGAATGTTCTATATAAGAGTTATATATTAATACACAAGCTTTCTGATATTTTATAGTATGGCCCCCCCTAGCATACAGTTAGGCATGGCTCAACAAAGAAATACCCCTAATCAATACAGTACTAGCTATACATTCTTCAACTATGCCACTGAGAAAATTAATATTTTGATCAAGACCTCTAAAATTTCTATTAATTCATACAATTTATCGCCAATCTAAAAATATTTCCTTAGACTTTTCCACAAGATACATTCTCTATAAACTCACAGTAGGATTAACATATTTGATTTGAGAAAATGGAAAAATTCAGAATCATAAGATATCAGACCAATAAGTCACCATAGAGAATATCCAGTTCAATCCTCACAATATTTAGTTGGAATTTGTAACCAGAGAATTATCTTCCCATGTTTAGCAAGTCAGATGTCCATACATTACCATTCCTTGTATTAACCCTACTCTCATTTTTTTAATGAGACATACATATATGTTTACATATGGACAAATAAAAAAATTGTTCTCATTTTCTTAATGGTAAAGAATCAGATTTCTTAACACACACACACACACACACACACACACACACACACACACACACGAGAGTTCTTTGTCTTTACAGTTATAGTCTCCCTGACATTTATTGAGAATTACGGTGCTCACCTATGAAGCAGCACGAACATCTGTAACAGAATATTGACTGAGTTGAGTTATCTTAGGGAAGATGCAGCAACCCCTACACAAAGCTATTTATTTATAAATCAAACTGATAACCAACTGAACTTAGAGAACATGTATAGCCAAAGCAATAAATTCTTTACTCTAAAATGGTTGATTGTTTTCCTTACCAAACCTTGGCTACACAAATTAGAAGATTGCTTACTAAACATAAAACAGAAGAAAATGGTGAAACTTCAACTATTCCTGTCCAGAGTCTTTGAATATAGGCATATATTAAAAGGAATAGAAAGATTGCTTATAGAAGATACTGTTTTTATTTCTATTATTGAAAAAGCCATTCAAAATATCTGAATTAAGCAGCTTTTCATCCACAGTTCAAAGAGTAATCTTAAACTTCTAAATATATTACCTGACATTTTATAGCCGTCAGAGCCGAATATCAATTTTTGAAATGTTAGTGGAAATTGGATAAGAAACCACATCTCAGAGGAGAATCACCAGAGTATGGAAGAAGACTATTCATTTACTTCCCATTACCACCTGGAATCCCCGTTCACTGTTCGCATCTATCATCTGCTCTGCTCAGACTATACCCATAAAAATAATTTCCCGAGTAAAGGACTGCAAAATACCATCGTCTGATTTATATTTGATCACTAATCTGATTCAGACTTTAAATTAACTTTTTTAAAGAGTATTTAATTTTGATGTAATAGCATAGTTACTAGTAAAAATTATGTTCAATATCTTTTAAAGGCTAAAGATTATCTGAATAGGCTTCACAATAATTTCAATGTTCATATTTTGGTCTTTGATGCACAAAACAATAATTGAAAATATCATGGACTCCTAAGATCATACATAACCACAGGCTACTACCTGTTTGCTATTTCACTTCTAGGCAGGATCTCACTTAACTTGCTTTGATCTTCTTCCTTTCATGCAAAAAAGAAAGTGTTTTCCTTTCTTCACACACACAAAAAAACATGTTTATTGAGGAGTGAACAAAAGCACAGAAAAAACTTTATATTTTTTCCCATCTTTTATAATCCTGCCACAAAGAAATAAATATTTTTTGTATATACTTCAAGGTACTTTTACCAGTGTTTGCATATATGTATATATGCATGTGTTTTTAAAGATATATTTTATATATATATAGTTATTGATCTGCTTTCTTTACTTAGAAATACATTTGTGAACCTCTTTCTAGGTTACTTAAAAAAAAGACACATTATCATTAATTTTTCTAGAGTATCCAATTGCATGGATGCACTATAATTTCTTTAGCCACATTCCAATTGTTGGTCATTTTGACTTTTTTAAAATCATTTTTTTCTATTTTATATACTGTTTCAATAAGCATTTTGATGTATATGTTTTATGGATCTATTTTTTATTTTTAGTTAAACTTGTAGAAATAGTATTTCATACTCAAAGTATATAATGTTTTGGGAATTTTGATAATACTGACAAATGGGACTCCAGAAAGGCACATCAATTTACCCATCAGCAATATATGATATTGCCTATTTCCCCATGCTCAGCCAAAGTGGTAGACAATAATATTCTTTAATTTGAAGAGTAAAAAATGGAATGCTATTATTTCTATATAAGATCCTTTGATTTTTGAGGAAGTTTAAATAGTTTTTACATAATAATCAATCATTTGAACTCTTTTGTTAATTGACCATTCATGTCCATGGTAATTTTCTGTGGTTTCATCATTTTATACGGATCTGTAATGCCATATTTTCTAACCTGAAGAGTAAAGAAATTCAGTCTTGCTGTTAGTTCATCTGGGAATCTCTTTCACTTTTTGGAACAACAGGATAAAATTTTAAGACAAATTTTATTTAAAAGAGATTCAAATAAAAAAAAAACAAAGCAAAACAAATAAAAAAGATAAGAAATTCAATCCAATCAAGATTGATTGCACAATTAAGAGAATAAACCTCCCCTAACCGGTTTGGCTCAGTGGATAGAGTGTCAGCCTGCGGACTCAAGGGTCCCAGGTTCGATTCTGGTCAAGGGCATGTACCTTGGTTGCGGGCACATCCCCACTAGGGGGTGTGCAGGAGGCAGCTGATCGATGTTTCTAACTCTCTATCCTTCTCCCTTCCTCTCTGTAAAAAATCAATAAAATATATTTTTTTTTAAAAGAGAATAAACCTGTTAAAATAAATGCTCTTTTTGAGAACTAATCACTTCTCAAAATATAGAACAAAGTTTTTAATTTATTTATATATAATTGTCATGGGGTAACAAACTAAAATCATACTAAAATGAAGTGTACAAAAAATATAAGTTGGTTTCCTTTTTGTCTATAGCTAATATTACTTTTCTCCTGAGCAGCAACTCACTGGTTAACACAAGACAAACAAATCCAATCTGGTTTAATCATATGAAATTGCTCATTTCCCAAATAGCCGTCCCCATGGATCTCACTAAAGTACTGGAATAGTGTATTGGTTTGGGCAAAAGTTTGGATCAAGCCTACTTGAGCTCATCTGCCATTGAGTGTACTTAGTCCCTTAGTTTCATGACCTGTATAATGGGAACAATGATAGTAACTGCCTCATCCGGTCTCTGGAAGAGTTTAAATGACATCATGCATGTAAAATGCTTATAATGGTGTCTGGCACATTATAAGCATTCAATAGATATTTGTTACTACTTTTCTAATAAATAATTTATAAGTGTAAGTGTGATAGTTAATTTTATTTGTCAACTTGGCTATGCCATGGTACACAAATATTTGGTCAAATATTATTCTGGATATTTCTGTGAAGGTGTTTTTTTATATGAGATTAACACTTAAATTGGTAAACTTTGAGTAAAGCAGATTACTCCCCATTATGTGGGTGAGCCTCATTCAATTGGTTGAAGGCCTTAAAGAAAAAATAATGAGGTCCCCTTAGGAAGAGTGAATCCTGCCGGCAGATTGCCTTTGGACTTGAACTGCAACATTAAGTCTTCCCTAGGTAACCATCTGTGGGCCTCCCCTGAAGATGTTGGACTTGTTAGCTTACACAATCAATTAAGCCAATACCTTAAAATCTCTCTCTTTCTCTATCTCTTCACACACACACACACACACACACACACACACACACACACACACACAATTGGTTTTCTTTCACTGGAGAACCCTCAAGGGTGTAGCTTAAGGGACCTCTGAGCAGAGTAAAGAACTTGGGGTCCTTAGTTTATGTGTCTCCTGTTATTCTCTGATCTGCTTGGTGATGTCACTTGTATACCTAGGTACTCTTTGCCTAGCAACAATTTATGGCTGAATTCTATGACCGGTATAATGTATGATCTGGCCTCTTTTGCCTTAGTCATGGCTCAGTGGTGCTCCCTGGTTGTGTCAGCAGAACCTTGGTTCTTGTGGACAATATAGATCTTTCTGGAGCCTGGAATTCATTTACATTTATCACTGGTTTGTACTTTCAACCATATTGCCCAGTAATCAGAGCCACTTTTATTCTACTTCACTGATGATATTTTACAAATTATCAAGCCAAACACTTAATTACAACTAGGCCCTACTTATTCCATGTTGGAGACAAAGGAAAGCTGCATGTCAAGCTGTTTCTTTCACGCAAGTAAACTATGGGTTAACTAAGCTAAGCTGGGCTTGACTGAGTGGCTCTGCTTCAAGTTGTGGCGGTTTGGGCTGGTCTTCTCTTTGCAGGGCTATGGATCAGCAGAGCCATTCTATTCTATGTCTCATTCTCCCTGGCCCAGTGGGTTGCATGAGGCAAAATCTTCTCATGGAGATAGCAGAACCATAAAAGTCTAAAGAGAAACATGTGAAGTCTGTTAATGACTAGACTTAGAGTGGGCTCGTTGTTATATCTGTCTACATGGCCGATCCTAAAGTCTAGAGACAGGAAATATTCTGCTCACAATAAGGTTATGGTAAGTGTGTGAAGAATTGAGTCATTTAATCTACCATAATAATCCTCACACATTATTATGAATCCCCTCCCTGAGACAAAGTTGGGAGCTGCAAAATTATAACACACATCTGCCTTGTTTCTTACTTTTCTTCCCTACAATGTTCAGGTCCAGAAATGAAATGTGTCTTCTTTTCTCATATCTCATAAGCCTCCTTTATGTAAAACCCAAAGATCTGGCCTTTCAATCCTTCTTCTTATATGACAAAGAAGGAACCAAAGTAACCAGGCAATATTTTCTCAAGAAAACAGCCTGCCTCAAAAATTTAATATCTTGCTGTAAAATCCTATTATTATTTTAAAATATATTAACACTATCCACCTTCTACCTGCTACACCCCACCATGCCTAACTCATGGAAGTCACAAATGTGATATTTATTTCTATAACTTTGTCATTTTAAGGATGTTATTTGAATGGAACCATACAGTATATAACCTTCTGGGATTGGCTTGCCCCTCACCCCTGCACAGCATATTTCCTCTGATATCCATCCAAGTTGGTGCATGTCTCAATAATTTATTTCTTTTTATGACAAGATATTATTTTACCATCTGAATGTAGCATACTTTGTTTGACTATTGACCTTTTAAAGAGTATCTGAGTGGTTTCCATTTTTTTGTGGCTATTACAAATAAATTTGCTAGAAATATTAATGCACATGTTCTGTGTGAACATACTTTTTATTTCTTTGCAATAAATTGCTCAAGAGTATAGTAGCTGGTCATATGGTAGTGGCATATTTAATTTTATAAAAAATTGCCAGGCCCTTTTTCAGAGTTGCTGCACCATTTTACATTCTCACAGGCAATGATGAGCCATCCTGTTTCTTCACATCTTTACCAGCATTTGGTGTTGTCACTATTTTTTTAATTTTAGCCATTCTGATAGGTGTACAGGGGTATCTCATTGTGCTTTTAATATCCATTTTTCTGATAGCCAGTGATGTTGAAAATCTTTTCATGTGCTATGTGATATCTGCATGTCCTCTTTGGTGAACTGTCTGTTCATGTCTTTGGCCCATATTCTAATTGCCTTTTAAAAAAAAAAATGTTTGGGAGTTCTTTATACATGCTAGGTACTCTTCCTTTGCCAATTATTTTTTCAGCCTCATAACAAGATCTTAAAAGAAAATTTTAATATTGAAGAGGGCTAATTTATCCAGTTACCTTCTTCCGTTTTAACAAATGGTACAGATCAATTGAACATTCAAAGACACAAAAAATTAAACCCCACATCTTATACAAAAATTAATTCAAAATGAATTGCAGACTTAAATGTAAATATAAAGCTTCAAGGTTTTAGAAAAATATTTGACAAAGTTATTCCAAAAATATATAGGAAAAAATCTTCAGGATTCAGGGCTAGACAAAAACCCAGATAGTTTTTGTTTGTTTGTTTGTTTGTTTTTAAAGAAATTTTCTGAGCAGCACAATTCACCATAGCTAAGATCTGGAAACAGCCTAAGTGCCCATCAATAGATGAATGGATTAGAAAACTGTGGTACATCTACACGATGGAATATTATGCTGCTGTGAAAAAGAAGGAACTCTTACCATTTGCAACAGCATGGATGGAACTGGAAAGCATTATGCTAAGTGAAATAAGCCAGTCAATGAAGGAAAAATACCACATGATCTCACACATTCATGGATAATAGAGACCATTACAAACTCTTGAACAATAATAGATACAGAGGCAGAGCTGCCTCAAACTGATTGTCAAACTGCAGTGGGAAGGCCAGAGAGGGTTGGGGGGCAGAAGGGAGGGGAGTAAGAGATCAACCGAAGGACTTGTATGCATGCATATAAGCATAACTAATGGACATAAGACACTGGGGGGTAAGGGAGGGCAGGGGATTGTCAAGGGCGGGGGGGGAAAAAAGGACACATATGTAATACCCGTTGTAATACTTTTAGCAAAAAAAAACAAAAAACAAATAAAAATTAATTAAATAAATAAATAAATAAAAAATGTTCTGGCTTTATTTAGAAGCTGCTGGTCATATGATTGAAAGGCACATATGGTACAAAATTATAGTAATTCAGTTTATTATGAAATACAAAAGATTAAGTCTTTACAATTCATTACGGAGTCTTTGGAGTTTTTTTGAACTCCTATTTCATGTGTAGCAAATCAATATACCTCCAATCAAAATCATTTAAATGTGAACCCATCATATTTACAGAACTGGGCACATAGAGAAGATGTTCTAAGACTCTCCTAACATAATATAAGCAGCCTGGCAGAAGGCACAACTTCACTGAAAAATATATGTGGGTACAATTGAGTCAGTGTCTTGGGCATAAAATGCAGGCTGTACCTCTGTGTCCCCAAAGATAAGGCACAACAAACAGAGAGGTAGCCAACATCTTTGGCACTGCCTGACTGACAAGGCCCTGGGAGCTGATGGCACTGTGAGATACTGGCCCTCTGGCCAGGCCTGGGTACCTGGGACAGCTGCCTCTCACTGCCCATTGCAGTCTTTTGGGGGTGGAAGCCAGTAGTGATTGTGGGTGTGCAGAGTGGAAGGCAGGGCCCCATCTGAAACATTTGCCTGTCTGTTATGGCCCCTCCCTTCCTCAAACTGCCTGGGGTTCCCGAAGCCACAGATGGCATTGGTGAGGCATCCCACGTCTGTCCCCAGCTTCTATACTGCCTATCCTCTCTTGCTATCACACTAAACTTCAGAGCCTGGGACATTCTAGAAATGGCATCACGAATCCTAACGCTGACACTTTATTTAAAAATAAGCCTCTTTATTAGTAAGGTGAGAACAATCTCCTGCCCTCATACTAGAATAATCTCCAGTTTCAATTTCTGTGATTTCAATTACTGAGCTCAACTGTGGTCAGAAAATATTAAATGGAACATTTCAGAAAGAATTCATAAGTTTTCAATTGTATGTCATTCTGGGTAGCGCGATGAAATCTCTTGCTGTTCAGGTCTGTCCCACCTGGGATGGGAATCATTCCTTTGTCTAGCATCCCCGAGTGGATACATAAAACTGTGGATAGTACCAAACCCTTTTATATACTATGTGTTTTTTTCCTATGCATGATAAAGGTATGCTGTTCTTCCAAAGGTTGCCTCACCTGCCTTGTGGGTCATGGGCTATGGATGGGGCCATAGCTGGGTCAAGAGAGTCAGGCCCACTGCACTCCATTCTGACAGAGATACTAAAGAACAGGGATGCCCAAGGTGGGCAGACCAGCCTCTCCCAGCACAGTGCAGGCCTACATGTGGACCTCCTAGCCACAGTAACTCACCAACATCTCCAATAAGACAAACATCTCCTTCTCTCTAACATGCTACCAGGATAGGACCCCAAGCATGCTTCATTCTAAGAAAACCTCAGATGAGCTGAGAGCTACAGTACTTGAGAACAGCAATAGTGCTTTCCTCCCACAAGAAATGACTAGTTTCCATACAATGGGCATGACTGCCTTGCCCTTGCAGGATCAGCCAAAAGCTGTGAACAAAGGTGAGGTTGGGAGAAAGAAGGAGGTGGTCCAAAACCTGTGCAGATAATAGGGCTGGCCTGAATGAACAATCTCTAAGCCCCTTTCCATTGTTCCAGCAAGTTCCAACTAATAAGAAACTGCTAAGTTGATAATTCCATTACAGTCTATTCCATTTTAATTAAACGGAATGACGAAAAGAGAGCTCCATACCCTTCATCCTCCAACTGACCTTCTAAAATGGTTCTATGGAAGCTTCTTCACACCAACTTACAGGGCAGATGGGCTCAAACAAGTACTTTGCTAAATAAATAGGAATCAGAAACCCCCAAACAATGTTCCATTTTTAGAGTGTTTTCTCTCCAACAAGCTTGATGCATGACTTCTGCCCATGGGCAAATCACCTGAGGTTGTGGGAGCAAGAACTGCTCTTCTCAGCAAAAGGGGTGATGCTGATACCTACATCAATGATGTAGGTGTTGTTTACTTAAAAAGTCCTTTCAAAGTGAGAGGCAATAGCATTTACTTGAGATCAATAAGAAGGACTATTTTGGGAAGTAGTGATTCAGGCAGAAGCCCAAATGGTGTTCGGATTTGGAGACAAAGGCAATGGGTATTTATGAGAAAGGGAAGGAAACAATTGCATCAGTAGGTACAGATAATATAATATAGTAGTCTTAATTCTAAACAATGTTTTTAATTTTCAGTCCAGTAGTCATCAGCCCAGTAGTTATAACTGCTTTCTTGCTATCCTTGTGATATCCCAAATGGTAAGCCTGGACTCTATTATTACAGGTTCTTGCCCAGAACCCTAACCCATATGAGTGCCTCTTTGTGTGCCACCACAAAAGAGGATCTGCTGGACTCAGTCACACTTACCTGTGAGATTTAGGACCAGAAAACCTGTGTGTGCCCACTAACAGGACTGACCTACTGGACAGTGCACACTTACCAGCATGGTCCTACCAGGACCCCACCCCTTTCAGATGTGGGGAAACCTGAACTAACCTGTGTCCCTGATTAAAGTGCCTGAGATGGTTCCAATGTTTCTGAAGTGCCCATCGAGTTTTCCAAGGGTGTTTAAAAGGAAATGACTTTAGGCCAAGGGCTCAGAGAATTTGGCCAGTACTCAGAGCTCTTGGGAGAGTACAGATGGTTCCAGTCTTATTCCCATGTCTACTCTCACTATCAAATGATCCATCTTCTCTATTCTGGCCTCCCTAGTCTGTCAGCAATGAGGGACTTATGTAGAAAGGGTGGAACCCTACTTTAGTCAACAGAGGACTTTACATCCACTGGTGAGGTAATCTCCTAGATATATGATCTACCTGGGAACACGGAGGGGCACTGTAAATAGTGTTAGAGTGCTTGCTTTAATCCCTTTTGGCCCAACTGAAACATGAAAATTAAACTGGAATGTGTGATTCTTCCCCTGGGCAGGATGCAAAGGTGATTTCCTGGGTTCTTGTCCAGGTGGATTAGAAGAATGAAGCCACGGGCAAAAGGTGGTATAGGACAAAACAACAAGAAAGCCCATTGCATGGGGGAACATATTTGCCAATGTTATCTCCGATAAGGATTTAATCTTCAACATCTACAGGGAACTCATACAACTTAACAAAAAGGAGATAAACAATCCAATCAAAAAATGGGCAAAGAACCTAAATAGACACTTTTCAAAAGAGGACATCCAGAAAGCCAAGAGACATATGAAAACATGCTCAAAGTTTCAAATTTGCATGCTCCAAGAGATGTAACTCAAAACAACAATGAGGTACCATCTCACACCTGTCAGAATGGTTATCATCAACAAATCAACAAACAACAAGTGCTGGAGAGGATGTGGAGAAAAGGGAACCTTCCTGCACTGCTGGTGGGAATGCAGACTGGCGCAGCCACTGTGGAAGATAGTATGGAATTTCCTCAAAAAATTAAAAATGGAACTCCCATTTGACCCAGTAATCCCACTTCTAGGACTATATCCCAAGAAACCAGAGACACCAATCAGAAAGGATGTATGCACCCCTATGTTCATAGCAGCACAATTTACCATAGCTAAGATTTTGAAACAGCCTAAATGCCCATCAGCAGATGAATGGATTAGAAAACTGTGGTACATCTACACAATGGAATACTATGCTGCTGTAAAAAAGAAGGCATTCTTACCATTTGCAACAGCATGGATGGAACTGGAGAGCATTATGCTAAGTGAAATAAGCCAGTCAATGAAAGAAAAATACCACATGATCTCACTCATTTATGGATAATAAAGAACATTATAACCTGATGAACAAAAAGATAGATACAGAGGCAGAGAAGCATGGAACAGACTGTCAAACTACAGTGGCAAGGCTGGGGAGAGTTGGGCGGGGGGGAGGTAAGAGATCAACCAAAAGACTTGTATGCACACATATAAGCATAACCAATGGACACAAGAGACTAGGGGGTAAGGGAGGCCAGGAGAAGGTCAATGGGGAAAAAAAGGAAACATATGCACTATTCTTTGTAATACTTTAAGCAATAAAATAAAATTTTTAAAAAAGGTGGTATAGGAAAAGGTGGAAATTTATTGAGAAACAAGCACAGACTCCCATGTGGGGAGCAGGAGGGAGACCCACTAAGTCCCTTTTTTCTAAGGTTTATAAAGGCTGCAGTTCTTTGTGTCCTGATATCCCCTCTGATTGGTCACTATAGCAGCTTCAGAGCTTAAACCCCACGTGGGGTTCCCTCTTTTTCTCCCTTTTGTTTTACTATTCCCTGTGGCCTTCCTCTTTAGTCTGTGAATGGGCAGCTTCCTCTCCCTTTATTCTGTAAATTTATACCTTTTGGCAGCTCCCAGCTCCCTTATTCTGTGAATGTATGCCTTCTGGAAGCTCCCAGCTTTGAAGTCCCATGGTTCTCCCCCAGGCACCCCCTAATTCCTAAAACTTCCTAAACCTGCCCATTTTACCACTAAAAACTCCTTTTACTACTTTTTCTAGTCCTCTGTTTTATGTTTTTTCACACAGGAGAAAAAAAAAGTCCTCTACTTCAGGACCTTTATGCCCTCTGGCACAAGGGTATGTGCAGGGAACAATAGCATGTAGTGCCTCCTGAGCAGGAGCATTTCCTTGTAGGCTTTCCTCTTGTTCTAGTAAGGATTAAGATTCCCTCCAATCCCTTCAAGTCTAAGGCTAGTTTCTTAGAATTCAAACCCTGGGAAAGTTGTCAAACTTATTTGACCAAAAGATGTGACTTTTTTTTCAGCGCCAAGACATTATTGTTTTCGATGAGTCCTGGGTATGGAAAGAGGTGGCAATGGTGTCTGGAGGTGGTATCCCTATGTGTGAGTATGGCTTGTGACCTAGTGGAAACAAACTGAACAACAATTATAATACAATAGAGGCCCAGTGCACAAAATTTGTGCACTTGGGGGGGGGGGTGTCCCTCAGCCTGGCCTGCATCCTCTCGCAGTCCAGGAACCTTTGGGGGATGTCCAACTGATGGCTTAGGCCAGTGGTCGGCAAACTCATTAGTCAACAGAGCCAAATATCAACAGTACAATGATTGAAATTTCTTTTGAGAGCCAAATTTTTAAACTTAAACTATATAGGTAGGTACATTGTTATTAACTTAATTAGGGTACTCCTAAGGCTTAGGAAGAGCCACACTCAAGGGGCCAAAGAGCTGCATGTGGCTCGCAAGCTGCAGGTTGCGAACCACGGGCTTAGGCCCACTAAGCTGTCAGTCGGACATCCTTAGCATTGCCATGGAGGGGGGAGAGGCACCCACCACTGCAGCTTTGCTCACCAGCTGCGAGCCCAGTTTCTGGCTGAGTGGCGCTCCCCCTGTGGGAGCACACTGACCACCAGGAGACAGCTCCTGCTTTGAGTGTCTGCCCCCTGGTGGTCATTGCGCATCATAGTGACCGATCATTCCACCATTCGGTCATTTGCATATTAGCCTTTTATTATATAGGACTAGAGGCCGGGTGCACAAAAATTTGTGCATTGGAGAGGGGGGGTCCCCCAGCCCAGCTTGCCCCCTATCACATACTGGGAGCCCTCAGGGGATGTCCTACTCCCTGCTCCCTGCTTCCCTTGGGGAGCGGGCCTAAGCCGCAGTCTGGCCTCCCTTTGTGGGAGGCGACCGGGCTGATCAGAGGAAGGCACCAGCCCCATCACTCCGCTGTTGCAGCCACTGCCAGTCACCGTAGCCACCAAGGTGTTTTCATCAACATGGACTCCAGTCCCTTTACCATGAAAAAATGACAACTTT
>NW_005359840.1:1827151-1829251 GCF_000412655.1 Myotis brandtii
GAGGCATTAGGCCTGGGCAGGGGACCCCCAGCTCTCCGCGATCTCCCGCTCCGCCCCTGCCCAGGCCTAACGCCTCTGGCCGAGGCATTAGGCCTAGGCAGGGGACCCCCAGCTCTCCCCAATCGCCAACTCGGCCCCTGCTCCCTGTTGCCGGCTCCACCCCTGCCCAGGCCTAATGCCTCTGACTGAGGCGTTAGGCCGGGGCAGGGGACCCCCAGCTCCCTTCGCCGGCTCAGCCCTTGCTTCCCGCGATTACTGGCCGGGGGGGGGGGCAAAGGTGGCCCGGTTCTTCGATCAGGGGCTGGGCTGCCGGCTCTTGGCTGCCACCTCGGTTTCCGATCACCGTCAGCGGCAGGGGGCTTCTTCCATCCTTCCCCTTTTGCCTCCTGGCATTTCGCCTATGTATGCAAATTAACCGCCATCTTTGTTGGAAGTTAATTTGCATATCATCCTGATGAGCCAATGGGAAGCGTAGCGAAGGTATGATCAATTACAATGTTTGTCTTTTATTAGTGTAGATATGCTGTAGATGAGGCCACCTAGAACTATAAAAAATGCAAAAAATTCACTGTTAACTCATTCTTGAATTGCCCCCATTTAAAATCAAATTTACCCCTTGTGGGGCATGTGCTGCACCTTGGGAACCACAGGACTTGACACTTTTCCTCTCTGAGCTTCATTTATGAATACTGCTGGCTCTGCCACTGCTCCCTGACATCTCCAGATCCCTCCCTGCTCCCTGCAATCGCAGGCTCCTCCCTTGCCCAGGCCTAACACCTCTGGCAAAGGCATTAGGCCTGGGCAGGGGACCTCCAGCAATCCGCAATCTCCCGCTTTGCCCCTGCCCAGGCCTAATGCCTGTGGTCTAGGCCTAATGCCATGGGCAGGGGACTCCCTGCTCCCCGCAATTGCAGGCTCCTCCCCTGCCCAGGCCTAACGCCTCTGGCAAAGGCATTAGGCCTGGTCAGGGGACCCCCAGCTCCCCGCCATTGCCGGCTCCGCCTCTGCCCAGGCCTAATGCCTCTGACCAAGACATTAGGCCTGGGCAGAGGACCCCCTGCTCTTGATCACTGTCTCTGCCCATGCCCAGGATAACTGACTCCATCCCTGCTCCCCATAATGGCTGGTTCCGCCCCTGCCCAGACCTAAGGCCTTTGGTGGAGGCATTAGGCCTGGGCAGGGGACCCCCAGCTCTCCCCAATCGCCAACTCGGCCCCTGCTCCCTGTTGCCGGCTCCACCCCTGCCCAGGCCTAATGCCTCTGACTGAGGCGTTAGGCCGGGGCAGGGGACCCCCAGCTCCCTTCGCCGGCTCAGCCCTTGCTTCCCGCGATTACTGGCCGGGGGGGGGGGCAAAGGTGGCCCGGTTCTTCGATCAGGGGCTGGGCTGCCGGCTCTTGGCTGCCACCTCGGTTTCCGATCACCGTCAGCGGCAGGGGGCTTCTTCCATCCTTCCCCTTTTGCCTCCTGGCATTTCGCCTATGTATGCAAATTAACCGCCATCTTTGTTGGAAGTTAATTTGCATATCATCCTGATGAGCCAATGGGAAGCGTAGCGAAGGTATGATCAATTACAATGTTTGTCTTTTATTAGTGTAGATATGCTGTAGATGAGGCCACCTAGAACTATAAAAAATGCAAAAAATTCACTGTTAACTCATTCTTGAATTGCCCCCATTTAAAATCAAATTTACCCCTTGTGGGGCATGTGCTGCACCTTGGGAACCACAGGACTTGACACTTTTCCTCTCTGAGCTTCATTTATGAATACATACGCATATACCCTGGGAATTGTAATCTCTTCTCAGCCTACCTCACTGGGTTGTCATGAGGAGGTTCTGAGCTAATAAACCTAGAAATGTTTCATCAAGTAAGTGATGTCTAAACAGAAGGGATTGTTATTTTTAAGCCCACAAGTACCCTTGCAGGTAGCAGGTGCTGATTAAGGGAGGAGGGCATGATTGTCTCCTGGGACTGTAGCTATCGAGGCTTTTCAGAGGGATCCGCAAGCCTCGGAGGGGTGGGCTATGGCCAGCAGCCCTGTAGTGGTGGCTGTCCCTGGAGGCACTGGCTGGGGGGGTGGTAGGGGGGTGCTGGGGGGG
>NW_005359840.1:1829274-1830316 GCF_000412655.1 Myotis brandtii
TGGAGAGGCCGAAGGGGGAGTAACTGTCAAACCTCTCTGCTTGGTGCCATTCTTTAAATTGTATGTGGCTGTTTTGCAGCTGTAAGTGCTCCAAGTGCCTCGGGGGCACTGACAGGTCATCGCTGGTGTGCTATTGTTGTGGGAGCCCCTGGTGGGGGTGGCAGGGGAAGAGATCAGGAGTCAGAGGTGCGGGCTGCAGCTACCCGCAAGGCTGGGTCTTCTCCTCATCCGGTCAGCCTCACCATCCCCCAGAGAGTGCAGGGGGATTGGAAGAGCTCCCTGTGGCCACTTCCTCTTCCTTCTTTGTAGTCCAGGCTCCTGTCAGGTGCGCTCCTCAGATCCCCAGGAATTGGCTCCGGCTGTCCCGCCCCTCCATAGCTTCCTGCCACCCCCGCACCACTAAGCTCCCCCCAGCCGCCCGCCTGTCAGGAGACTGCTGGGGAGCCCTGTTATGGGCAGTGCAGTCCTGGGGCAGAGGGTGGGGGTGTGGGGAGCAGCTCCAGTAAAGTTCAGCAAACCCCGGGTCCCCATCGGGATTCTACTGTGGGGTCGTGGGAGAGTCTGCCTGGGTGGGATGAAATTGAGCAAGACCTGGAGTCCCACCCCATGGCCCCGCAGCCCCTCCCACCCTGCTGAGCGGTCATTATGTGACAACGTCCTGGCTATTTTGCATATTATTCTATTACTAGTAGCCTGGTGCACGAAAATCGTGCACTGGGGTAGGGGGGGTGGAAAGGGGCCCCTCAGTCTGGCCTTCACCCTCTCCAATCTGGAATCCCTCAGGGAATGTCCAACTACCTGTTTGTGCCCACACTTTTAACAGATAACAGCTCCATTGTTGTTCCTTTATTATGCTTAAAACCACTGGAATTAGTAGGTATTCAAAGTGTGTATACATTTTGGGGGGGGACACCCTGTATATCTCTAGTCAGTGGTGAAAGAAACCAACAGCAGATTTGGAACCCCCAGACAGGGAACCTTGCTCATTCCCCACATGTCTCCCCACTTCACTTTCCACCTTCATGGGCAGCAGGAGAATCAA
>NW_005359840.1:1831601-1850641 GCF_000412655.1 Myotis brandtii
TTCTGGCATTTATTTACCTTCTATGCCTGTCACTGGAGCTGAGAGCTGGCTTTCTCTCTGAGGCTCGGCTGCTGAAAGCAGGTTACTGGCCTTTGTTTACCTTCTGTATTTGATACAATGTTGCGGTCTTGCTGGCTGAAGCCTGGCTGACTGAAAGCGGGTTTCTGGGGTTTTGTTTAGCTTCTATATTTGTTACAATGTTTCAAACTGCAAGCTCAGAGGCCGGCAAGGCAGGCGGGGAACCTGGCTTCCTCCATCACTGGAGCAAGCAAGCCTCCCTGTTAGCTTCAAGCTGCCTGGCTGCCGGCCGCCATCTTGGCTGGCAGTTTTAATTTGCATCTCCCTGACTAGCCAATGGGAAGGGTAGCAGCCGTATGGCTAATTACCATGTTTCTCTTTTATTAGATAGGATTAGTATAGATGGTACAGTGGAAGGAAAAGCGTTTTTGTGTTCAATGATTCCAAGTCTAAGGATGGGAGAAAAGTAAGCATTAGTCTGGGGAGTCATAGCTAAATATTCAAGAAAACTATACAAATTTAGGATTTAGTTCAATTCATAGATGAAGAATAAAACTTGGAAACAAATGATTAGAGCTTATTTGCAACTATGTATTATAGTTTGTTGAAACATATTTTTTCACCCTAAAATCACCTTTATTTTTGTTAAAGACCAATTTATTTATTGTATTAAGTCTAGCTTTAATTTGGCCTGATTGTTTGCATGAATACAATAAGAATAGTAATTGACTATACTGTATAGACTCTTTTAAAATCTGCTTTGCTGGAATCTCATGATTAAGCTTTAATGAGCCCCTCGGGGCAAAGAAGCCCAGCCACTTAGCTGCTATCAGGATTGCCTGCAATACCTGTAGACTTGGGTGAATTCCTCAAGTTGAGGTCCCCAATAATGTCTTGAGGTTCCTTCCTTGCCATCTCTCAGGAAAGCAACCTTTGTTTCTTACCTGGAAAGACTGCCATGAACCACGTACCAAGTAAGGTACCAGGCTTTTCTCCAAGGTGCTCTCTTTGGCTTCAAGTCTTCTGGTGACATCCCAAGTCTAGGCATGTCCCTCTTAGACATGACACTCCAGACAAAGTCTTGGTTAACAAAACCACTATTGGAATCTGGTCTTATTGGATTCATGCAAAGAAACATATTGGCATGACTCATTCATTAAGAATTTCCAAATTCTGGAAGGATAGGTAGGGAGAAAAATATATAATTTACTAAATTGCTTTAAAATGCTTCCTTGTATCTGAAAAACGAAGATGAAAAACTAGCAATACTTTCAATAAAAGTTGTAAAAACTATATAATTATTTTTAGTTTACTTAATCCCATAATCTAATTGTTTTCCTAATTTTTTTTCTGTCAATGTTTTAATCTAGGAAACATACTTGAGTGTACAATGAGCCTTCTAGTTCTTCTGTTTACTGGCTTAATCTTTACTCACATGATTAAAAGCATTGAAGTGTTATTTTAAAGAGTCTCATTTTCTTTTTTAAACATTATAAGCCTTGTCAAAATGAGGCCATCAAAAGTTTTGGCTCTACTCCATAAAAACTGGAAGAGAAAGATGTTAATGTTGTAGCACACACCCCGGGTAAACGTAATCCCTATTATACGTATGATGACTAGCTAATGCCAAGATTTAGTTCTTGAATAAAAATTTCTAGGTTACTCTGTAAATACTAGGTTATCCTGTAAATAGCAATGGAATTTTTAAAATTTTCCTTTTTAAACTTGGATGTACTCTTGAAAATCATTCTTTTGTTTAGTACTTATTTACATATATGCAAATTTTACTCCAGATCAGATGGGCCCCCAGCCAATCTGAAGAGCAGGCTGGGTGAGGGTCTGAGCTATCATATACCCTCCAGTCTATAAGCTTTAAAATTCCTCTGCCCTTTTTAAAAATTCTTTCTTCTTCCACCTTTCTTTCTGCATGAACCATTTATCCTGTGTCCTCAGTTGGGGAAGATAACAGCTTGTTATTTACAGGCAGGCTATAAATTGTCTACATGGTTTGGTCTTTATTTTAACTTTCTTGTCTGGGTTGCCCTATTCCACTTATCGTAGCTTACTGGCTTGTGCCATTTATATAATTTCCTTTCAATATTTCTCTTCTCATTCTACCACTTTCGTGAACCTTCTTCACAAATCTTACCATCTTCAGAAATAACCAGTTTAAGAATCCATTCTCTATTTCCCTCAAAATGCATCTCCATGCCTTATGCCTTCTATAATCCCACTGTATCATTTCCAACCAATAATTCTTAGAAGCCTTCATTTCTAATAACCAAGAAAAGCAAATAACTGGTCATTTCTTAGATTGACCCTTTTAAATATTTTAAAGGAACTTAATTTCATTAAAAACATGAGACATATTTATAGCTTTATTTTAGAGATTTTTTGTAATAAAGACAAAAACAGGTGACCTACTCATCAATAGTTTGACAGCTGAAATGAGTTAAGTTGATTGCAGCACATGGTTGTCTTTCCCAAAAATAAAACTAATTTCCCTAGGTATCTTGTAGCTCTTCATTCTATTGGGAGCATTTTAGGTAACCTGACAGAGAAAAGCTACGCCCCGGGACGCAGTCCCTCCCAGCCGCAGTGTGCCAATTTCCCCAAGTCCATGCCCTCTGAGTACTGCAGGCCAGGTGCTGGCACTGGAGCCAAAGGGAATGCAGTTATTTATAGGGCCTTCCCTCTGGAGCTGCCCAGGCATGTTAATCCCAGCAAAGGGGGGTGGTGTGGGCAGCTAGAGGTGGGTATGGCCTGGGAGGGGCAGGGGAAGGCCGTGACTCAGGAATATCTGCCCTCCTTACATGCCTCCCTGCAGCCCAGATGTGGGGCTGGGGCCCTGGGAATGCCCCCACGCCCCGCAGGTCAGCCACCCCCAACTGCTGTGAGTGACTGCTCATCTGTGCCTTGGGGATGCGCACTGTGGTGGTCACCCGTGGATGCCACCCACCCTGCAGGAGATGGGGGTTGCAGGGCCTTGGGATGGTCCCTCTCCCCCCACTCGCCCTGCCGGCTGGCATGGAAACTGAGTCTCACACCAGGCCCTAGGGCGGGGGACTTCTCTGGGCAAGATGAGGAGTGTTTGCACCACTTGCCACTGTGGCACAGCTTCTGGCCTTGTCCCTTAAGCCCTGAGGAGCACCTAGTTATGGCCTAAGGGGCACCATGGATACTTTAGGGAGGGCTTGCCTAACAATCTACGCAGAGTTTGGTTTCCTTCTAATTCAGAGGTACAGAGAAGGGTAGGGTCCAAACCCAGGAGAAGGCGGCCTTCGAGGGGTGGGGCTCAGCACAGCGGGACCCCAGTGGGAATTGTCTGTCTGAGTCAATATCCTAAGAGCAGAAAAGAGTAGACGAATCTCCAATTAAACCTGCCCGGGAACTGGGCCAGGGTTGGACGTTGTCTTGTGGGTCGTAGAGCGCTGCTTGGGTTTCATATACATGCCTCAGTTTCTCTCTTCCACTGTCTAGAACAGCAGAGAGGATCCAGAGTGCTGAGTGACCAGCCATTCTATGCACTTCCTGGATGGGTCAGATTTTAATTACTGTTGTATTTAAGAGTCTATATGAGGCCCTTGCAAGTATTAGGGCTTAATCCCAGACACCTCTGTACCTCCTTTCTCAAGAGAGGATATTTGAGATTTTTGGACCAGAGGGAGGAAATTGCCTCTCTGATCTTCAGAGCCTGGGTAGTTGTCCAAGTACTCATTCTGTTCTTGTTTGGACTTTGTCTTGAAACTGGCGGGGGAGCCTACTGCTCTCTAACCCAGTCTGGCAACCAGTTTATCCTTCCATGGGAATTTTGTTATGTGGCACCCACCCTAGTGGCATTTAAGTGGCTGACTCATGCCCACTTTTTAAATTGCCCAGAGTCTTTGCCTAAGAAATGGAAAGTGAAATGCCCACTTGAGACAGCAGCCAAATTAAGTGGCTGGTGGGCACCTGGCAATGTCTCCAAAACTATAAAGGGGATAGTTAGAAGGTGACAGAGTCCGCTTACTTCCCACACAGTGTGGAAAGATGACATTGCACAAGCCCCACGTTGGGTGCCAAATCTGATACTCCGAATGGCAAGCTCAGACTCTTAGCATCACAGGTTCTTGTCCTATGAAGTTTGAAAAATAAAATTCACAGACTAAAAGATTTTAAGCAAAGTGTAGAGGGACCGCCCCTGGGGAGAGGTCCCCAAATGGAGAAAAACTTGCTCTCTCTCTAAAATGGAACAAAACTTAGTGATACGGAATTTTTGGACTGAAACCCAGATTCTTTGTCTGCCGGAGTCAAAGAATGAATCCATGGACAGAGGGTAGTGTAGTAAAGGTGGAGATTTATTGAAGAACAAGTACAAACTCCCACGTGGGGAGGAGGAAAGGTTCCCATTGACTTCCCGTTTCCGTGGTTTATAAAGGCTGCAGTTCCTGTGTCCTGATATCCCCTCTGATTGGTCAATATTCCCTTTCGAATTGGTTACTATAGTGACTCCTGAGGCCCTCCTCCCTCATTGTCCTCCCATTCCTTCTGGGCTTTCTTCCTCCTTCTTTATTTTGGAGATATAGACCTTTCTTGGCTACTTCCAGTTCCCTTGTCTTATGGAAATATAGCTGCACCTGGCTTCCTTGTGTTATGGAAATGTACCTTCTCCCAGTCTGTAGCCCTGTGTTTTTCCATGGACCCCAATTCTAAAAATTCCCTAGGCCTGCCTATGTTCCCTTAAATTCCTGTTTCACTAGTTCTGTGAGTCTCTTTGTCTACGGATTTATAAATGCTGGTAGCTTCTTTGTCTGTACATCCTATCTTCTGATTGGACCCTTCCTCATTTTATGTCCCCTGTTCTTTCCTAATTGGCCACTTTCCCCCTTCTCCCTGCATGGTATCAGTTTCAAAGTTTCAAAACTCACCCGGTGCCCCCCTCTTCTTCCCCTTGTCTTATAACATTCTTGTAAACAATCTGGCGGCTTGGAGCTGTCTCTGCCAGTCACATATGCATCCCTCTTCCTGGACCCTTCCCTAAAACTGTCTCTCCTGTTTCTAAAACCCTTTCACTTGCAAACTGTTTTCGGTATACAAGGTTGCTTTAGGCCCCTTCCAAAGATTATTTTGCCCTGTTTTAACATTTCAAAGGTTTGAGAAACAGGACATGCATGGCACTTCCTCTGGTATGGCAGCTCTGGCTCCATTTTAAGGGCTCTGTTTATATATATGTTTTGACAGTATACACAGAGAAAAATCTCTGAAAGATGTTTCAGAAATTCTATGCTTGGAAAGAGGTTAAGTAGCAAAGCTGGCACAGAATTGACAACACTTCATTTAGGGAAACAGCCCCAGCAGGTGTTCCCAAAATGCCAGCTGAAGACAGGAAGGCATACAAATTAGTGCCTGCCTTCAGAGGGATGGGGTTCCCACAGACCTGTGGTTTCCAGAAGGCCCTTGCCACCCCCTAATGGGAAGGAGACAGGATTTTCCTGGCCAGCCCTCTCAGAGGACAAGCTCCCAGCCCTGAGCACCCTTGTGTCTGGCAGCTGGAATTGTAAAAACAGAAAGACAATTACCACCCAGGCAAGGGGTGCTGTGCAGGTGAGGACAGGATGAAGGCAGCTGTCACTGCGGGGACCTGACCCCTAGAAGTCCTTGCCATGGAGACCCAGACCAGCCATCCGCTGGGTGCTGGGTCAGCAGATCCTCACAAGAGCGCTGCGTTAAATGACTAGCACCTGGAAGATGCTCTGAGGCGCAAGGCTGTTGGGGCAGGGGCCGAGGCTGGCCAGGAGGCCACCATGGGGCTCTGAGGAGTGACCACAGTGGCTGACTGTGCTTCACAAAGAAAAATAGAAAAACCCCAGGCTGCCCTGGCCTCGTGGCCCAGTTAGTTGGAGCCTCATCCTGTGCTCCAAAAGGTTGCGGGTTCAATCCCCCATCAGGGGGCCTACGGGAGGCAACTGATCAATGTTTCTATTTCTCTCTCTTTCTCTCTCTCTCTCTCTCTCTCTCTCTCTCTCTCTCAAATCAATAAAAAAACATATCCTTAGGTAAGGATTAAAAAATTTTAAAAAAATTGAAAAACATTATAAAATAGCAAAAACAAAACACCACTCTGGAAGTCAGAAGCTGAAGCTTCTGTACTAGTAAACTGGATAAAAACATCCCTGAACATTCCTTAGCTTAGCCTGTTCCCTCTGAGATCACTTCCAACTCTAACACTGTGAATATTTGCTGAGATAAAGCTAAAAGATGGGCGTGCTCTTAAACTCCTGGACAGGCCTTCCACCTTTAGAAAGGGGGAGGAAATGACCGCGGCCATCTGGGAAGGTTGAGGTCTTATATTAAAGGCCATGACCCACAAAGTGAGATGATAAGGCCTAGCCTAGCACAAACTAAGTGTTTATGATTTTATACCATCTGGAGTTTATCTAACCAAATAGACCAGGACAAGGGCTAAGGCAACTAATCACCTGACAAACAGCTGATTGTTAGTAATTGTCAGCTAAATTTTTAGAAAAAATAATTGACTAAAATTATTTTAAAAATATACAGGAGAAAAATCTCCAAGATTGAGGGCTAGGGGGAAAATCTAATTTTCAATGTCAAAAGCTGAACATTACCTGGGTCTTATTCTTTGTGTTCCTTCTGTTACAAACTCTAATTTCCCTTCAGACCGGAGTGCCTCAGGCAGATTAGACTTATAACTGTGTGTTTGAAAAAGCAAAAGAGAAAAAGTACATCTATGTTTTTCAAAATATTACCTTGTTTACTCACTTTAATATAAAATTGACCAAAACTTTCAGATATTACATTGGTCAACAAAAACAACCACGAATCTGCCTCCTGTGCAGTGAATTTTACTAGAGCATATAATTTCTGTATTTCCCAAAGTCAGTCTGTTCTAACTCCATGACACTGCATCTCACCAGGTTTCTCATAGATAAGAAAGCATACCAATGTAGACAGTAACTTGTCTCTCTGCTTTTTCTGTATCCATGCCTATATTGAAATTTGGTGGGCATAGAAAGTAGCTTACCAATAATTCACCCTGTTTAGTCAACTACCCAAGGAAGTAAATACATTTTTCTGTGTTAACAGGACAAAACGAACAAACTTTACATAAGTGTGACTTAGCTTAGAGTGAGAATGAGAAGTGAATTTATAGGTCACCCATTCATAATGACCAGTTTGCCACTTTATATAGAAGCACATATTTAAGATAAAGTAATTCTTTGTCCATAGAAATAAACATTTATGGCACTTAATTCCTATTTCAATTAGCACTAAATGCTACACACTAACTAAATGCTTCCTGAACTTCATCAGAAGACTCACCCTTCTTAAAATGTAAATATTCCAGGAAAAAGTGGGCTCATTGATAACTAGTTGAAGGCAGGTGAGGGTGAGGGAATCAAGCATGAAATGGTCAAGGTTGATAGAGATCTGAGAAGCCTACAAATAAGGAAAACATAAATGCAAGGAGGATGGGAATACCATACTTGCTTTACCTCACATATTTACAACACGAAAGTGAGAAACTGGCAAAAGCTACATTATTGTATAGCCAGAGCTCGCTGATCTCTTTTAACACCAATATATGGTAAGAACAGCTCTCCAAATTATATTGGCCACAGGTTCAAGTGACAGATTATAGTTTCTGTGAGAGCCAAGCCCCCGATCAGTGAAGCATACTCAACTGAAGCACAGTCTAGGGCACTTTGAGCCACTCACACCAGAGAGCAATGAACTGACTTTCCAAAAGTGGACCATCACTGCCCATATTAGTTGGGATTTAAAATGTATTTGTGGTTAATTTTCTTTTGGCTTCATTTAGTGAATAAATAAATAAATGGAACAGCTAACTTTATAAAGTTATATATTTAAAAACTTAATGAGGGTTACTTGATAATACTTTAGAATATTTTTTCCAACTCTCATTTCTCACTATCTGCCCCTTTAAAGATATGGTATATATCAACATTCTCACTAAACGATAATGTTTTGTCTTTTTACATGTGGTTTTAAAAACACATCCTCAACTTGCATTTTTATGACATTCTGAGGACAAATACTTCCATATGATCAGATCACCTCTTTATATTGGAAGTCAAGGGGAAAATAGAATTCAATATATTTTACACACCATTATAGCATGGCTAAAGTAATAGCATTTAAAACAATCTTACTAATTCATGTATATCTCCTGGATGCTGACTACTGGAATACAATCTTCCATTGTTGTCTCTCCATTTCCCCAAACAGAAAGAAACCTCTAGGAGCACATTCTTTCATTAAGTATTTTAACATGTTCATTTCATCTCTCCATTCACCACCTGTGAAATAAACACCTGTGAAACTTAAATTGAATGTCAGACTTTCCCCAAGCAGTTTTTAAAGAACTGATTTCTAAAGAGACAATGTAGAAAGCCTCATGTCCAATAGTTTTTTAACCTAAGCATTTCCAAAAAGAATTGTTTCTTCCTCAGGTTAAATGTATTATCAGGAGGATATAACCTATGATCATAGCCAAGGAAATGACACATTAAACTGTAAAATGAAACAATTTTTATGAGTCTTTTTAAAAAATGTAATTTTTTACTATCAAAACATATAATAATTTGTGCAACAAAATATTAATTGATAATAACCATGTAAAAATTAATGCAGATTCTTCAAGGGGCTAAATTACTCCAGTTGCTTGAAGTTAAGGTTTACGCTCAAATACAGTCCAGTATTTTTCTGAGGGAGTAGACAGAACTTGAACACAAGCAGTTAGCAACTTATAAAGGCTTTGTGGGGTTTTTTGAAAGTTCATGTGTCACTTTTATGGTACAGAAAACACATTCATAAAACTCACATATAAATGACACAATGATTCTTAGGCTAGCCCACAAAGGCCTATCTAATAATTAGTGTGGTTTACATGTTGTATATGTAAAGTGAACAAGCACAAAACTTTAAAATAACAATTATGTGTAGCTGGGATCCACATATAAAAATAATTATGTGATTACATTTTCAAAAGGTAATCACACTAGGTTTGTTTTTTTTTTATTTATGAACTATAGTTGGCATGCAATAATATATTAGTTTCAGGTGTATAGCACAGTGATACCTTATGAAATAGTCGTCATGATAAGTTTAATAATTATCTGTCACCACACAAAGTTATTATAATATTGTTGGCTATATGCCCTTTGCTGTGTATTACATCCCATGATTTATTTATTTTATAACTGGAAGTTTCTACCTCTTAATCCCCTTCACTTATTTTTCCTATGCCCCTGCCACTCCCCTCTGGTAACCATCAGTTCATCCTCTGTGTCTATGGGTTTGTTTCTGTTTTGTTTTGTTTTCTTTTTAGATTCCGCATATAAGAGAAATCATATGGTATTTTTCTCTGACTTATTTCACTTAGCATAATAGCTTCTAGATCCATTCATGTTTTCACAAATTGCAAGATTTTATTTTTTATGGCTGAGTAATATTCTATTCATACATCTATTGATGTGCACTTAGGTTGTTTCCATATCTTGGCTATTGTAAATAATGCTTTAATGAAAATAGGGGTACATATAATTTGAAAATTAGTGTTTTCAATTTCTGTGGATAAATACAAGTGGAATTGCTGCATCATATGATAGTTCTATTCTTAATAGTTTGAGGAACCTCTATACCAGCGGTTCTCAACCTGTGGGTCGCGACCCCTTTGGCGGTCGAATGCCAGAGGGGTCGCCTAAGACAATCCTGCATATCAGATATTTACATTACGATTCATAACAGTAGCAACATTACAGTTATGAAGTAGCAAGGAAAATAATTTTATGGTTGGGTCATAACATCAGGAACTGTATTTAAAGGGCCAGAAGGTTGAGAACCACTACTCTATACTGTTTTCCATAGTAGCTGTACCAATTTACAATCCTACCAATAGTGCAGGTGTAGCCACTATGGAAAACAATATGGAATTTCCTTAAAAAATAAAAATGGAACTGCCTTTTGACCCAGCATTCCCATTTCTGGGAATATATCCTAAGAATCACTGAAGTCTATTCTACCCACCCTAATAAAAACTGCAACCAAGTACTTCTACTTCAATCCCAGGTTTTTTTTTAACCCCATTACACAGCTTTGTATGTCATCCATAGTACTTATGACCTGCTAACACTTTGTATGATTTAGTAATTTGTCATATCCCTAACTTATTATTTATCTTCCTCTGCTAGGATTTAAGTTTCATGATAGAAGAGCTTTTTAATTTCTGTTTTGCTTACTGATGTATGTTTATTCAGTGCTTACTATATGCCAGATCCTTCTTTAGGCACTAACATATAGTAAGCACTCAATTAATATTAGCGGAGAGAAATAATAAACTCCCTCTTGTTCAAGGACTTTCAGTGACTCCTGTATAATCAGATAGGCTAAAGCTCTCCTCATTTTCTAAACCCTTTAAAGTTTATTGACATACTAGTTACATATTACCCTTCCTCCTCAATTTTCATCCTTTGATCTCATAAGTCCCATCTCTTCAGAGTCCCCCAACTGTCCACCTTTACAAAAGAAAGACCCGATTTGTGAAAATTGTATGATAATCCTTCATAACCTGTCCTCGTTATGTTTTCTTCCAGTCTTAGCCTCTGCCATTTATCTTTCCTTGCAGTCCTATGACACATAGACGGCACACAAAGACCATTCCTTCTTCCCTTTCACTTAAATGTCATTTCCTCAAGGAAGTTTCACAAGATCAGAGAGTCAGTATGTTGTATTCATTTACTCATTCACTGCATTTCACATAAGAGCCACCTAGTGTATGCCAGATACTGCCCTACATGCAGATCTACAATATGAAATGCAGATCTAAATTGTCTGAATCCAAGGCCAGTCTTCTTTCCACTGTATCACAAACATCAACTCACATTCATCTCACCTTCATCATAGGGTAGGCTCCTGAAAAAACTCCACTGGGGAGGCATCCAGCACAGAGGTGGATATATGAACCTGGGAATCAGATCTCTATATGCACAGTACTTTTCATGTCTTCATTCCTTATATGTCTAAAATAAAGTTATATATACTATATAATAAAGCTATTATATATACACTAGAGGCCCGATGCACGAAATTCGTGTAAGTGGCTTGGCCCTTGCAGCAGCCCCAGCTGCCTCACTGTGCAAGCCTGATTCAGCCTCTAAACCACCTATTTAGAGCTGCTTATCCCATGGTCATGTTATGATGGTTATAAGAGAACTATGTGGAGAGCTATATACTGCCATACAAACAATAGAACATTTGAGGGCTTGTATCTGCACTTACTATTGAAGCCCTGTTCTTTTACATTGAGCTGAATACACATGGTTTTAGAACTAATGAAAAAAGAAAGGTTTGGATACCTGGTAGGATTGGTACCCAAAATGAAAATTCAGTTAATACTGAAATAGAATTACATCCTTTGTCTTTCCAAGATCATGGACTGAGAATCATATTGCTACAAGTAGAAATGAAGCTTATAACAAAATTAAAATTCATTTCTAATTTTAAAGGAAGACATACTTGCTATTTAAACCCTAAATGTAGTATGAATTTGAGAAAATTTCCAACGGTAATACTCTGAATAATATTTCCCAGTGCACAGACAATTGCTTAACTTTGGCATTTTCTTTACCTCTGAGTTTAGATAATCACAAGTAAAGTTTTAAGGAATTTCATATCTATATATTTTAGATATATTTTTTCTGAAAGCAATAGAGCAAGCTATTTCCTTTTGTACTTGGGAAAAGATAGAAGCTTTCCTTTTTAATTTTTTTACTGAACAGTTTGACTTTTTCAATCATATATATACATATAGCGTGCATTTATTTTACTTTTTGTCAAAATTATCTGGGAATCACATTATGAATAAATTATTTTTTTCTTTATATTTATCTTTATTAACAACAAAAGTTATTCTTAAATATCCAGTAAAATTGTAAATAAATATAAAAATATGAGGCATTATTTTGTTTGTTATAGGGAAGGCAAAGTATTGCAGCTTCAATGCTAATATTAAATATTCAATCCCTGACAGAATAAGTAAAGAATGCTAGAATCTAGAAAAGCTCATAATATTTTCTCAAATACTCCAAAATAAGATTCATTGGCAGAATGCTGATTCAAACTGATTCCTGGCATTAAGAATCTCTGAAAGCCCTGGCCGGTGTGGTTCACTTGGTTGATGCATCTTCCTGCACCAGGAGGTCTCTGGTTTGATTCCATAAGGCTTGACCAGTCGCGGCCTTGGCCCCCACCTGGTGGGGGTGTGCAGGAGGCAGCTGATGTTTCTCTCTCTCTTTCCCTCTCCCTTCCTCTCTAAAAGTCAATAAAAACTTTTTAAAAAAGAACCTCTAAAAATACAAGTGTCTTCTTTAAAAATTAAGTCAGATTTAGATAGGATCCATGACTCAAAGCAGGGGTCCTCAAACTTTTTAAACAGGGGGCCAGTTCACTGTCCCTCAGACCGTTGGAGGGCCGGACTATAGTTTAAAAAAAAACTATGAACAAATTCCTATGCACAGTGCACATATCTTATTTTGAAGTAAAAAAACAAAACGGGAACAAATACAATATTTGTATTTGCATGTGGCCCGCGGGCCGTAGTTTGAGGACCCCTGACTCAAAGGGTGCACTTTCTGACTGAGGTTGAAAGCAGAGAAGGGAATCAGCTGTAAAACAACTTAGCCAAGTAGAGAAATTTTGGAATATTTAAGAGAAATTTTGGAAATCCTGGGCATCAAAAAGCAAGCAAACAAAAACTGGAGGTGAACTAGAGTTTTAGAAAGATGGGTTAGCATTGGATATGTAAGACTGAAGCAAAAATACACATTTTATGTTGTTCTTGCAGGATTTACAGATTAATAAAAGAGTCAAAAAATAAGCCAGAAAGTAAATATTTAATTACAATTTAGGATAAGTATAATGAAGAAAATGGGGTGCCATTAGAAAGAATATTAGAAGGGGGTTACATTCAGTTGGGCAGATAGAGAGGTGGTGCTGAGGTGAGACCTGCACTAGGACTTCAATGACTAGAAATTACCCCCCTCAGTGGAGATCTGCTTGCTGAGTATTCCAGGCAGCAAGTCTGAAGGTGCTGGAATGGAAACAAACTTAAAGAGCTGTGCAGTAGAAAGAAAGTTGGTTTGACTGAGAGATAGTACGAAAAAGTGAGAGTAATAAGTCAGCAGGTCTTAGTAGGGGCCAGATCATAGGATCTCATAGGATTGTCAACCATATAATTTATCATCTAGATACAAACACTTTTATTTCTATTTAAGCTTTATTGGGGCATAATTGGCATATAAAATTGTAAGTTATTTAAAGTGTGCATCATGGTGAGTTGATAGACATATACGTTGTGAAAGGGTTCCCCCCATCTGGTTAATTAACACATCCATCACCTCATCAAATTATCTTTATTGTGTGTGAGAGAAAATAATCTACTCTCTTAGCAAATTTTAATTGAACAATATAGCATTGTCAACTATAGTTTTACATTTATCAATTACATGTTTTACATTTAACAATGATATGTTTTACATTAGATCCTCAGATATTAGTCATCTTACTAGTGGCCCGGTGCACAAAATTCATGCACTGGGGGAGGGGGAGCATTGTCCCTCAGCCCAGCCTGCACCCTCGCTAATCTGGGACACCTCAGGGGATGTCCGGCAGTTGGACATCCCCCTTGCAATCCGGGACCGCTGGCTCCTAACCACTCACCTGCCTGCCTGCCTGATTGCCACTAACCACTCTGCCGACCAGCCTGCTTGCCCACAACTGCCCCCCACTGGTGGCCTGCTCACCCACAACTGCCCCCCCACCAGCCTGATCACCCCCAACTGCTCTCCCCTCCTGGCCTGATCGCCACTAACTGCCTCTGCCTCGGCCCTGCCACCATGGCTTTGTCTGAAAGGATGTCCGGAAGGTCTCCTGGAAGGTCTCCCAGTCTAATTACCATATTACCCTTTTATTAGTATAGATAGCTAAAGTTTGTACTTTTTTAAAAAATATATTTTATTGATTTTTTACAGAGAGGAAGGGAGAGGGATAGAAAGTCAGAAACATCGATGAGAGAGAAACATCGACCAGCTGCCTCCTGCACACTCCCCACTGGGTATGTGCCCACAACCAAGGTACATGCCCTTGACCAGAATTGAACCCAGGACCCTTGAGTCCACAGGCCGATGCTCCATCCACTGAGCCAAACTGGTCAGGGCAAGTTTTTACCTTTTTATCAACCTCCCCTATTCCTCCACCCCCAAACCCTGGCAACTATTTTTCTAATCTCTGTTTCTATGAGTTTGAGTCTTTTTTTTCTAGCTTTATTGAGAGGCCCAGTGCACAAAATTCATGCATAGGTGCAGTCCATAGGTCTGGCTGGCAATCGAAGCACAAGCATCTGGCGTGGAAAGGCAGGTCCCAGCTGACCTCTGGGCCCTGGGTAGCACCTGGGCCCCTGGGCCCCTGCACACCCCCTCCACCTGAGTCCCCATGCGGAGGTGCGATAAGCGCAGCCAGACACCGCAGGCTGGTGTGCAGCATGGGCCTCTGGGCCACCCAGCAGCGTCACACGGAAGCTGGGTGGGCAGTGCGCTTTCTCCCAGCTTGCCTCAGCAGACCATCTCCTGCACAAACCTATGGTGAGCCCCTGTGGTCCTGGCAGCTGCGGCCCTGCTCACCCGGAAGCCCATTGGGGCCAGCAGCATCTCCACTGCTGTCCCTTGCCAGTGCCTCGTTGCTGACGCCTTCCATGTTCCGTGCTTCCCCCTGGTGGTCAACGTACATCATAGCAAGCAGTTGAACTCCTGGTGGAATTCCTGGTCAAGGGGACAATTTGCATATTAGGCTTTTATTATATAGGATATCTTCCATTGATTTCAGAGAGGAAGGGAGAGGGAGAGAGGGATAGAGACATCAATGATGAGAGAGAATCATGGATCTGCTGCCTCCTGCATGCCCCACACTGGGGATTGAGACCACAACCTGGGCATGTACCCTGACACGGAGTCAAACCTTGACCTCCTGAGTCATAGGTTGACGTTCAACTACTGAGCCATGACTGCCGGGCTCTTGTTCTCATTTTAAAGGAGAGAGAATTAACGCCCAAAACAGCCAAGTTATGCAGTGGCAGAGTCAGGGGGAGGGAGGGGGACTGGTTCTAAACATGCACTCATGAGGCCTCTGTGTTAATCGGTCTCTGTGCTAATGGTTCAGCCAGGGGGGCAGGTGGACAGATATTGTCTCTGGCTCCTTAATCAGCACTTCCTTGAGGCCCTCAGATTCCCTGCATGACCCCTCTACCCTCCCTACCTGCCATCAGAGCTGAGGAGGGCAGAGGATGGGAAGGGCCATCTGTGGTTCACCTGGGAGGGGACGTGGGAGGGGGAGGGAGGGGAAGAGCTGGGAGCACCACAGACCCCCGGTGGGAGTTAGAGGCAGCAACCTGGATGCTGATCACCTGTCCCAGCATCCCAGGAGCTTTTCTTTCTCCGGAAGCACAGCAAGCATTGCCTTAGGCCGGGACTGGGGGCTAGTCTTGGCTGTTCTGTTCTGTGGTGCCGGATCCTCTCTGTCCTGGAAACTGGAATCAGGGATTGGAGTCGGACCACCTGGGCAAGCCCTTTGCATTGGGCCCTGAGCCCTTTGTGTCACGCGTGACCCGGGTTCCGGGCACAGCTGATCTGTGTGTCCACAAGGAGGCTTCATTTTCCTAGTTTTCAACACTTGCTTTCCATAATACTGTACATTCTGTTTTGTTGTTTTTTTGTACCAAAAATAAAACCATTTGCTTGTTCCCAATACCAGGTGTACCAGTTAATAATGTGGATTTTGAAATAAAAGAAAACACGATAATTTCAAGAGAAACATCAAAAGTGCTTTATTCAAAGTAATGTCCATCGCCGCTAGCTACTTTCCCCCAACTTTCAGGTAATTTGTCGATACCGTCCCAATAGAACTTTTCTTGTTTTGAGGCAAACCATTCAGAGACCCCCCATTCCACTTGGTACATTTTGAAGTGCTGCTCAGAAAGTGCGTGTGCCATCGATCGGAACAAGGGGTAATCTGAAGGAGCAAGGTCTGGTGAATACAGCGGGTGGGTTAATACTTCCCAGGCAAGATCTTTTAACGTGTCTTTAACTGGTTTTGAAGTGTGTGATGGTGCGTTATCATGAAGCAAAATTACTTTGCCGTGTCTTCTGGCACATTCTGGTCCTTTTACAATCAAAGCGTGGTTCAAATTGATTATTGTCGGTAGTGATCAGTATTAATGTTTTCACCTGGTTTTAAAACCTCATAGTGCACTACACCTTCCTGATCCCACCAAATGCAGAGCATTGTCTTCTTTCTGAAGCAATTTGGCCTTGCAGTCGATGTTGATGGTTGACCTGGATCAACCCATGATTTTGTGCATTTGGGATTCTCAAAATAAATCCACTTTTCATCGCCACTCACAATTCGATGCAAAAAAGACTTTCTTTCGTCCCATCAAAGCAACATTCTACTGATGACTTTTCAGTTTTCCATTTGTCTTTCGTTCAGTTGACGTGGCACCCGTTTTCCTTCCATTAAAATCTTTCCCATTGTTTGTAAATGATCGGAAATTGCTGAGCAACGGTTAATCTTTCTGCAAGTTGTTTTTGAGTTTGACACGCATCTTTATCCAATAATGCTTGTAATTATTGGTCTTCAAACTTTTTCAGTTGACCTGGATGTTCGTCTTTCACATCAAAATCATCACTTTTAAAGTTTTCAAACCAGAGTTCAAAAGTATCTTGAGATGGAGTATGTTCACCATAAGTTTCCCAAAGTATATGATAACTTTTTCTTCAAAATAAAGTAATGAATTAAAACTTTCCACAAATGCTCTTTTTTGGCACAAAATTCAACATTTTTAAGCTTAAAAATATCTATGATGTTAACACCTTCGGAAAATTTGACATATGAAGTTTTGAAGCTTGTTGTCAATACAACAAAATAGCATACATATCAAATCGCATATATATATATCAACTTATGTGTAACTCCATCTATTGAAAAGAAATCCGCATCATTAACCAGTACACTTGGTAAGTACTTGTCATCACTGAAGAGAGTTTGGGGCTAGGGGGGAGGGATTAGGGCAGCCAGACAGGAATGATCCGCCTCCTGGATGTCAGGGTGAGAGGCTGGTTGTGAACATTCCATGTCCCTCGTGTGGAGCTCAAACTAAGGTCTGGGTTTTATAGTCAGACCCTCAAAATGGATGGGATCTGAGCCCAGGCCCCCCCCACCGGCAGCTGCCTGAGACCCTGCCTTCCCAGGGGCCTAGCAGAGCATGGGCCCTCCTCCTCCTTCCCCCCACATCATTCCTCATGCTCTGCCTTCCCTCCAGCACACCCCAAAGCTGCCACCTCAGCTGCCACAGTTTCCACTGTCTCCATGTCACCTTCAGGGAGGGTGCTGTTGCCTCCTGCTATCTGTCTGCTTCCTCTTCCCCCTCAGTCTGCTCCTAAAACAGAAGTCAGAGAGTCCTCACCTATAGGCGCTGTGCCTCCCCCTGCGCTTAGGAGATGCCAGGTTCTTACAGGCGCTTGATCCCTGCAGGATGTGCCCCCTGACCCAGCCCTGACTCCCTTCCACTCGGCCTCTTGCTCATCCTGCTGCCCTTCTGTGGGCTGTCCCCTCTGCCCGATGCCCTTCTCCAGGACTCAGCCTGGCTCTCCTCCATACATCCACTTTCCCTCAGTGAGCCTCCCTTTGCCCCTCCCTGGTGGAGCCCCTATGTGGCTTCATTCCATGTTTTCATGGTGCCTGTGCCCTCTAACGGTTGCACCTCACATCTGTCCGAGGCTGTTTCCTCCCTGCACCCCTGTCCTCTCCTGGCAGATTGCACGCTCAGTAGGACAGGGCGGCTGGCTCCCTGCTGCTCTGCAAGCACCCAGCATCGCCTAGGACACAGTGGGTGCTCAGTCAGTGATACGGGTTGAGTAAGATGCTCAGGCAACAGGGTTAGGTGTAAAGACCATTGGAAGGCAGACTCATATGGAGCCTAGGGCCAGTGAGCTCTCTGCACAGCACTCAGGGGGGTCGTGGGTGCCAGTTGTTCCTTTTCTTTCGAGAAGGTGGGAGGAAGAGAATGAAAACGGAGCAGTGTGTGTTTTCCCTCAACTACTTAAAAAGCTGATGATCTCATTCCATTCTGAAAGCTATGAATAGAAACCCTTAGATCAACCTTATGAGGCGGGTTCTGGGATTATCTGAGATTCCATGCAGAGTACCCAGCCTTTGCCCGCCACAAAGATGGTGCTCAGTAACCTCTAGCTTGTAATGCTGTGATTCGTGCACTGGTGGGGGACGGCCTGCAGGGATTAGCCCGCTATGGGAGCGCCCACTCATCCGAGTCAGCCGAGCAGCTGTGGACCTGCCCTCTCAGTGGCTGCTCCTGCTGTGGGAGCGATGAGCACTGACCACCAAGGACTAGCTCCTGCCTTGAGCGTCTGGTCTAATGGTCGTTCTGGTCATTCTGCCTTTCAGTCGCTGGGTATATAATATCCTATTATATAGGATAACTGACATGTAAAATTGTGTAAGTTTAAAGTGTGCAATGTGTTGATTTGATACATTTATATAATGCAAAATAATTATCACTATAGCAATAGCTAACATTTCCATCCCATCACATTGTTACCATTTCTTTTTTGTGGTGAGAACATGTAAACTCTACTCTTTTAGCAACTTTCAAGTATATGATGCAGTATTATTAGCTATAATCACCATACTGTACATTAGATCCCCAGAACTTCTTGATCTTAGAACTAGAAGTTGGTATACTTTGACCAATATCTCTCCATTCCCTCCACCACCTAGCTCCTGGTAATCACTACTCTACTCACTGATTTGGCTTTTTTAGGTTCCAATATAAGTGATATTATATGGTATTTGTCTCTCTCTCTGTGTGTCTTATTGCACTTAATATAATTTCTTTAAGGTCCATCCATGTTACTACAAATGCTAAGATTTCC
>NW_005359840.1:1850826-1861959 GCF_000412655.1 Myotis brandtii
ACATTTTCTTTCCATTTATTCATTGACATACACTTAGCTTGTTGCTATATTTTGGCTACTGTAAATAATGCTTCAATAAACAGGGAGTGCAGATGTCTCCTTTAGATTTTGTTTTCATTTCCTTTGGATATATACCCAGAAATGAGATTGGTGAATCATGTGGTACTTTTTTTTTTTTTTACATTCAACATATTTTGTATTAGTTTCAAGTGTACAGCATAGTGGAGATAAAATAATATACTTTACAAAGTATATTATTCCCTTGGTAATTCAAATACCCACCTGGCACCACATAAGTTACTAGAGGCCTAGTGCACAAAATTCGTGCACTGGAGAGGGGTGTCCCTCAGCCCAGCCTGCACCCTCTCCAATCTGGGACCCCTCAGGGGATGTCTGACTGCCAGTTTAAACCGTCCGTCGGACATCCCTCTCACAATCCGGGACTGCCACCTGCCTGATTGCCCCTAACTGCTTCTGCCTGCCAGCCTGATCGCCCCCTAACTGCTCCCCTGCCAGACTGATTGATGCCTAACTGCTCCCCTGCCAGCCTGATCACCCCCAACTGCCCTCCCCTGCAGGCCCGATAACCCCCAAATGCCCTCCCCTGCTGGCCTGATTGCCCACAACTGCCCTTCTCTGCCAGCTGTTTGTGGAAGCCATCTTGTGACCACATGGGCATGGCCATCTTGTGACCACAGGGGGGCAACCATCTTGTGACCACATGGGTGTGGCCATCTTGTGTGAAGGTGTGATGGTCAATTTGCATATTACCTCTTTATTATGTAGGATTACAATATCATTGACTATATTCCCTGTGCTTCACTTTACATCCCAGTCTCCCAAGCCCCCTTCCCTCTGGCAACTATCAGTCTGTTCTCTGCATCTATGAGTCTGTTTCTATTTTGTTTGTTAATTTAATCTGTTATTTAGATTTGATGTATAAGTGAAATCCTATGGCAGGGGTCCTCAAACTTTTTAAACAGGGGGCCAGTTCACTGTCCCTCAGACCTTTGGAGGGCTGGACTATAGTTTAAAAAAAAACTATGAACAAATTCCTATGCACACTGCACTCCTATGCACACAGCAGTGGCAAAAACACCCAGTGGGCCAGATAAATGTTTTCGGAGGGCCGCATGTGGCCCACGGGCCGTAGTTTGAGGACCCCTGTCCTATGGCATTTGTCTTCTTCTGTCTGACTTATTTCACTTAGCATAATACTCTATAGTCAGGAGTGAGGAAAGTCCAGCCCTCAGGCCATATAAGGCCCGCAAAACCATTTGGTCTGTCCCTGCCAAGGTATTAGGGGTGAGTTAATTAAATGTTTGACCAAATATAGCAGGCTAATTTTTAAGTTGATAATTTTGTGTGGCCCACAAATGATGTTATAGATATCTAAATGGCCCTTGGCAGAAAAAAGGTACCCCACCCCTGATTGGTCCCATTCTTGCTGTCACAAATGGTAAGATTTCATTCTCTCTATGGCTAAGCAATGTTCTGTTGTATATATGTACCATATCTTATTTATCCATTTGTCTATGATGGGCACTTGGGTTGTTTCCATATCTTGGCTACTGTGAATAATGCTGCAATAAACATAGGGGTGCATATATCCTTTCAAATCAGTGGTGTGTGTGTGTGTGTGTGTGTGTGTGTGTGTGTTTGTGTGTGTGTGTGTGTGTGTGTGTGTGTATGTTTCAGATATATATCCAGAAGTGGAATTGGTATGTTATAAGGCAGTTCCACTTTAAATATTTTTTAAAATTTTTTATTGCTTAAAGTATTACAAAGGGTATTACATATGTGTCCTTTTTTTCCCCCACCCTTGACAATCCGCTGGCCTCCCTTACCCCCCCAGTGTCTTATGTCCATTAGTTATGCTTATATGCATGCATACAAGTCCTTCGGTTGATCTCTTACGCACCTCCCTCCTGTCCGCCAACCCTGCCCAGCCTTCCCGCTGCAGTTTGACAATCTGTTTGAGTCAGCTCTGCCTCTGTATCTATTATTGTTCAAAAGTTTATAATGGTCTCTATTATCCATGAATGAGTGAGATCATGTGGTATTTTTCCTTCATTGACTGGCTTATTTCACTTAGCATAATGCTCTCCAGTTCCATCCATGCTGTTGCAAATGGTAAGAGTTCCTTCTTTTTTACAGCAGCATAGTATTCCATCGTGTAGATGTACCACAGTTTTCTAATCCATTCATCTACTGATGGGCACTTAGGCTGTTTCCAAATCTTAGCTATGGTGAATTGTGCTGCTATGAACATAGGGGTGCATAGATCCTTTCTGATTGGTGTTTCTGGTTTCTTGGGATATATTCCTAGAAGTGGGATCACAGGGTCAAATGGGAGTTCCATGTTTTGTTTTTTGAGGAAACTCCATACTGTCTTCCATAGTGGCTGCACCAGTCTGCATTCCCACCAGCAGTGCACAAGTGTTCCTTTTTCTCCACATCCTCTCCAGCACTTGTCGTTTGTTGATTTGTTGATGATAGCCAGTCTGACAGGTGTGAGATGGTACCTCATTGTTGTTTTGATTTGCATCTCTCGGATGATTAGTGACTTTGAGCATGTTTTCATATGTCTCTTGGCTTTCTGAATGTCCTCTTTTAAAAGATGTCTATTTAGATCCTTTGCCCATTTTTTGATTGGATTGTTTATCTTCCTTTTGTTAAGTTGTATGAGTTCCCTATAAATTTTGGAGATTAGGCCCTTATCAGATATAATGTTGGCAAATATGTTCTCCCATGTAGTGGGCTTTCTTGTTGTTTTGTTGATGGTTTCTTTTGCTGTGCAGAAACTTTTTATTTTGATGTAGTCCCATTTGTTTATTTTCTCTTTAGTTTCCAATGCCCTAGGATCTGTATCGGTGAAGAAATTGCTTCGGCATAGGTCTGAGATTTTGTTGCCTTTGGATTCTTCTAGTATTTTTATGGTTTCCGGTCGTATATTTAAGTCCTTTATCCATTTTGAGTTTATTTTTGTGTATGGTGTAAGTTGGTGGTCTAGTTTCATTTTCTTGCATGTATCTGTCCAATTTTCCCAGCACCATTTATTGAAGAGACTGTCTTGACTCCATTGTATGTTCTTGCCTCCTTTGTCAAATATTAATTGAGCGTATTGGTTGGGGCTGATTTCTGGGCTCTCTATTCTATTCCATTGATCTATATGTCTGTTCTTGTGCCAGTACCAGGCAGTTTTGAGAACAGTGGCTTTGTAATACAGCTTGATATCTGGTATTGAGATCCCACCTACTTTCTTCTTTCTCAGGATCGCTGCAGCTATTCGGGGTCGTTTTTTGTTCCAGATGAATTTTTGGAGAGTTCGTTCTAGGTCTGTGAAATATGCCGTTGGTATTTTAATGGGAAGTGCGTTGAATTTATAGATTGCTTTGGGCAGTATGGACATTTTAATGATGTTGATTCTACCAATCCAAGAACATGGTATGTTCTTCCATCTCTTTATGTCTTCCTCTATCTCTTTTTTCAACGTCCTGTAGTTTTCTGAGTAGAGGTCTTTTACCTCTTTAGTTAAGTTTATTCCTAGGTAGCTTAATTTTTTTGGTGAGATGGTAAATGGGATTGCTTTTTTAGTCTCTCTTTCTGCAAGTTCACTATTGGTGTATAGAAATGCCATAGATTTCTTGGCGTTAATTCTGTATCCTGCTACATTGCCGAATTCTTTTATTAAGTCTAATAGTTTTTTGATGGAGTCTTTAGGGTTTTTTAAGTATAATATCATGTCATCTGCAAATAAGGACAGTTTTACTTCCTCTTTTCCAATTTGGATGCCTTTTATTTCTTCTTCTTGTCTAATTGCAATGGCTAATACTTCCAGTACTATGTCGAACAGGAGTGGTGAGAGTGGGCATCCCTGTCTTGTTCCTGTTTTTAGGGGAAATGGTGTTAGTTTTTGTCCATTGAGTATGATGTTGGCTGTGGGTTTGTCATATATGGCTTTTATTATGTTGAGGTATGATCCTTCTATTCCCACCTTGCTGAGAGTTTTTATCAAAAATGGGTGTTGGATTTTGTCAAATGCTTTTTCTGCATCAATTGATATGACTATGTGGTTTTTTTCCTTCAATTTGTTTATGTGATGTATCACGTTGATTGATTTGCGGATATTGTACCATCCTTGCATCCCTGGGATAAATCCTACTTGGTCATGGTGTATGATCTTTCTGATGTACTGCTGGATCCGATTTGCTAAGATTTTGTTGAGGATTTTGGCATCTATGTTCATGAGGGATATTGGCCTGTAATTCTCTTTCATTGTGTTGTCTTTACCTGGTTTTGGTATTAGGGTGATGCTGGCTTCATAGAATGAGCTTGGAAGTGTTCCTTCCTCTTGGATTTTTTGTAGTAGTCTGAGGAGGATAGGTTTTAGTTCTTCCTTGAATGTTTGGTAAAACTCCCCTGTGAAGCCGTCTGGTCCTGGGCTTTTGTTTGCTGGAAGCTTTCTGATGACTGCTTCAATTTCTTCCATAGTTATTGGCCTGTTGAGATTTTTAGATTCTTCCTGATTAAGTTTTGGAATGTTGTATTTTTCTAGAAATATGTCCATTTCCTCCAGGTTGTCTAGTTTGTTGGAGTAGAGTTGTTCATAGTATTTTTTAACAATCATTTGTATTTCTGTGGGGTCTGTTGTTATTTCGCCTCTATCATTTCTGATTTGGTTTATTTGGGTCCTCTCTCTTTGCTTTTTGGTGAGCCTGGCTAGAGGTTTGTCGATCTTGTTTATCCTTTCAAAGAACCAGCTCTTGGTTTCATTGATTTTCTGTATTGTTTTTTTGGTCTCTATGTCATTTATTTCTGCTCTAATCTTTATTATCTCCTTCCTTCTGCTCACTCTGGGCTTTTCTTGTTGCTCTCTTTCTAATTCTTTGAGCTGTAGATTTAGATGATTTACTACCATTTTTTCTTGTTTGTTGAGGTAGGCCTGTAGAGCTATAAACTTCCCTCTCAGGACTGCTTTCATTGTGTCCCAAAGGTTTTGGATTGTTGTGTTTTCATTGTCATTAGTTTCCAGGATGTTTTTAATTTCTTCTTTGATCTCATTGGTAACCCAATCAATATTTAATAACATGCTATTCAGCTTCCAAGTGTTTGAGTATTTTGGGTTGTTTTTATTGTAGTTTATTTCTAATATTATGCCCTTGTGGTCTGAGAAGATGCTTGGTATGATTTCAATCTTCTTGAATTTGGGGAGACTTTGTTTGTGACCCAATATGTGGTCTATTTTTGAAGATGTCCCATGAGCACTTGAGAAGAACGTATATTTTGTTGCTTTGGGGTGAAGTGTTCTGAAGATGTCAATTAAGTCCATCTGATCTAGTGAGTCATTTAGGATTGCTGTTTCTTTGCTGATTTTTTGTCTAGCAGATTTATCCAGTGATGTCAGTGGTGTATTAAAGTCCCCTACTATGATTGTATTGTTGTCGATCTCTCCCCTGATGTCTTCCAGGAGTTTTCTTATGTATGTGGGTGCTCCTGCATTGGGTGCATATATGTTTATCAGGGTTATATCCTCTTGTTGTATTGATCCCTTTAGTATTATGAAGTGGCCTTCCTTATCTCTTGTTATGGCCTTCACTTTGAGGTCTATTTTGTCGGATATAAGTATTGCTACCCCAGCTTTTTTTTCATTTCCATTTGCCTGAAAGATATTTTTCCATCCCTTCACTTTCAGTCTGTGTGAGTCCCTTTTAATGAGGTGGGTCTCTTGTAGACAGCAAATGTATGGGTCATGTTTTTTTATCCATTCAGCCACTCGATGTCTTTTGATTGGACCATTTAGTCCATTTACGTTTAAAGTTATTATTGAAAGGTACTTGTTTGTAGCCATTTCTTTTTTTGTGTGGCTGTTTTCTTTCTGGGCTTTTTATTTCTTCTTTTTACACCAGTCCCTTTAGCATTTCTTGCATTGCTGGCTTGGTGGTGATGAACTCCCTTAGCCTTTTTTTGTCTGTGAAGCTTCTTATTTCCCCTTCAATTTTGAATGATAGCCTTGCTGGATAGAGTATTCTTGGATTCAGTCCTTTGCTTTGCATCACTTTGTAAATTTCTGTCCATTCTTTCCTGGCCTGATGTGTTTCTGTTGAGAAATCGTTTGATAATCTGATGGGGGATCCTTTGTAGGTAACTCTCTGTTTCTCTCTTGCAGCCTTTAAGATTCTCTCTTTGTCTTGTACATTTGCCATCGTTATTATGACGTGTCTTGGTGTGGGTCTTTTGGGGTTCATCTTGCCTGGGACTCTCTGTACTTGTGTAACTTTTTTCTTCCCCATATCTGGGAAGTTTTCTGTCATTATTTCTTCAAATAGATTTTCTAATCCTTGCTGCTCTTCTTGTCCCTCTTGCAGCCCTATTATGCGTATGTTACTTCGTTTCATGTTGTCCCGAAGCTCCCTTAGGCTCTCCTCCTGTTTTTTAATTTTTTTCTCCAGTTGCTGTTCAGATTGAGCTTGTTTCTCTGCCTTATCTTCTAACTCACTAATTCGGTCCTCTGCTTCTTTCAGCCTGCTGTTGAAACTTTCCATGGTGTTTTTCTTGAATCTGCTTTCCAGGGGAGCTCTGCCCTTCCCGGCTGCAAACCGTCTCACCAGCTGAGTAATTTCGCCAATTCGGGGTGGTTGTTATTAGTTTAAGCTGCTTACTTCATTTGCTCCGGGACAAGACCTGGGACGCGTCTGCCTATATCGCCGCTATCTTCAGAATCCTCCCACTTTCAATTTTTTAAGGACCCTCTATACTATTTTCCATAGTGGCTACACCAATCTGCATTCCCACCAATAGTACACAAGTGTTATCTTTTCTCCACATCATCACTAACACCTGTTGTGTATTGATTTCTTAATGTAAGCCATTCTTACAGGTGTGAGGTGATATCTCTTTATGATTTTAATTTGCATTTTTCTGATGATTAGTGACATTGAGCATCTTTTCATAAGTCTATTGTATTCTTCTTTGGAGAAGTGTCTATTCAGGTCCTCTACCCATTTTTTAATTGGATTTGTGTGTGTGTGTGTGTGTGTGTGTGTGTGTGTGTGTGTGTTGAGTTGTCTGAGTTCTTTATAAATTTTGGGTATTAACCCCTTGTCAAATGCATCATTGGCAAATATCTTCTTCCATTCAGTAGGTTACCTTTTCGTTTTGTTGATGGTTTCCTTTGCTGTTCAAAAAATTTTTAGTTTGATGTAGACCTCTTTGTTTATTTTTTCTTATATTTCCCTTGCCAGAGGAGCTACATCAGAAAAAAATATTGCTAAGAGAAATGTCAGATAATTTACTGCCTATGTTTTGATCTAGGAGTTTTAGGATTTCAAGTCTTACATTTAAGTCTTTAATCCATTTTGAGTTTATTCTTGTATGTGGGATAACAAGGTGATCTAGTTTAATTTTTTGCATGTATCTGTCCCATTTTCCCAACACCACTTATTAAATACACTATCTCTACCATATTGTATATTTTTTACTCTTTTATTATATATTAGAGGCCTGGTGCACAACATTCATGCATGGAGGGGGAGGGGGTTCCTCAGCCTAGCCTGCACCCACTCCAATCAGGGATCCCTTGAGGGATGTCGACTGCTGGTTTAGGAGATCAGGCCTAAACTGGCGGTCGGACACCCCTCTCACAATCTGGGACTGCTGGCTCCTAACCACTCACCTGCCTGCCTGCCTGATTGCCTCTAACTCCTCTGCCTGCCTAATCTCCCCTAACCTCTCTGCCTGCCTGCCTGATCACCCCTAACTGCCTCTGCCTGCCTGCCTGATCACTCCTAACTGCCCTCCCCTGCTGGCCTGATCAAGCCCCCAACTGCTCTCCCCTGCTGGCCTGATCTCACCCCCAACTGCCTCTGCCTGCTTGATCACCCCTAACTACCCTCCCTTGCTGGCCTGATCTTGCCATCTACTGCCCTCTTGTGCCAGCCTGGTTGCTCTCAACTGCCCTTCCCTGCAGGCCTGATTGCCCCTAACTGACTCTGCCTGCCTGATCACCCCTTACTGCCCTCCCCTGCCGGCCTGATCTTGCCCCCAACTGCCCTCCCCTGCAGGCCTGACCTCGCCCCCAGCTGTCCTCCTCTGCTGGCCAATTTGGTTCTGATTGGTTAGTTTCTATGCCAGTCAGCATCAAAAGCTCCACCTCCTAGGCAGCCATTGGCTCCTCACAGTTGACCCAGATTTGGTTCTGATTGGTCAGTTTCTATGCCAGTCAGCGTCAAAAGCTCCGCCTCCTAGGCAGCCATTGGCTCCTCACAGTTGACCCAGACTTGGTTCTGATTGGTCAGTTTCTCTGCCAGTCAGCGTCAAAACTCCACCTCCTAGGCAGCCATTGGCTCCTCACAGTTGACCCAGATTTGGTTCTGATTGGTCAGTTTCTATGCCAGTCAGCGTCTCTGGGCCTATCAATGGAGCCTGATCAGAAAGGCAGGGCTGATCAGCAGCCCTGGTGTAGGCCTGGAGAGAAATGGAGGCCCAGCTGTTGGCCAGGCCTGGACTGAAAGAGAGGCATGTTCTGATCAACAGCTGCCACAGAGGCTATGGATCAGACCCTGCCTCTCTCTCTGCAGGCCTCTCTCTGGGCCTGATCTGCAGCCCCCTAGGCAGTCAGTGCTGGGTTGGGCACCCACATCGCCCCAGTCAGTGCTGGGTCACCATGGCAACCCAGCACTGACTTCCGGTCTGGTGGAGCCTTTGGTGGCAATTGGTCGTTAGGACCCTGGCTCTTTATTATATAGATCAATTTATCATATAGCCGTGGGTTTATTTCTGGGCTCTCTATTCTGTTCCATTGATATATGTTTCTGTTTTTTATGTTAGTACCGTGCTGGTTTGATTACTATAGACTTGTAGTATAGTTTGACACCAGCTAACATGATACCTCCAATTTTTTTTTTCTCCAAGTGGTACTTCTATTTTTAATTTTTTGAGGAACCTTCATACTGTTTTCCATAGTGGCTTCACCAATTTACATGTCCATCAACAGTGCACAGGGTTCTCTTTTCCCACATCCTTACCAACACTTGTTATCTCTTGTACTTTTTATGATAGCCATTCTAATAGGTGTGAGGTGATATCTCATTTGTGGTGTTTTACTTGTTTTTTTTATTAAAATATGGTTAATATACAATGTTAAATTAATTTCAGGTATACAGCATAGTTATACAACATTTATATACTTCATGAAGTGATCACCACAATAAGTCTAGTAAGCATCTGGCAGCATACAAAGTTATTACAATATTATTGATTATATTCCCTATTTTTTTATTTGCACTTTCTTGATGATTAGTGATATTGAGCACCTTTTCACATACCTATTGGCCATTAGTATGTCTTCTTTGTAAAAATGTCTGTTTAGTTCCTCTGCGTATTTTTAAACAGATTGTTTGTTGTTTTACTATTGAGTTGTATGAATCTTTATATGTTTTGGACATTAACCCCTTGTCAAATATATGCATTTCAAATGTTTTCTCCCATTCTTTAGGTTGCCTTTTTATTTTGTAGATGGTTTCCTTTGCAGAGGTGTTTTAATTTGATATAGTCCCACTTGTTTGCTTTTGCTTTTGTTGCCTGTGCTTTTGATGTAAAATCCAAAAACTTAATGCCAAAACTGATATCACGGAGTTTACCCACTATGTAAATCCAATCACATTTGAGAAAGAAAGAGAAAGCTATCAGAATTACATTGAATGACAGGCATAAACCAGAATTGGACTGGGAAAATTGCATGTATGGCCATGTGATTTATAAGTCATGATATGGAGTTTGGAGTTCATTCTCAATATAATGAGAAAGATCGGAAAAGTTTTAAGCAAAGAGGTGACATGACCTGACTTCTAATATCTGTCACATTTATAGAATCAATGAGTACAGGTGGTATGCAAATCTATAAATTGTATTGAACTTTTTTGCTTGCAAGGAGTAAAGATTATTCTAAACCAGCGATTTTCAACCTGTTTCATCTTATGGCACACAAACTACTAAAATCCTGTGGCACACTACATTTGTTGATCTGACAAAAAATTAGGTATAATTTTGATTCATTCACACTGGATGGCTATCCTTGTGTTGGCTATTCTCATTTTTTTTTTTATTTGGCACTCTAAGGGAAAATAGGTCAGTGCCTCTGACTAAATAGTCGGATATTGCATGTTTTTTAAAGTCTTGTGGCACACCAGTGTGCCTGCCATAGAGCATTGGTTGAAAATCACTGTTCTAAATAATAATTTTTTAAAAAATGTTGACGTATATGGAAATAAGAAAAGCAAATATCTTAAACTTACTGCCATGCCTCACAGAAACTTAAATAGATATAGTTAGGCCTCATGGGCAGAATAGAATATAGGCTTTAGAGATTCAGAAAAATTGGAGATTGGTCATTGTTTAAAGCAGATCTAGTTGCTAGGTTATCTTGTTGAATTCCCTCTTATCTTCAGCAGCCATGTATTATTGAATTTCTACTTTTTTATCCCTACCAATCAACTACTCTACTTTATGATCTACAAATTGTCTTACTTCTACTTATTCATAGCTTTTACTTCCTCATGCTGTATATGACTTTACAATCTCCCTTATTGCTTTTCTTCTATCCTCCCTCATTTTTCTTCCTACTAGATTACCAATACTCTCTCTGCATCATACTTAAACTCCTCTATAAATATTATTTGACTATTTACTTAACCACTACACTACAGCAGGATAAAGGTTTTAGAAAATCAAATCATATTCTTTAGGCCAGGCAATATATCTGTTTTCTTTTGAGCATTTAACCACCCCTGTCTAAAACCTGTGATTTTTGAGTATCTAAAGGTTTAGATTAGATAAGATTCCATATATGAGTAAGATCATGTGATACTTGCCTTTCTTTGACTGGCATATTTTGCTTAGCATAATCTAATGAACAAAATAAACTGTTGAAAAAAATAGATCCAGACATAGAAGCATAGAATAGAGGATCTAATCTCAGAGGGAAGGTGAGGGTGGGTGGGAAAAGATCAACAAAAGAACTTGCATAACCCATGGACACAGAAAATAGGGTGGTGAAGACATGGGATGAGGACAGGGGTAGGCTAGAAGGGGTCAATGGGGAAGAAATGAGGACATATGTAATACTTTCAACAC
>NW_005359840.1:1862153-1864787 GCF_000412655.1 Myotis brandtii
TCCAAAAAATAAAGGCTTAGACAATATAATATTATCACAAGTATTTTATAAATTAAGAAATGGTTTTCTCATACCTACAATCCACTGCCACTCCAAGATAGTTTAATTCAATCAGTGTCTCATTCTCACTAATCACAGTTACTTCCCATTGAATGAAAAGAAATTTCTCCCTTCGGTTATTCATTCATTCATTTATTTATAGATTCTCCCAATGCATTGTGATACATATCTGAAGGTATACCTGTATTCATTGGAGCTTTAAAAGAAGTAATTTTGTATATTAATAAACAACCCCAAAATTTGTATCTCACAACAAATGTTTATTGCTCCTTCACATTTAATTCAGCTATAGATCCAGTATAACTCTATTACATATGCCTTCATTCAGGACCTAGACAAAAGTAACAGCCCCTATCTTTTCTAAACATGCTCCAAACGTGCTGTCCTTGTGGCAAAGGAAAAAGAGCAAGGATATAGCAGATAGCACTTAAAGTTTCTTCTCAGAGGTTAAATCAACTTTCACTCCACTAGAGGCCAGGTGCACAAAATTTGTGCACAGGCCTGGCCGGTTATCAGGGCTAATCAGGTTCCCCACCTCCCTGCTTCCCCGCCTCCCCCCTCCACCTTCCCTCGCTGCCAACATCCACTGCCACCCACCCCTGGTTCCCCAGCCCAGCCCAGAGCCCAGCCCCAATTGGATGATCAGGACCTGCAGGCTGGGGGGAGGGACCAGGAGGTTGATAGGTGGGCCCCATCAGCGATTGGGGCCTGAGGGCTGGGGCAGCTCCTGCATTGAGCGTCTGCCTCCTGGTGGTCAGTGCACATCATAGCAACCAGTCGTTCTGGTCATTCCATTGTAGCAGTCACTGAGACTTTTATATATATATTAGGCAAAGCAAATCATATGGCCAAGCCCAACATCAGTGGGGTGGGATATGGGGCCATAAGAAGCACTGTAAGTCAAATGCCAACAAGCAAAAACGTATAAAACCTTTTACTGGAAAGAACAGTAAATAGGCTGAACAGATGAGAAATATATGCAATCTATCACATTCCACCCTCTTGTTAACAAATATTCAATTTTCTTTCTCTTGAATGTAAAATAAACTCACTCTTTCCCAAAAAGGCATTCAAAAAACCTCTGAATTATGGTATCAAAATTGAAGTGTTAGACTGCAATAGTTTCAACATCAAGCTTTTTTCTAAATTCAAGAATCTGAATTAAAGACAAGTTTTTTAGTCCTACAAACATCTAACATACGATGATGGAACAATGATACATCTGAAAGTGGGATGACATAAACATAGTCACTCACTGGTCAATACAAATTCTGAAATCCGGATGGGAAAAGATTGTGGATAAGAATTGTTCCTTGATTATATTCGAGTTCCACTTTCTGAGAGAAATTTTGCAGTCAAGTGCTTCTTTTCCCATGATGCTTCTTAGCTACATCTAAAGAAAACATGGAAAATATGTTTTCCTATTTTATTCTAGTCAGTTTCATGTGACAATAGCTATACTCACAATAAATTTCAAAATATTCCCCTTGATTAGACTTAGAGGTAATATAAACTTATTAGGCTTTTGTGAAACCAACTATCTTAGTCTGTTTACCCTGAACTATTTAATTCAATTTAAAGGATTTACTGAGAATCAACTAAATCTACTCAGAAGTGTTTAACAAAATATGTGACCATGCCTGCTCTTGATCTGGTCCTTGATAGAGGCTCAATCTTAATTTGTCCTAGTGGGATTTATTATTCAAAGTATTTCTTAAATTTTTCATTTTCCAGTTTGATAATAGAAAGAGTTGTACCTATATCACTTTCTACCTTCACCCCTGTTTATAAAGTACCCAGTTGTTTTGTTTTTATCTTTCTTATAATACATTGTCAATATTTAGCACCAAACTAATTATGCTTTCAACATTCAATTTTTTACTTCTTCAGTTAAACAGGGGTGGGGAACATTTTTTCTGCCAAGGGCCATTTGGATATATACAACATCATTCATGGGCTATAAAAAATTATCAACTTAAAAATTAGCCTGGAGATCAGCAACATGGAGGCCGACAGGAGTGAAGAGAGGGAGAGAGTGTGACAGAGTAAAGAAGGGAGAGGAGCGTGTATAAACGTGTGTGGTATAGGTGTGGGTGAGTGAAGGACAGATAAATACCTCAGGAGTACCAGGGACTGGCAGATCGGGCTCTCCTAGATGGGGAGCCCCTGCTACTGCTGTGGGCACCACAGGCTGGCTCAGCTTTGGTGCAGAACCCAAACCATTTGTATAGGAGAGCAACGAAGACCAAGAGTGCTGCCAAACCAAAATCCAGACCGACCTCAGACAGCACCCCATGACTGTGCAAGGAGCTGCTTGCCAGCCATAACCCACATGGAACCACCACCATACTCCCACAGTGCGTAATGTGGTACCGCAACATGGGTCCCAGATGTCTACAATGAGTGCACACCAGATAGACCTTCCAAGCTGTGCCTACTAGCCAGAGCCCAAGTCCAGCATCCCAGGATCCTGCACTTCAGGTCCCTGTGCTATGAGTGCAAGCCACAGATACCCCACTCCCCTCCATCCCTGATCCCAATACAGAACCACAGACAGGTGCAGGCCACACCCCC
>NW_005359840.1:1864806-1870153 GCF_000412655.1 Myotis brandtii
CCTTGCCCAGTGAGCGCCCTACCCCCAGCACAGACAGAGCATTCTCTGCCACCAGTACAGACAGATCCTTTGGTTAGTGTGCACCTTGCCCTGGCACAGAGCCACAGCCCAGTGTGTGCTACGCCACTGGCAGAGACAGAGCCTTGGTCCCGTGGGTTCTCTGCCACCAGCACAGACAGAGCTGTCACCTGGCATTTGCCCTACCCCCATCCCAAGTCAGAGCTTCTGGTGTGACCTGGTGTGCCCAGCCACAGGTCACAGGACCACACTGCAAGTGCACTGCCAGAGAGACGGAGGGCACCATCCCACCTTAGGGGCTGTGACCACACAGAAAATTGCATACCAGAGGGCTCTAGGCCCTCACAGAGTCGCACACCAGAGGAACTGTGCACCCGCCCCCACCAACCTCAAGAAACAGATAACTGAGGGACCAGAACTGTTGGAGAAGGGGGTGAAACTCAGAGCAAAGACAGTAAAGGTGTGAAACTCACAACACTCAGGGCTAGCGAGACCAGGACCATTAAACTGCCAGGGGCTTCAACCCCTTGGACTCGAAGCAGGGGACCCAGGGCCAGAAAGAGACAGCAAAAATGGGGAGACAAAGAAACAACCCCCAAAAGAAAGAAAAGGTAGAATCATAAGGAAATGAACTAAATGAAATGGAGGCATGCAATATGTCAAAAAAGAATTCAGAGTAAGGGTCATACAATTCATAAACTGGATGGATGAAAAAATCAACAACTTATGTAAGAATAAAGGTAAAATAAAAATTATATAGATACAATAAAAACACAATGGAAGGTTTCAACAGTAGACTAGAAAAAGTGGAGCACCAAATTAGTGAGTTAGAAGATAGGGAAGAAAAACAAACCCAATCTGAACATTACTTGGAAAAAAGAATTAGAAAGCAGGAGAAGAGCCTAAGGGAGCTTTGGGATAACATTAAACAAAGTAACATATGTATAAAATGGGTACCAGAAGGACAAGAAGAGGAGCAAGGATAAAAAAAAAAAACCTATTTGAAGAAATAATGACAGAAAACTTCCCTGATTTGGGGAAGAAAAAAGTCACACAAGCACAGAGAGTTTAAAACAAGATGAACCAAAAAAGACTCACACCAAGACATGCCGTAATTAAAATGGCAAATGTTAATGACAAAGAGAGAATCTTAAAGGCTTCAAGAGAGAGGCAGAGAGTTACCTACAAAGGATCTCCCATTAGATTATCAAAATATTTGGCGTTGATGTTTGCCAATTTAATTATGATGTGTTTTGGTGTTGGTCTTTTTGGGTTCATCTTGTTTGGGACTCTATGTGCTTCTTGGACTTGCGTGAATTTTTTCTGGCAAACATCAGGGAAGTTTTCTGTCATTGTTTCTTCAAACAGGTTTTCTATTCCTTGCTCTGCTTCCTCTCATTCTGGTACCCCTATTATATGGATGTTGTTTTGTTTCATATTGTCCCAAAGCTCCCTTAGGCTCTCCTCCTGCTTTTTAAGTTTTCTTTCCAGTTCCTGCTGTGTTTGTGTGTTTTTTCCTAGCTTGTCTTCTAGCTCGCTGATGTGGTCCTCAGCCTCTTCTAGTCTACTGTTTAAGCCTTCCATTGTGTTCTTTATTGCACATGTATATGAGCACACCCAGCAGGGGCTCACAGTGGGGGCTTGCTATGTCACTCTTCATTTCCTCTTGGTTCCTTTTCATGTTGGTGACATTCTCATTCAGCTCCTTGTAATTCTCATTGAGTTGTATTTGTCATCCAGCTGTTTGAGCATCCTTATAATCATTACTCTGAATTCTTTCTCTGACATGTTACTTATCTCCATTTCATTTAATTCCCTTCCAGGTGATTCTTCTTTTTCTTTCCTTTGGGGATATTTTTGTCTCCCCATTTTTTTGCTGTAATGTTTTAATTGTTTCTATGTCTTAAATCCAACTGCTTTGCTACCTAGGTTTTTTTGGGGATGGTGCTACTGATGTGGTCTCTCAGGTCTCCTGAGCTTGGTGATCTAGTGGAGCTCCCTACTTGAGCTATTTGGGGTCTCTTGATGTAGTTGAATCTTGAATGTTAGTTTCTTATTCATGGATGAAGTCTCCTCACAAATTGGCAATGTGACTCACCCCTGCTTCGTTTTGCAAGCTGTTTTGGATGAGATCATGGTTCCAGCTCTTGTGGAAAAGGTTGTCTGAGGTCTCACTGGTATGTGCTCACTGTGGGTTCCCAGAGTCCATGGACTGGGTGGAAGGAGTCTAGGGGCCTGAGGTTCAGGTACTGTGACTTTGGCTGGTGTGGTGTGACTCTTGCTGGATTAGCATGACTCTGCAACTCACTATGAGGGTCCCAGACCCCGTGCCAGTGGTGGCAGGTTTCTCATAGTCTGTGGTTGAGGTAGTGGGACTCTGGCCAATGTGATTTCCCTCTCTGAATCACAAAGGGGTTCAGGATCCAGCAGCTGGGGATGTGTGCATCTTAGAGACTGTGGATGAAACAATGTGATCTTGTGCAGGGAGGCAAGTCCTCAGTAACTCACAAAGCTGTCCAGAGGTAGGTATCCAGGAGGGAGATGTCATGGATCCTGCTGAGGGAGCTGTGTGCCTTGTTTGGAGAAGCACTCACCCAGTGGCAGCTCACAGAGGGGCTCAGGAGCCATCTGCAAGGGGTGTGTGCTCGTGGGGCCCACATGCTGGATCAGAGTGATTATAGTGTGCTTCTATCCCTGTGGAGGGAGAAGTCCCAGTTTCTGCTTCAGGGGATGTGTGCCCTTGGTTGGATATGCATGCCCAGAACCTGCTTAAAGAGGTGCCCTGGAGCTGTATGCTGGGGCAGTGGGCTCAGGAAGCCCATGTGCTGGAGCGGCGCTATCACGGGGACTGGATGCCAGCAGCTGGGGTTGTGCCTTGCAGCGACTCAGAGAAGCACCCAGGGGCCACCTGCCAGGGCAGCAGGCTCAGGGGGCTTGCACACTGGATCGGTGTGACTGCAGTGACTAGAGGTCAGCAGCCAAGGAGGGGGAAGTCTGAGCTTCTGCTGCCGGGGCCTTGCATCTTTGGTTGGATATGAGTGCACCTAGTGGTAGCTCACAGAGGCACCCATGAGTCTCCTGCTGGGGTGGCAGCCTCGGAGGCCTGTGTGCTAAAACCATGCAATCGTAGTGTCTGTGGGTAGGGAGAAGTCCGTATTTCTACTGCTGGGACCCTGCTCCCTTGTTTGGAAATGAGTGCACCCAGAGGGGGCTCAAGGAGGCACCCAGGAGTCACCTATAGGGGCGGCGGGCTCAGTAGGCCTGCATGCTGGAAAGGAGCAACTGCAATGTCTGGGGGCCAGCAGCTGGGGAGGGGGAAGTCCCAATGTTTTCTGCCTTGTGCCCTTGGTTGAATTCTCACATGCCCAGTGGGGGCTCACAGAGGCACCCAAGAGTCACCTTTGGGACAGTGGGCTCTAAAGGCCTGCACACTGGAAAAGCATGATTGTGGTGTCCAGAGGTTGGCAGCTGTGGAGTGGGAAGACTCAGTTTTTGCTGCCGGGGCTTTGCATCCTTGGTTGGATTCGTGCGCACCCAGCTGTGGCTCAAGAGGCACCCAGGGGCCATTTACCAGGGTGGTGCACTCAAAGGGGCCCTTGCACCAAAGCCGCCTGACCAAGGTGTCTGTGGGCAGGCAGTCAGGAGGGGTGGAAGTGCAAATTTCTACTGCTGGGGCTGTGTGCCCTTGGTTGGATTGACTCACGCCCAGTGGAGGCTCACAGAGGCACCGGGCCCCTTTTCCAAAAGCTCTTGCGCTGAAGCCATGAAACCGCAGTGTCTGTGGGCAGGCAGCTGGCAGGGGGAAATTCAGAGTTTCTACTGCTGGGGCCTTGTGCTTTTGTTTGGATATGAGTGCACCCAGCAGGGGCTCACAGCAGCACCCAAGAGCGACTTGTGGGCCAGTGGGCTCAGGAAGCCTGCACGCTGGGAAGGCGTAACTGAGGTGTCTGGAAGTCGGTGGCTGGGGAGGAGGAAGTCACACTTACTGCTGCAGGAGCTGTGCACCCTTAGAGGTGGACATCCTAGGGTCTGCAGGTCTGCAGGTGGGGCAGCAGGATTTTCGCTAGAGTGGCTGCAGGGTCACGGGCAGTGTCCAAGGCCAGTCTGGGTGGTGGTGCTGATGGGTTCCTAGAAGAGGCTGCTATCCCCTTCAAGATGGCGTGGGCTCTGTGACCAAGCCCCGCAACCCAGGGAGTGCCCATAGTGGTGGTAGGTGTTCCCTGTCCAGGAGAGCCTGGTCTGCCAGCTCCAGCTGCCCCTGCCAGATTTAATTGTCCCTCACTCACTCACACACACACACACACCACACACACACACACTTTCCTCTCACCCCCTCACTCACTCATACCCTTTCCCTCACCTCTGACCTGCTAGCTGCCATCTTTGCTTCCACACAAAAAAAAAAATCTTAAAAAGAAAATTGCCTGCTATATTTGGTCAAACACTTAAAACTTACCCCTAGTGCCTTGGCAGGGCCAGACAAAATTATTTTGAGGGCCTTATATGGCTCAAAGACTGGACATTTCACACCCCTGATTTAAGATTAGGTGGGAACTTGATTTAATAACAAGTTCATTAGACAATCAATTACCTGCCTTTCAAGTTATCACAGGTGAAACTCTTATAAAAATATTTCCTTGTGTATATGAGCTGCTACTTTTCTAACCTCTGATATTGATTTCCTTTTCCATTATGATTGGGCCTCAAAGCCAATGACATACATATTGGGTGTTTCGTTATGTCAGCAACCTTGCCATTAATAGCTATTGTAGTCACCTTTGCTGTGGTAACAAAACAACCCTAAATTCTCAGGAGCTTATCACAACATTGGCTAATTTTTGCTCACATTTTATGTTGGTTGTAGGTCAGCTGTAGCTCTCTGTTTTCTTTTTTCCAACACAGTCTGCTGGAGCAGCCCCTATTTGGAAAGTGCTTTGATAACAACATGTTATCATGGTAGATGGGGGGGGGGGGAAACATCTGGCAAAAGCATGCAATGACTCTTAAATCAACTAATTGTACATAATGTGGGCTCACATTTTATTGGTCAAACATTAGTGAGATGTGGAAATAAAAATCCTTCCTTAGCAGACATTGCAATACCCATGACAACAGATCCTCTTACAGGAAGAGACAGTAAATAGTTCAGGATCATAGTCCACTACAACTCATTAGGAAGGCTTATGAAAACTAGAACTTTTTAATACAAAGAAGAGAACAGTGAGTCACCATCCTATCTAATAAAAGAGAAACATGGTAATTAGCCATACATCCGCTACCCTTCCCATTGGCTAATCAGGGAGATATGCAAATTAACTGCCAGCCAAGA
>NW_005359840.1:1871369-1877517 GCF_000412655.1 Myotis brandtii
GGCGCCCCAACTCCCCAATCAGCCCTGCTCTGAGCCCGACCAGGGGCTGCACCTAGGGATTGGGCCTGCCCTCTGCCACCCGGGAGCAGGCCTAAGCCAGCAGGTCGTTATCTCCTGAGGGGTCCCAGACTGCGAGAGGGCACAGGCCGGGCTGAGGGACACCCCCTCCCCGCCGAGGCTTCTAGTGCACCAGGCTTCTAGTTCACTTTATAATTACTTCCATCTTCTGAAAGGTCCTAACTAGACTTTTATTTTGAATACAAAGAAGTATCAATAAATGGGACCACAGCTCTCTGAATTTGAGAAGATTCTGAATAATTCAAACACCCAATATGTATGTCATTGGCTTTGAGGCCAATCATAAGGGAAAAGGAAATCAATATCAGAGGTTGGAAAAATAGCAGCTCATATATGCAAGGACATATTTTTGTGAGTTTCACCTGTTATATTGAGGCCAATCACCAACAGTTTGTGGCTATTGATGTAAACATATAACATTGGCCCAGCTGGTGTTGCTCAGTGGTTGAGTGTGGACCCATGAACCAGGAAATCACCATTCGACACCCAGTCAGGGCATATGCCTGGGTTGCAGACTTGATCCCCAGTGGGGGGTGTGCAGGAGGCAGCTGATTGATAATTCTCTCTCATCATTGATGTTTCTATCTCTTTCTCCCTCTCCCTTCCTCTATTTCAAATCAATAAAAACATATTTTATCAAAAACATGTTTTTATCAAAAACATAACATTCAAATTCTGGATAGAGAATACAGATGTCTTTTCCCTAACTTAAAGTGGTTGTAAAACAGTAACAATAGGATTCTAGAAGACTAGATAGTGAAATGGATGAAGAATGTAAAGGAAAGAGACAAATGAAAGTAAATGAATTGCAGGGAGTGAAACTGACAAACTGATCCTGGGGAAGGAAACCACCTAATATTAAATACCTTACTCTATGCTAGTCATTGTGCTTAACATTTTTGCATAATTCTCTTAATCAGTTATCACAATGATGTACTATTATTTTCAGTATATCAACCAAGAGTTCATGATTGAAAAGTATAATTTGTCTCTTTCCCATATCTCCTGCTGTATATCGCAAGCATATATGCACTGTGGTAGTACTTGTGCTTTTAGGAATTTAGTGTGAAGACTAATAAGGGAGTTCCAGCTTTCAGTTCAATTTAGAAAATATGTAACAAGTATCTACTATGTTCTAGTCATTGACGAAATGAGTAGATATAGGATCTGACCTGAAATTATTTAGAGCAGTGGTTTTCAACCTTTCTAATGCTGCGACCCTTTAATATAGTTCCTCATGTTGTGGTGACCCCCAATTTCATTGTTACAAATTGAACATAATTAAAGCATAGTGATTAATCACAAAAACAATATGTAATTATATATGTGTTTTCCGATGGTCTTAGGCGACCCCTGTGAAAGGGTCATTCGACCCCAAAGGGGTCGCGACCCACAGGTTGAGAACCGCTGATTTAGAGACTTTGAAACAGGAAAATAAATAATTTTCTGTGGATTAGAAGGGGTCAATGGGGGTTTGAAGAGGGGGTACATCTAAATAAAATAAACAAAAATAACTCCAAATAAAATAAAATTAAAAGGGTAGTCTTATTTCATTTGTAATACTTTTAACAATAAAAATTTTAAAAAATAAATATTTTTCTAGGATATGTTGGTGAACTTCCTAATATATAAAGATAACAAATTAAAGAATTAGCACACTGACTTATAATGAAAACCTATTGAGTTCATCTCCAATTCTCAACAACCACTTCTGTCTCAAAGAAATACACAACATCACACTTTATCAGAACCCAGAGAGTGACTCAATAAATGTCTGCATGACTCAGTAGTTGAGTGTTGACCTATGAACTAGAAGGTTACAGTTCAATTCTGGGTCAGGGCACATGCCCGAGTTGCAGGCTCTATCCCCAGTGTGGGGCGTGCAGGCAGCAGCCAGTCAATGATTCTCTCTCATCACTGACGTTTCTATCTCTCTCTTCCTTTCCTGTCCTCTTTGAAATCAATAAAAATATGTTTAAAAAAAGACATGAAATTCCTTCATCTTTGTCAAATTCTGTTAGAAGAAAGTTAAGGGTTCTACCCATAGGTGTTACATATGTTAAAGTGTATCAAATTGTAAACTTTAAATATGTGCAGTTTATTGTATGGCAATTATGCCTCAATAAATCTATTAAAATTCTAAATAAAGTAAAATTAAAAAGACATGAAAAGGATAATCTTATTTCATTTGTTTCTATATAAAAAAGGAAAATTAGTAATATGTACATTCCCCTACTTATAAACAAGCTAAACTTTAAGGGACTGTAACTTTATTTGTCTTAAGTCCAAAATGATATTGTACAAGGGAGCACTCTAACTAGCTAACAGTTTCAGACATGGTTGACATACTTTTGCTCTGATGTGCAGCCCTTTTTATAAAATATTTCAGGTTAAAATTTTGAAAATAGAGAAATTTCTGTATCAAATAAAAGACTGATAGGAATAAAAAAATAAAAAAAGCAGAAACCACAAAATTATTGTGTGCTGGTAGCAACAAAATATCTTATTTTAAAAATTGAGAGAAACTTCTGTGCTTGTTTCAGAACAGTATTTTCTGAAACTTTTAAGTACTAGAACATTAGGTATTAGAAAAACTGTGGAAGCTGTAATCTGAAGATGAACCTGCCCAAAAACAAACAGGTGGGATATAAGGAGGTGAACATTTCTCAAATCTGAGGAGAGGGACAGAAAGATAAGGTTAAAAGGAATTGAGTAAGCATAGTTCTGACCTAATGTATTGCAATTAATAGATGACATTTTGGCACAAGCCTAAATTTCTAGAGATGTAAGAATGATAAGACTCATTGCATTGGTGTAAGTTCAGCGTTCAGAATGATTTATTCAATGGTTTTAGCAGTTCCATTTTTCTAAGGGCCATAAAGAATATAACTCTAAAGCACAGGTAACTTAGGTGCTATAAGAAAAACTAGTTTTTTTCTTTATAGTCACACCTAAATGACTTGTGGGTCTGATAGAGATTATACAAGTAACTGTCCTGATTAAAACTGATATATTTAATTACAACAAGAATATGTAATTTACAACTTTGAGTTTTAGTCAATCACTAAGACCAAAAGAGAATTCTCAGAATGGTTTATCCTAGACTTATAAAATATATATAATCTGACTAGCTATATCTTTTTTTAAGTTTTTTTTTAAATTCTTTATTGTTGAAAGTATTACATATGTCTCCTTTTTTCCCCCCATTGACCTCTCCCCGCCTGCTCCCGTCCCCCAGCACATACCCTCATCCCTCTTCAGTCTGTGTCCATTGGTTATGCTTATATGAATGTCTACAAGTCCTTTGGTTGATCTCTTACCAGCCCCCTCCCCTTCCTTCCCTCTTAGGTTTGATGATCTGTTTGATGCTTCTATGTCTCTGGCTCTGTTTTTGTTCATCAGTTTATGTTGTTCATTATATTCCACAAATGAGTGAGATCATGTGATATTTATCTTTCTCCAACTGGCTTATTTCACTTAGCATAATGCTCTTTGACTAGCTATATCTTGAGTGTCACATATATAGTAAACAATATTTACAAATATCCTATATAATAAAAGGCTAATATGCAAATTGACCGAACAGCGGACAACCAGTCGCTATGATGTGCACTGACCACCAGGGGGCAGATGCTCAATGCAGGAGCTGCTTCCTGGTGGTCAGTGTACTCCCACAAGGGGAGCACTGCTCAGCCAGAAGCTGGGCTCATGGCTGGTTAGAGCAGCGGCAATGGTGAAATCTCCCCTGCCTCTGCAGCAGTGCTAAGGATATCCGACTGCTGGCATAGGCCCACTCCCCTGAGGGCTCTAGGACTGCGAGAGGGCATAGCCCGGCTGAGGGACTCCCCTACCTCAAGTGCACAAATTTTGTGCACAGGGCCTCTAGTTATAAAATAACTATCTCTTCCTTGGCTTTCATGTTAACACACTCTCCTGATCTTCCTCTTTATTTTATGGTCACTCTTTTAAGTTTTATTTTAGACTCAAGCATTGCTGTTTGATCACTAAATGCTGACATTCATTAAATAAATGTATGTCTATTTCTTCTTACTCTATACTTTTTCCCAATGAAATCTCTCCCATGCTCCCAAATTATATCTCTAGCCCAGACCTCTTTTCTGAACTTCAGATCCTTCTATCCATTTAATATTTTGAAAACTTTCAGACTTAAGAAAAGTACCTGAATGTACCTAAATATACTGCTTTAAGTTAAAATTCCATTTTTAATTTTTAGTCTTAAAATGTTTAATCATTTCCCTCATCTAGAGGAGTATAATAAAATAAGCAGAAGTGAAGCTGATAAAAGGATGCACTAGACCAGAATGAATAATCACTAGGAAGTTATTGTCAAAGACAAGTCATATTGTGTGAATTTAAACATCTCCCAACATAATGATGGAATGGGGTGTTTTCTCTTGTGATCATATTATTTTTGCATATATATTTTAACCTATGTAATTAGGTAAATGCAAATTTAATTTTGGTGTTTGTATGTGAATTATACCTTTTATGTAATATCTCCAGGAATTAGTTTTGGTCAGAAAGTCCATATTGTCTGATGTTAAAATAACTGCATACACTTTCATTTTGTTTGTATTTGTTTGAGACAGATAGATGATAAATAGGTAGATAGATAATAGATGGATAGATGATAGATAGATAGATGGTAGATGATGATGATGATAGATAGATAAATAGATAGATAGATAGATAGATAGAATTTATTCATTAGATTTCACATATAAATGAGATCATACGGCATTTGTCTTTCTCTGACTGGCTTATTTCACCTAGCATAATATGTAATCTGCAGGTCCACCCATGCTGTCACATGGCCGCATATATTCCATTCTGTTAAACGTACCATAGCTTTTTTATCCACTCATTTACTGATGGGCACTTGAACTGTTTCCAAATCTTGGTTATTGTAAATAACACTGCAATGAACATAGGGGTGCATATATTCTTTCAAATTGGTGTTTTGGGTGCTTAGGATATATTCCCAGAAGAAGGGTCACTGGGTCAAAAGGCAGTTTTATTTTTAATTTTTTGAGGAAATTCCATACTGTTTTACTCAATGTCTGCACCAGTCTGCATTCCCACCAACAGTGTACTAAGTAGGGTTCCCTTTTCTCCACAACCTCACCAGCATTTGTTTGTTGGTTTATTGGTGGTGTGAGGTGATATCTCATTGTGACTTTAATTTACATCTGTGTCACTTGAAAACAGCATACAGTGGATCTTGTTTTCTATTATATTTTTATACAGACTAACAAAAATTTTATTTTAATTGAAATATTTGGTCCACTTCTACTTACTCAACATATTGATATATTTTTTATTGCCATCACTATTTGTCCTATACTATTTTTGTTTCTATTTCTCACCTTTCTTGTCTTTATGTAGATTATTTTTCATTTTCATTCTAATATTGTTTAATTTATTCACTGTACTTTTTTTCCTTTTGTACCTTATCCTATAAAATTCCAATATGGCTCTTTAAATTAGTTTTCTTCACTCTTGGATTACATTACTTTTATCCTTTTTTCTGCTATGTGGTGTATCACGTTAATTGATTTTCCTATGTTGAAACATCCTTTCATGCAAGGTGTAAATTGTACATGGTTATGGTTTATGATCCTTTTAATGTGTTGTTCAATTCCTTTTGCGAGTATTTTGTTGATTATTTTTGCATGTGTTTTCATCAGGGATCTTGGCCTATAGTTTTGTTTTTGTGTGTGGTGTCTTTGTTTGGCTGTAGTATCAGGGTAATGTTGCCTTCATAAAAGGAGTTTGAAAGTAATTTCTCTTCCTCAATTTTTTGGAAGAGTTCAAGAAGGATTATTATTAACTAGAGGCCTGGTGCACAAAAATTTGCTATAGTTTTTTTGTGTGTGGTGTCTTTGTTTGGCTGTAGTATCAGGGTAATGTTGCCTTCATAAAAGGAGTTTGAAAGTAATTTCTCTTCTTCCTTTTTTTGGAAGAGTTCAAGAAGGATTATTATTAACTAGAGGCCTGGTGCACAAAAATTTGTGCACTCGGGGGGCGGGGGGGGTCCACCAGCCCGGGC
>NW_005359840.1:1878747-1880465 GCF_000412655.1 Myotis brandtii
TGCTCGCTTCAGTGCCTGGCTGCCGGCCGCCATCTTGGCTGACAGTTAATTTGCATATACTCACTGATTAACCAATGAAAAGGGTAGCGGTCGTACGCTAATTACCATGTTTCTCTTTTATTGGTGTAGATTCTTCTTTAAATATTTGGTTGAACTTGTCTGTGAAGCCACCTATTCCCAGGCTTTTCTTTGTTGGGAGGTTTTTAGTTATTGCTTAAATATCCTTACTGGTTAGAGATCTTTTCAGATTTTCTATTTCTTAATGGTTCAGTCTTGGCAGGTTAACTGTTTCTAAGGATTTATCCTTTTTTCTAGTTTATAAAGTTTGTTGGTGTATCATTGTTCATAATAGTCTTTTATGATTTTCTTATTTCTGTAGAATCAGTTATGTCTCCTTTTTCATTTCAAATTTTATTTACTTTAAATTTTCTATCTTTATAAAATTACTCTAAATAAAGGTTTATTGATTTTATCCATCCTTTAAAAAAAACTGTTTCATAATTTTTTTGCCTTTTCTATTCTCTATTTCATGTATTTCTGCTCTGGTCATATATCCTCCCTTCTACTAACTTTAAGTTTAGTTTGTTTTTATTTTTCTAGCTTTCTAAGTTATATAGTTGAATTTTATTTAAAATATTTATTCTTTTTAAATGTAGGTTGTTATTGCTATAAACTTACTTCTTAGTACTTGGCTTTTGTAGCATCCTATATTTTAAGTATGTTGTGTTTTTGTTTGTCTCAGGTATTTTCTAACTTATCTTTTGATTTTCTCTTTGAGTCTTTGGTTATTTATTTTTTACCAAATTTATTGGGGTGACATTGTTTGCAAAACCATGCAGGCTTTAAGTGTACAACTCAGTAAAACATCACCTGCACAATGCCCCTTTGGCTGTATAAAAGTGTGTTATTTAATTTATTTAATTTTCACAGATTTGTAAATATTCCAGTTTTTCTGCTATTAATTTCTACATTGTGGTCAGAAAAGATCCTTGATATAATTTGAATTTTAATTGGTTAAGACTTGTTTTGTGATGTAGCATGTGACCTGTTCTCACAAATGATCGATGTGTATCTCAGAATGATGTACATTCTGCTGCTGCTGTATTGAATGTTCTGTATATATCGGTTAGGTTCATTTGAAATGTAGTGTTGTTTATGTCCTTTGTTTCTTAGTTGAATTTCTCTCCGGAAATTTAATCCATTATTGAAAGTGGGATATTGAAGACTCATACTATTATTGTCTTGATGTCTATTACTCCTTAGAGTTCCTTCAATGTTTGCTTTATATATTGGACATATTTTTAAGTTGTTATTTTTTCTTGATTAATTGATATATTTTTATCACTGTACTAGAGGCCTGATGCACAAAATTCGTGCACTCAGAGAGGGGATCCCTCAGCCTGGCCTGCTCCCTCTCGCAGTCTGGGAGCCCTTGGGGGATGTCTGACTGATGGCTTAGGCCCACTGGGAGCGGGCCTAAACTGACAGTTGGACATCCCTAGTGCTGCTGTGGAGGTGGAAGAGGTTCCCGCCACAGCCACTGCACTTACCAGCCATGAGCCTGGCTTCTGGCTGAGCGGTGCTCCCCCTGTGGAAAGCCCTTGCTCCTGCATTGAGTGTCTTCCCCCTGGTGGTCAGTGCACGTCATAGCAACCAGTTGTTCTGCCATTCGGTCGATTTGCATATTAGCCTTTTATTATATAAGACTAGAGGCCCGG
>NW_005359840.1:1881525-1899714 GCF_000412655.1 Myotis brandtii
TGGCTTCCTCCGTCACTGAAGCAAGCAAGCCTCATGTTCGCTTCAAGCTGCCTGGCTGCCGGCCGCCATCTTGGCTGGCAGTTAATTTGCATATCGCCCTGATTAGCCAATGAGAAGGGTAGCGGAGGTACGGCTAATTACCATGTTTCTCTTTTATTAGATAGGATAATGTCCTTCTTTGTCTCTTGTGACAGTTTTCTATTCAAAGTCTATTTTGTCTATGTAAGTAAGCTACCCCTGCTCTTTTTTGGTTACCATTTTCACAGAATACGGTTTTCCTTCTCTTCATTTTCAGCCCAAGTGTGTCCCTAAAGCTAGAGTGTCTGGTAGATAGCACACAGTTGGATCTCTCTTGGAGGGTATTGATTCAGCTACTGAATATCTTAGGATTAGAGAATTTACTCCATATACATTTAAAGTAATTATTGATAGCAAAAAATTTACTGTTGCCATTTTGTTAATTGTTTTGGTTGTCTTGTAGGTTTCTATTTTGTTCTCTCTTACTGTGTCTGTTTAACTTTTTTTATTTATATGCTTTGATTCCCTTCTTTTTTCTTTTTATAGCTTCTATAGGTAATTTCCTTGTTACCTTTGGGCCTACCTAAAATATTTTATTTGGCTTCCTACATCAGTGTACTGCTACCTTTCATTAGTTCAGTAAAATTTTTATGCAAATAAAGGTTCTTCCCCTTTAGGTATTTATTATTACTATCCTACCCTTTCAAATTTCCAAATCAATTAATTTCAGAGCTTTACACACTATCCCCCAAGTCTCTTAGAATATTGCTCATTATGTTTCAGCTTTTTATTTCTCCATACTCTGTCCTGGGAATTTTCTTTAGTCTTCCACCAAACTTATTCTCATATTATCTGTCTCTATTATGTTTTAATCCATCCACTGATTTTTAAAAATATTTTTTACTTTAGGATAGTTGTAGATTTACAGAAAATTTGTAAACATTGTACTGACAGTCTCTATATACCCCATATCCATCTTTTACTAGTGTTATTATATCCATTGTGTTTTAAACTTTAATTATATTGTTATTCGTTCCTCTCTGTCTGAGATATTTGATTAAAATCCATAACTTTGACAGACTTGTTTGTCTCCAGCCTCTCACCCTTACTCCTCACCCTAAGAAAACATGAAAATCAAAGTTGCTAGATTTAGCAAATATCTTTAAGGTGAAAGGCATCTTTAGTGTCCAGATATCCTTTCTGAGTTCTAATCTTTACTATACTGTTTAATCTCTGAGTGTGTCTTATTTTCTATTTTATTGATACATTTGTTTTTTTACTAGAGGCCCAGTGCATGAAATTCGTGCACAGGGGGCAGGGGGGGTCCTCAGCCCAGCCTGCACCCTCTCCAATCCGGGACCCCTCAGAGGATGTCTGACTGCTTCTCGCAATCTGGGACCGATGGCTCCTAACCGCTTGCCTGCCTAATTGCCCTTAACCACCTCTGCCTGCCTGCCTGATCGCTCCTAACTGCTCCCCTGCTGGCCTGAACACCTCTAACCACCTCTGCCTCGCCCCACACCGGGGACCCAGGATTCCCTCCTCCGGCTGGTCACAGGCACCCAGGACCCAGGCTTCCCTCCCTTTGGCCAGCCACAGGCACCCAGGACCCAGGCCAGCTTCACCTGGGCCAGCCACAGCTGCAGGGGACTGTGGGCAGGAGGCTTTGCCTGGGCTGCAGCCACAGGCACCCAGGACTGCTGAGCGGGCAGCTTGTCCCTCTCCTGGGCTGCAGCCGCCGGTACTGGCGCCTGGGACCATGGGGCAGGTGGCTTGTCCCTCTCCTGGGCTGCAGGCATAGGTGCAGCTGCTGGCATCCATGACCTCGGGGTGGGCAGCTTGTCCCTCTCCTAGGCAGAAGCCTGACTGGTCCTCATTTCTCTCTCATGAACTCATTTGTGCCTGGCTGGTCCCCATTCCTCTCTCCCCAGTGTTGAGTGTCTGAGCTGTTACGGCATGAAGGTGTGATGACCATTTAGATATTAGCTCTTTATTATATAGGATTTACAATTCAGCATTTCAGATGTCTTCAGTGAGAGGATTATTCAGAATATGAAATAAGCCATGCCTCTGTAATGACTTGGAGCTTGATTCTAAAACCTCTTCCAAGTAATTCTATGTATATCACTTACCTATTTACAGAGCAAGTAATTTTTAGTTCTTATATGTAGAAATTACTGATAGCTCCCATAGGGAAAATAGAAACCAGGTGTCACAAATCTGTCACTGAAGCTCAGTTGTTCTAAATAGCACTACTTGTATACTATTAAAGCAGAAACTTTCTTAAAATTCTCACTGGAGGATATGTTTTTATTGATTTGAGAGAGAGTGAGACAGGAATGGAGAGAGAGAGAGAGAGAGAGAGAGAGAGAGAGAGAGAGAGAAACACATGTGAGAAACATTGATTGGTTGCCAACCTCTTGGTATAGGGGAGGAAGTTCCAACCAACAGAGCCACCTGGCCATGGCTTAAAACAAAAAGTTCTGATGTGGTAATTTTGATGGGTTGTGCATCTTAAATTAATACTCAATGTAAATTAGCAGCAGCAATAAAATGGTCTATTTTTAACTATTGTTTTCAGAAGACAAAGTGGGTCACTGACTCTGATATATATATTCTGATCTTATTTTTGATCTAAGAAACAAAGTCTTGAATTAAAACTTGATAAGTTAGAATGATTCAAATTTTAGCTTATTTCCCAGATAATATATGAAAGTACATAGTCCATTGCTGCCATCATTTATCCACAAGGTGGCATTGCAGGCCTTCAAAATGAACCAATTTCATCCAGTAAACCGCATTTGTGTTGAGATTTTGATCAGATTCTAAAGTAAGGGTCAGGTAGATATGAATAAATGTGTTCCTGCTTCTTCAAACACAGGTTTTCTTAGAAGTAATCAATTACAAAAAATACTAAAGGATGAAACTAACATGTTAAAACATCATAAAAACATAGGGAACAGTAAGGCAGATTTTCCCAAATCATTTAGATTGCTTTTCTTTTCTTTTCTTTTCTTTTTTTTTTAATGTTTGAAGGTCTCCTTCCTGATTATATTTAGTAAAGTGTTACCTTATGGGCAGTTCCTGAATAGATATTAGTGGCATCTGACTCAGAATACTATGATTCAGCAAGGCAGTAGCCTAGGATTTGCATGTGTGTAGTGGATAATCCACAAATCTTGACTCTCTGAAGTGCAATTATCAAGAACCCCTCAAAGCATTGTTGACAAATAAGAATTCACTTCTCATTCTCAATTAATCTAGAGCAGTGATGGTGAACGTTTTGAGCTCGGCGTGTCAGCATTTTGAAAAACCCTAACTTAACTCTGCTGCTGTGTCACATATAGAAATTTTTTGATATTTGCAACCATAGTAAAACAAAGATTTATATTTTTGATATTTATTTTATATATTTAAATTCCATTTAACAAAGAAAAATCAACCAAAAAATGAGTTTGCGTGTCACCTCTGACACGCGTGTCATAGGTTCTCCATCACTGATCTAGAGGCTTAATTTCTCTCCCTCCACTGAAAAGACAAGCAGAACCTTAAATCATAGAATTTTAGAATTGAAAGATCTTTGAAAACCATATAATTCAGCACTCTTACAATTTAGAGAATTGAAATCAACATAGTTGAAGTAATTTCTTCAAGATGGTATTCCTTATCAGAATTATAGTCTTTCCCTCAGATGTGGCATTTGGTGAACACAAATTCTTGATGAGGGCATAATGGCGATGTGAGACTTTTAAGAAAAATAATCAGTTATTGCATCAAGGGGAAAAAAATAAAGGGCTATGTCTAAATGACTTCAGAAAAATAACGGTTGTAAGCTGCCCAAATCACACAGCTATTAAGACAAAGAACAGGTACTCAAGCAATAAAGCTGGTGTCTTAACCACCCTGAAATCACTTTTATTCCCAATGCCTAAAGCAAGCCTGGGTAGTGATAGTAGGCACCCACTAAATATTTGTCAAACTTAAAAACTACAGACTCCCAACAGCAGACCAGAGGGTCGCAAGAATCAAGTCAAAGATTTGAAATACGAAGAAGCAAAAAAAAAAATCCAACCGGAAAAGCAAAATGAAAAAAGAATCCAAAAATACAAAGATAGTGTAAGGAGCCTCTGGGACAGCTTCAAGCATACCAACATCCGAATTATAGGGGTGCCAGAAGATGAGAGAGAGCAAGATATTGAAAACCTATTTGAAGAAATAATGACAGAAAACTTCCCCTACCTGGTGAAAGAGAATCTTAAAAGCAGCAAGAGAAAGAGACTCAATTACCTACAAGGGAATACCCATACGACTGTCAGCTGATTTCTCAACAGAAACTTTGCAGGCCAGAAGGGAGTGGCAAGAAATATTCAAAGTGATGAATAGCAAGAACCTACAACCAAGATTACTTTATCCAGCAAAGCTATCATTCAGAATTGAAGGTCAGATAAAGAGCTTCACAGATAAGGAAAAGCTAAAGGAGTTCATCACCACCAAACCAGTATTATATGAAATGCTGAAAGGTATCCTTTAAGAGGAGGAAGAAGAAAAAGGTAAAGATACAAATTGTGAACAACAAACATGCATCTATCAACAAGTGAATCTAAGAATCAAGTGAATAAATAATCTGATGTACAGAATGAACTGGTGATTATAATGAATCAGGGACATAGAAAGGGAATGGACTGACTATTCTTGGGGGGGAAAGGGGAATGGGAGATGCGGGAAGAAACTGGACAAAAATCGTGCACCTATGGATGAGGACAGTGGGTGGGGAGTGAGGGCGGAGGGCGGGGTGGGAACTGGGAGGAGGGGAGTTATGGTGGGAAAAAAGAGTAACTAATGTAATAATCTGAACAATAAAGATTTAATTGAAAAAAATAACTAAACAGAATGGACATTATCTTTTGTGGAAGTGGCTAGAGTCAGGGTGAGGAACCAAATTTGGTTCCCTCATACTGCCTTCCAAGAAAATAAAAGCTGCCGGACTAGAAGGAGGAGATCATCAAACATCAGACATGATAGATAGGTAGATTATTAATATATTATTACTATTATACAAATAATATGCAAGTGGATTATTTAAATGATTAAATATCTAATTGTGTAAGTAGCTAGAGGCCCGGTGCACGAGATTCGTGCACTGGGAGGGGGGTCCCTCAGCCCGGCCTGTGCTCTCTCACAGTCCAAGGCTCTCACAGTCTGGTACCCCTCGCTCCTACCACCTGCATGCAGCAGAGGCGGGAGAGGCTCCCGCCACTGCCGCTGTGCTCGCCAGCTGTGAGTCCAGCTTCTGGCCTAGCAGCACACCCCGTGTGGGAGTGCACTGACCATCAGGGGGCATCTCCTGCGTTGAGCGTCTGCCCTCTGATGGTAAGTGTGCATCATAGCAACCAGTCATTCTGCAGTTAAGTCGATTTGCACAGTAGCCTTTTATTATATAGGATATCTGAAACGGGAATGTAAGACTTAACCATAAACCATACAGAAATAACCACAGATGATACTTGAGATTGTTCCAGACTTATTTCTTTTTCTATGGATACATATCTTTTTAATTTTTTTACAGAATTAGTATACACCAGGTATAACTTTTTCACCTTCTTTTGTCAATTAATAATATATAAGCATCTTTTTCTGTTAGTAAACATACCTCTGCATATGTTCAGTGGCTTTAATTCAACTTGTTCCCTATTGTTGGACATTTAGATTTGCTTTTTGCTATTCTAAACATCAAAAATAAATCTTAAAGCTCAAAAAAAGAAACAGTTTATGAAGTAATGCAGTTAATGAACCTCCTGTGGAGGGGAAGATGAAGATAGTTGCCTAGCATTGTATGGGCTCAATCACTGGTTGACACAATCTGTAAAGTGAATCTTTGGCATTACTTCTCACTGAATAAGCTCAGGGTATCTAACTACCTTGCACATAGTTTCTACCTACTTTTTCAACATGCTTGATTATGAAATCTGTAACAACAGCACTGTGTATTCCTTAGTTGCTAATGTAATCATACATCTTAACACATCCCAGCACATAGTAGGTACATTTTACATATTAAATCTGTATGTTGCCTAGTAACTTGTAAAATAGTTGACTGATTTGGATTAAATGTGTACAGTACTAAAGAGCATCAACTATTAATTGTATCTATCTTGTGGTTAGTGTGACTAGAAATAAAATAATGTAACATCAAATGTATTAATATTTCATTTTTATTTATTTGAGGCTTATGTCTTATAGAACTACTAACCTTATTAGACCTAACAAATATTTAAAATGATTCCTACCTCCTTCTTTCTCTATTATACCATAGTTACTCTGTCAAAAAAATTCTTCTGAAAAGTCAACAAATAATCCAATATTCATTTAACACCTTCAGTTTCAGAGTCAAAATCTGCAATGGTTGTAGACAACAACATCTTCTCCTGAAGAGATGTACATTCTAACATTGGAAACAGGCATATCAGTAAAGATAGGCTAGATTATGCTACAATGCCAAACAAGTCTCAAAATTCAGTGCCTTAACGTTATAAAGGTTTACTGCTCCCTCATATTACATGTCTATTAAGTAGTACCTCAGAGATACAAATTGACACAATAGTCTTCATATTGAATTTTCCAGTAGCTATGCTAAAAAGAATCATATTTATGGAGATTTCACACTGGTAAATGGATGCTCTGACCCAGAAGTGACACATATCACTTTGCTTACAGAAATTTTTACAGAAATTCTAATTTACAAGAGCTAGTCATAGTGGTCCACTCCACCACAAGGGTGCCCAGAAAAAGCCCAGAAGATAAGAGTACCAGGAATTCTCACTGATCAGTGATAATGACCATTACAGTAGAATATTCACAAATTATAGAATTGTCATATGGCAGAGCAAAAATTGATTTATGAAATAATTCACATATCCCTCATTTTATGGATAAGAACGGAGGCCCAGAAACTTTCCTCAAAAAATTTAAAAATGAAACTTCCTTTTGACTCAGTGATTCCACTTCTGGAAATATATCCAAAGAAACCAGAAACACTAATTCAAAAGATTATATGCACCCCTACTATTGCTATTGCAGTATTATTTACAATAGCCAAGATCTGGAAACAGCCTAAGTGTCCATCAGTAGATGAAAGGAAAAAAAGCTGTGGCACATTTACACAATGGGATACTACACCACTGTATAAAGGAAGGAACTCTTACCTTTTGTGACAGCATGGATAGACCTGGAGAGTATTTTGCTAAGTGAAATAAGCCAGTCAGAGAAATACAAATAACTTATGATATCACTTATATGTGGAATGTAACAGACTGACAGCTGTCAGAGGGGAGGTGGGAGGGGAGATTGGATGAAAGAAGGTGAAGAGATTAGCCAAAGAACATATATGCATAGTTCATGGACACAGACTACAGTGACATGATGGCCAGAGGGAAGGGTGTGTGGGGGCTGGGGGGAAGGGGATAACATGGGGACATCTGTAATAGTGTCAACAATAAAAATAAAGTAAAAACAAAAAGAGATGATCAGTGTATACACTGATCTTTGATTAATAGTTTGTATTCACATTTTCGCTTTCTCTTCCTAAACATACTAGTACAAGAATAAAATAGAGGTTGGTAATCTTTCCTTGCACCAGCTTATCTAGTATCCCTGCTATTTGTATAACTAAAATCTCAGCTGTTCTGGTAGCTGTATTTTCTGCATCATTATTTTAGCCAACCCTGAGGTGAAAATGGGTGGGTTGGAGCTCTTTCTCAAAAAGTTTTCTGTGGCTGTAATGTAAATGAATCCATAAGGCAGCAAATTCCTTCAGCCATGATCCTGTACTGGGTATTAGAGTGGGGTTTTGATTGTAACATGATCATGATGAAGGCTCACTGCCCTCTTTTTCAATTGTTATTAGTGCCTTGTCTTCCTTTCAAAGTCTTTTTGTTTATTTATTCATTATTTTCTATGTACAGTTTGCTCCAGTCACCTCATTTAGATTCTGAATTCATGCCTCACTCCCAAAACATTTATTCTATTACATTTTGTTCAATGAGAAGTTAACTAGCTATTCTTTCTGAGTATGATTCTGGAATTTTTCCAAATCTATGAAGCTATTATCACCAGTGCCCCAACAGGTAGTTACACGAAATCAGTTCTGAAGAGTTAAATAATTTTCAAGCTGTCAAGCAGTGAAAGGCATCTCCTTTCTTAGTATCCTTACTGTGCTCTCTTCAGCCCTATAGGCTTAGAAGTGATCCACGATCATTTTGAATCTGACCTTTGTAGAATTCCAGTGGGAAGCGTGAACCTTGATAGCCACGTCTTCTGTCCTGCCACCTCTCAAGTGCTCAGATTACCAGCAGCCATTTCAGTTTGTCTGTGACGATGAGACAAGCCACTAACAGCCTTTGTCATTTCAATTTTTCACACATTTTCTTTTCCTAACAGTCCTTGCCATTTCAATTTTTCACACATCTCTCAATCTCCGTCTATCTCCCTAGCTCTTGCTCTCATGCTCGCTTGTGCTCTCTCTCTCTCTCTCTTCTTGTGTGTGTGGTCTCTATGTGAGTGAGAACTACTCTCAGCACCCAGCTGCCACAGGCCACTCAGCTGTAAGAAAACACAGCTTCAGAACTGTCAAACAGAATGAACATGAAGCAAATCACAAAGGAGCCAGTTGGCTACGACTAGGCCTGGGGATCCCACTCTAGCTATGCCAGATTGCTACGGTTCATCAGGAAAGCCTGAGGTAGGAAGACATTTTGCCTCCACTTTTGCAGATACTCTCACAGGAACACCATCTATCAAAAGGATGTTTCCTGAAGCATGCTGTGTAAGGGCTGATTACTAAAGAGCAGTCAAGGCCAACTTAGTCTGCCTGTCCTTTTGACACTTGTGCAAAGAAACAGTTACTATGGAGATCAGAAAACAGAATTTGCAACCGAAGCTACAAATGTACATGTTTAGAGTGTTGTATGCATGTATGACCCTCCCATGGAAACAATATCCTCTCAAGTTCTAGTGAGTTAGTGGGAAGAGTGACTCTTATAACTTTGTGCCAAAGAATGTTTCTTCAATGAGGGTCGAGAGAAATGGGTGGAATAAAAACAATTGACTGCTCTTTGTATCCTATCTCAGTGAAATAGTGATGGGCAGTCCTTTGAAAACTATCTCTTAGAAGGAAAACATCCAAAATAAAAACTATACTTTTCAGGGAATAGGATTTCCTCTAAGGGTAACTATTCTACTGAACCTGCATTGTTCTGTTTAGCTTTTGAGTAGGGTCAGGTAATGAAAAAAACACCCCCTGAGCCCAGCTTTATACATGCTGAGCCAGCTTCTCCCAAGGCCTAAGCTACTCCTAGGTGGGAGGTACATTTAAACATTTACTTTTTCAGGCTTTCAACTTTTGCTGACATAGTTGCTTAATAAGTCCTATCCAGGTAACCTGAAAATGGCAATACCTTATTTACTGCCCAACAGTACCTTTTAGGCCCCAGGAGAATCTACCTTTTTATGTCTCTCTATATAAATGGTAAATTAAAACAAAACATTTCTTTGATTTTATTTCAGTTCCAAATGCCAACCCCCGAGATGTGCACAGATTATATTCACATTCAGACAAACTACTGTACAACTAACAGTTCCTCTCTTATTACTTTGACCCCTAGCTGGCTTTTCCTGCTGTGGGCTCAGCATCTTAATCCATACAGTATGACCCTTTGCCTTTGTAGTTTCTGTTGTTCAGTAAGGGAAATGAAGTCGCCAGTACTTCACCGTAGGAAATTCTGTTCCATGTGGAGAACTGCCTTTGCTTTAAGATCCTTCTAATATTTTACTTCAGTGGGAGGGAAAAGGTGTCAGTGATCTTTTTTTATGGCTCTAAAAATTTACAAACAGCTTACTGGGAGTTAAAAGACGGGTAGAATGATTAAGGGGATTATAGGTTTGAACAGAATAATTTGAAGAAGTTCAATATTTTGGGTTAGATAAAGAAAGTCTGTTTAATTAGAGGTGGATATGGAGTTTTACAATCCTGAAAGAAGTACGACACCTATTTCAAGTAGATTTTGCTAGCAGAATTGACAAACACATTGAGGTGGACTAGTGATGTATGTGTATTGCCTTTTTTAATTTTAGTGAATGGAAAGAGCACAACACTATAGGAGTCTGAGTTTTGACCTAGTTTTGTCGATCGCTAGCTGTATGCTCTCTGATCAATCACTTTTTTCATTGAGTGTATTGGAGTGACATTGGTTAACAAAACCATACAGGTTTCAAGTGTACAACTCAACAAAACATCATCTGCATTTGGGCGTGTGCCCATCGTCCAAAGCAAAGTCTCTGTCTCTTTCCATCCCATTTATCCCCCCTTTGCCCTCTTCCACCTCCCCCACACCCTTTCCCTCTGGCATCATGATACTGTTGTCTGTGTCTATGATATATATATATTCTCAAAAAAATGTATACAGCCTTAGCCAGTTTGGCTCAGAGGATAGAGCGTTGGTCTGTGGACTGAAGGGTCCAGGGTTCAATTCTGGTTAAGGGCACATGCCCAGGTTGTGGGCTTGATCCTCAGTGAGGGCCGTGCAAGAGGCACCAATTAATGATTCTCTTTCATCATTGATGTTTCTATCTCTCTCTTTCTCTCCCTTCCTCTCTGAAATCAATAAGAAATAAAAAAAATAAAAAATATGTATACACACTTTAACAGCTTATAGCTTGATTATGAAATTGAAATTTATTTTAATAAACACTGCCTTTATAATTCAAAGTTTGTGTGTATATTTTTGGGTGACACCATATATATATTTTGCTTAATCCCTTTGCCTTTTGTACACCCAGCTCCCAACTCCTCTCCCTTCTGACAGCTGTGAGTCTGTTCCCTGTATCCATGCCTCTGTTTTTCTTTTGTTCGTCAGTTTATTTTGTTCATTAGCTTCCACATATAAGTGAGATCATATGGTATTTGTTTTTCTCTGGCTTATTTCACTTAGCATAATAATATTCAGGTTCATCATGCTGTCACAAAAGCTAGGATTTTCTTCTTTTTTATGACCGAGGAATATGCTATTGTGTAAATGTACCACAGTTGTTGTTTTTTTGTTTTTTTTATCCAATCATCTACTGATGGACACTTGGACTCTTTCCAGATCTTGGCTATCTAATCTAATAAAAGAGCAATATGCAAATTAACCATCACTCCATGACAAAGATGGCTGTGCCATAGTGGCTGTGGAGGGAGGGAGGACTGCCCACACAATGCGGGGCTGCTGGGCTGGGAGTGTACCCCCGGTGGCCACCGTGTGGCTCGGGGCATGCCCCCAGCCCAGCAGACAGAAGACCAGTGGTCAGAACACGGGGCTGCTGGGCTGGGGGCATGCCCCCAGCGGCCAATGTGCATCTCGGAGCATGCTCCCAGCCCAGTGGACAGAAGCCCAGCAGACAGAATGCAGCTGGAGTTCCCAGTCCTTTTGGTTTCTGCAGCCCCTGGACTGGAAGCAGAAACCAAGAGCATGGGGAGCACCAGGAATGCTGGGAATCGTAGTTCTGGTGGCAGACGTGTTGGTGTGATCTCCAGCAGTTCTCAACCTGTAGGTTGCGACTCCTTTGGTGGTCGAACTACCCTTTCACAGGGGTTGCTTAAGACCATCTTGCATATCAAATATTCACATTACGATTCATAACAGTAGCAACATTACAGTTATGAAGTAGCAATGAAAAATAATTTTATGGTTGGGTCACAACATGAGGAACTGTATTTAAAGGGCCAGAAGGTTGAGAATCACTGTCCTAGACACTCGAGCAAAGTGAGCATGGAGCAAGTTACTGTTGCGGGTTGGGGATAGAGGGAAAGCAAAGGTGAGAGACATAAATAAAGTCAGAGTGTCGAGGAAAAATTAAAAGGAAGATATCCTGCAATGTCTAGGAAATCTCCACCAATGGAGCAAAGAATAAAAAAAGACCTCTACTATTCTGTGAGTACCAAACCAGACTGGGCTGGGGTCTCAGACAATTCACTCATATGATTGCAAAGACAGACAGAAACTTCACTCTTTTATGTAGCCAGGCAGATACAATGCACAACATGCACATTTTCATGGAAGAGGACTTAACAGCACTGTTTGCTATACACCCTTTGGTAAGTCACCTTTTTGGTGGCCATCTGTGTTAGTTAATTGCCATAATCAAGAGTAAAAATTAAAACTTTTCCATCTCTATGACAAGCAGGTCCTTACAGCTTGGAGCAAGGCAACTATCTATAATAACAAAAGTGTAATATGCTAATTAGACCGATAGCCAAACGACCTTCTGGACATCATTCCAGACGTCCTTCCAGATGAAGCTGTAGTGGCAGGGCTGAGGGAGAGGTGGTTAGGGGTGATCAGGCAGGTAGGCGAGCAGTTAGGGGCAATCAGGCAGGCAGGCAGAGGCAGCTAGGGATGAACAGGTAGGCAGGTGAGCAGTTGGGGCCATCAGGCAGGCAGAGTGGTTAGGAGAAATCAGGAAGGCTGGCAGGCAAGCATCCCGGATTGTGAGAGGGTGCAAGCAGGGCTGAAGGACTTCCCCCCCCCCCCCCCCCCGTGCACGAATTTCATGCACCAGACCTCTAGTTGAAATAATGCTGCTATGAACATAAGGGTGCATATATTTTTCAAATTGGTGTTTTTAGATTCTTAGCATATATTCACAGAAGTGGAGCCACAGAGTCAAAAGGCAGTTCCATTTTTAATTTTTGAGGAAATTCCATACTGTTTTCCACAGTGGCTGTACCAGTCTGCATTCCCACCAACTGTGCACTTGGGTTCCCTTTTCTCCACATCCTCACCAGCACTTGTTGATTGTTGATTTATTGATGGTAGCCATTCTGTCAGGTGTATACACTGATAATCTTAATAATACTATCAACAGTAATAACAAAAATAAACAAACCATCACCACCACAACTTAGTGGTTCTACTATGTACCAGACACTTATTTTACATACAGTGTCTTAAAAAGTCCTTTAATGGAAATCTTTAGCCTTATTTTCAAGGGTTAAGAAAGTGAGTCCCAAAGAGGTTAAGTACTTTTCCCAAAGTCTCACCTAAGTAGCAGAACTAGAATATGAGAAGCCCAGTGTTCTTTCCAATAAACCATTTTCCCCCAATTTGTATTTTATAAGATTACTTTCTGAGAGATGTTTCATAGGAATTCCATTTAAAAAGGTCCAAAAGGAAAATTTCTGTGGTGGAAAAAATTACACTATTTTATGACTCTTGACCAAGTTCATTGCATATTAGAGTAGTGATGTTTCTAAGAAGTCCCACAGTATATAACTGGTTTAAATAATAATTCCCAACTGATTTTAACACAGAATTTCTTTTTCAAGAACATTTATTAATATCCTTGAAACTGTTCTGAGAGCCACTCGTTTAGGTAATCTCACTAATAAAGCAAAACCAAAGACACAAGCTGTCCACACCAGGATTTTATATTTGTATTGCAATATGTAATTGTTTTCTTCCTTTAAATTTTTATTATTTAAAATTTATCTTTATTGTTGAAAGAATTACATATGTCCCATTTTACCCCCCAATGACCCCCTCCACCCTGCTCCTGCCCCTTCCCCAGGTCTTCATCCCACTGCAATATATAATTTTCAAAGTACTTTCAAAACTACTTGAAACACAAGGCATACCTGGTGGTGTTATCTCCACTTTACCAATCAAACATTATCAAGTTCAATGAGACTATTAGTTGATTAAGATCACTTGTCCAAACTTTATCACAAATTAGCTGTAAAGTTTGGACAAAAACTTTAGCCTTCCAACTTGTAGTCTAGTATGCTTTATGCTATACTTTTCAACTTTGCTAGAGTGCTCCCTTTCCTCTAATTCTCAAAAGTAAGGTTAATTTACATTTGAATGTATACTGAATCAAAGGTTGGTAACAAGATTTGAAACAATGATGAAAAAAAGTTTTAAAGTCCTATTGTCTCTGTAGCCTAAATATAAGGAAAAACATCATGAGACCCCCCAAAATACAAATTGTAAGATAAAATTTGATGGGTTGACTATAACAAGTTAATTGATGAAGGACTAAGAACTAAAATAAACAATTAAACCACCTTAAAAATACAAGAAAAATAAAACAACGAAAATGGTGAAAGTATAAGAACAGACAATTTAGGGAAATAAAACTTCTATGTATAATCTATATATATAAAAGCCTAAGAGACCATTATGACCAGACAGCCAGATAGCTATGATGTGCCCTGACCACCAGGAGGCAGATGCTCAACACAGGAGCTGCCCCCTTGTGGTCAGTATGCTCCCACAGCCAACCTCCTGTGGCTGGCCAACCTCCCGTGGTCCTTCTCCTCCCCCCCTCCCCCCCGGGCAGCCAGCCTCAATCACTGGCCAGGCCGAGGGACCCCACCAGTGCATGAATTAGTGCACTGGGCCTCTAGTAAGTATAAAAAATATGCTCAAAATCATTAGTAATCAGAGAAATGTACATTAAAAATGTTATGCTACTTTATATTTATATTTTTTAAAATTAGAAAATTTTATAATGTTACATATGGGCAGGGATCCAGGAAACACTTATTTCATTGACTTATAGTGGGCATATAGACATATACAGCCATTTTTGGAGAACAGTGTGGTAGCAATTGGCCAAATTAAGTACACACACATGATAGAATCAAGTAACCCCTCTCCCCAAAACCCAGGAAAATTCTCATAGAGTACCATAAGGGAATATATAATAGGACATTTATTGCAGCATTGTTTGTAAGAATACCAAGTTAGATACAATCTAGGAATCTCTCACTAGATCCTCTCCCTGACGCCACTTTTGGTTTCTGCTAAGAGATATAGAGTGCTAAAAAGAGCATCGTTATCATGCTTACAAAAAGAAAATGCTGGAGACATGGAAAATTTAGGTATTTCTTGAGCCAATCAAAGAACTATAGCCAAAAGTCAAATAATTAACCCTAAATCTAGGGAGAAATTGGCACCTACAACTGAAAACCAAATTCTAGCATTGGCTTACCTGGAGAAGATGCCATTAGGTTTCATATAAGACAATAAAAAGATTCAGGTAAAAATACTAATGAATTGTAAAGGCTGAGAGCATGGGCAAGGGAGAGAGTGTGAAGACTTTAGGAGGGGCAGATATATTGGGGCTAGTATTCTCTTGAAAACTTTTCCTCACCCGGCCAGTGTGCTTTAGTGGTTGAGCATGACCTATGAACCAGGAGGTCACAGTTCAATTTCCAGTTAGGTTACATACCAGGATTGTGAGCTCCATCCCCAGGAGTGAGCGTGCAAGAGACAGTCGGTCCATGATTCTCTCTCATCATTGATTTTTCTATCTCTCTCTCCCTTCATCTCCGAAATCAATAAAATATATATTTAAAACACACAAACAACAAACAAAACTTTTCCTCCATGAACTGCACTTGGTGCTTACAAGGAATTTTGAGAGAATCCTTACAAAATTTTCTTCATGGTGCTGGCTAGGAAAAGGGAAGAGCAGCCTCAGATAAAATTTCACCCAGATTCATCATTTTTTAGTCTCTTATTAAAGAAAATCCTCAATGTTTAGGGGGACAAACAACAGCAATTGTATCCTTAGGACTTTAGACCAAAGAATATTATCAAGTATAATCAGGCATATTAAATGATGATGAAAGAGTCAATTGACCAAGAAAGCATAACAATACTAAATACCATGTCTCAAACAAAAGAACCTCAAAATACATGAAGCAACAAATTATAAAGCTGAAAAGGCAAAAAGTCAAATCACCAAATAAAATTGGACACTTAGACAATTCTTTCTAAGGTATTGATAGAATAAGTAGTCAGAAAAATAGTAAGAGATTATCTGAACAATTTTATCGTCGATATTTATAGGACATGCAACCTAACAACATCAGAATGCACATTCTTCTCAAATGTATCTGAAACACTCTCATAGATAGACCGTATTCAAGACCATAAAAGACACTAACAAATTTATAGCAATATAAATGATGCAAAGCATGTTCTAAGACTAGAAATCAACTAAAAACCAGTAGCAGAATATTTGTACAGTCTCCATATATATGGAAATTAAAATCCACACTTCTAAATAATCAAAGTAAGTCTTAGGGGAATTAAAAATATTTTGAATTCAATGAAAATAAAACATAACAAAAGTTATGGGATTCTGCTAAAGCGGTGCTTAAAGGAAATTTAAAGCAATTAATGCCTGTAATAGAAAAGAGAAAAAAGATCTAAAATCAGCATCCACATTAGGTAAATAAAAAGAGAAAATTAAAGGAGAACAAGGTAACTAAAGGTTAGAGCATAAATCAATTAAAACAGAAAGCCAGAAGGAAAATTAATGACTACAAAAGATGTTTCTTCAAAACGATCAATAAAATTGATAAATCTCTAAGCAGAGTGAACAAGATAAAAAGACAGAAAACACAATTACCACTATCAATAATGAAAGAGTGGACATGGGGGATAGTAAGGGACTATTATGAACAATTTTATAATAGTAAATAGAAAACCTGAATGAAATGGACTAATTCCTGAAATATAATTTGGTAGGCAAAATAATGGCTTCATTAAAAAAATCATGCTGTAATCCTAATCCCCAGGACCCATGAGTATATTACTTTACTTGATAAGAACAAACAAACAAACAAACACTTTGAAGATGTGATTAAGATTAAGGACCTTGAAATGGAGAGATTATCCTAGATTATATAGTGGACCCAATCTAATTACATCCATTTTTAAAAGCAAGAACCTTTCCTGGTTAAGTCAGAAAGGAATGTATAAAGACAGAATAGTGCCTCCCCCTGGCAAAGAGATGTTCATATTCTAATCTATGAAGCTTATTAATATGTTACCTTGCAGAAAAAAAAGCGAAAAAGAAACAAAAAAACAAAACAAAACAAAACAAAAAATATGTTACCTTGCATGGCAAAGAAGGTTTTGTGAATGTGATTACATTGAGGATTTTGCAATGGGAGATTATCCTGGATATCTGTATGGGCCCAAGGTAATCACAGGGCTCCTTATAAAAGGGAGGCAGAAGGAGAGGTAACAATGGAAACAGGTTGGAGTGATGTAAGACTATGAGGCAAGAAATACAGGCAACATCTAGAAGATGGAAAAGACAAGAAATGGGTTCTCCTTCAGAGCTTCCAAAAGAAATGTGACTCTGAAGATCCATTTTGAACATCTAACCTCCAAAACTGTGGGATAATGGATTTATGTTGTTTAGGTTACTAAGTTTATGGTAATTTGTTATAGCAGCAATAAAAATGTTATAAAAAAATGTCATCATAGAAGGGGAGAGAGCAATATAAAGGCAGAAAAAGAAGCTACAAACCAAGAAAGGCAAGTGGCACCCAGAAACTGAAAAAAGTAAGGAAACAAGTTGTCCCTTGCAGCTTCCAGGAAGGAACACAGCGCTAGTAACACATTAATTTTAGTCCAGTGGGACAGATGTCATACTTCTAGCTTTAAAAATATAAGATAATTTGTTTTAGACACTAACATTGTGGTGATTTGTTACAGCAGCAGTAGAAAACTAATATAGAGACAAGTACCAAAACTCATTAAAAAATAAATAGCTAAACATGCATAGTCCTGAGTCTATTAAAACATTGATATTGTAGTTTAAAACCTTCCATAAAATAAAATTCCAGGCTCAGATGATTTCTATAACAAATTCTACAAACACTTGAGAAAGAAAAAATAATATAATGGTCGATTCTATGTGTCAACTTGACTGGGCTGAGGGAAGCCCAGATACCTGATAAAATATTTCTGGGTGTGTCTGTGAAGGAATTTTGGAAGAGATTAGCATTTGAGACAGTAGACTGAGGAAAGAGATTAACCCTCACCAATGGAGGCAGGCATTATCTAGTCTGTTAAGAACTCAATTGGAACAAAAGAGCAAAGGAAGGTCAAATTTTTCCTCTCTTCTTGAGCTGGGACTTTTATCCTGTTCTGCCCCCAGACATCAGAGCTCTTGGTTCTCAGGCTTACAGACTTGAACAGATTTATACCATCAACTTTCCTGATTTTCCAGCTTGCAGGTAGCAGACTATGTGAGTTTTCAGCCTCCATAACTGCCTGAGCACATTCTTATAATAAATCTATCTACACACCTATATCTATATGTGTGTGTATA
>NW_005359840.1:1899825-1903730 GCF_000412655.1 Myotis brandtii
CATTGGCTAATCAGCATGATATGCAAATTAACCGCCAACAAAGACGGTGGCTAATTTGCATACTGCAGGCAGGGCGGGCCGGCATGAGCCGCCATCCGGGCCCCTGTGTGCTGCCTAAGCCCCGCCCCCAGCAGGGACTCCCATGTGTGGCCCTGGGCGAGGGGATCCTGCGGTCGTGATCGTGATCATAAACCGGGCCGCAGGCAAGGCGGCACCCCAGGACCCAGGAGCTGCCTTGCCTGTGGCCCGTGATCGTGATCAGAAAGCCGGGCGCAGGAAAGGGGGCCCCCCTGGAACCCAGGAGCCCATCGGCGAGGTCTGCAGGCGAAGCAGCAATCAAGCTATGAAGGGGAAGGTGGGGGGTGGAAGGAGCTACAGGAGCAGCTCTGGCCGGAGACTGAAGACTCTGGCTGGAGCGAGGAGCAAAGACTGAAGGCTCCAGCCGCAGCGAAGACTGTGTCCAGAGCGAAGATGGAAGGCGGTGGTGAAGGTCTGGGTCCCGGGTGCCAGAGGAAAACTGGTGCTGGCAGCCAAGGGAAAGAAGGCCTATTGCACGAATCTTTGTGCAATGGGCCTCTAGTAAAAATATAAATTCTAAAATAAGTTGTCCCAGAAAATAGAGAAGGGAGAAATACATCCCAAGTCATTTAATGAGTAAAACATTATTCTAAAATAAAACCTAGATAAAATTCAAATATTAATCAATAGAATTCATCACATTAAGAGACTGTATAAGATAAAGTATATATCATTTCTTTTTTTTCTTAATTGCTTTTTTATTGAATTATTTGGGATGACATTGGTTCACAAAATCATACAGGTTTCAAGTGTACAACTCAACAAAACATCATCTGCACACTGCATCGTGCACCCAACACTCCAAGCAAAGTCTCTTTTCCTTCCCATTCCCTCCTTACTCACCTCCAGGTACTACCCACCCCCCTCTCCCTGTGGCTATCACCACCCTGTGGCTGTCACCATGTATATATATATGGCATGTCTTTTTTTATTTTTTTGCTTAATCTTTCCATCTTCTTTCATCCATGTCTCCCAAACCCTCTGACAGCTGTCCGTCTGTTCTATCTATGAGTCTGTTTCTATTTTGTTTGCCAGTTTATTTTTATTTGTTCATTAGATTCCACATATAAGTGAGATCATATGGTATTTGTCTTTCTCTGACTGGCTTTTTTCACTTAACATAATAATCTCCAGGTCCATCCATGCTGTCACAAAAGATAAGATCTCCCCCCACCCTCCCCCTCAATTTTTTATTTATTTATTTATTTATTTATTTATTGCTGCCGAATAGTATTCCATTGTGTAAATGTACGACTTTTTCTTTATCCACTCATCTACTTGGTTTGTTTTCAGATCTTGGCTATTATAAATAATGCTTCAATGAATATAGGGGTGCATATATAGTTTCAAATTAGTGTTTCAGGTTTCTTAGGATATATCCCCAGAAGTGGGATCATTGGGTCTAAAAGCAGTTCCATTTTTAATTTTTTGAGGAAACTACATACTGTTATTCACAGTGGCTGCACCAGTCTGCATTCCCACCAACAGTACACGAGGATTCCCTTTCCTCCACATCCTGGCCAATTCTTGTTTTTTTGTGGATTTATTGATGATAGCCATTCTGACAGGCATGAGTTGATATCTCAGTGTGGTTTTAATTTGCATCTCTCTGATTAGTGACATTGAGCATGTTTTCATATATCTATTAGCTATTTGTATGTCCTCTTTGGGCAAAGGACCTGTCTATTCAGGTCCTTTGCCCATTTTTTTTTATTGGGTTGTTAGTCTTGTTGGTGTTGTGTAGTATAAGTTATTTATGTATTTTTGAAATTAACCCCTTATCAGATGTATTATTGGCAAATATGTTCTCCCACTCAGTGGGTTCCTGTTTCTTTTGTTGTGCAAAAGCTCTTTAGTTTGATGCAGTCCCATTTGTTTATTTTGTTTTCCTTTCCCTACGACCATGGTCAGCAAACCACGGCTCGCAAGCCACATGCGGCTCTTTGGCCCTTTGAGTGTGGCTCTTCCACAAAATACCACGTGTGGGCGCGCACGTACAGTGCGATTGAAACTTCGTGGTCCATGCACAGAAGTCGGTATTTTGTGGAAGAGCCGATATTTTGTGGAAGAGCCACACTCAAGGGGCCAAAGAGCCACGCCGCGGTTTGCTGAGCTGCAGTTTTCCCACCATTGCCCTATTTGCAAAAATTTTGCTAGGAGAAATGTCCAAATTTTACTGCCTATGTTTTCTTCTCAGATTTTTATTGTTTTGTGATTTACATTTCAGTCTTTAATTCATTTTGAGTTTATTCTTGTGTAGTACATATCCTTTCAATAGATACATAAACAGCACAAAAATTCTCACTAAATCTATAATAAAATGGAGGTTTCTTAATTTACAAAAGTTCATCTGTCAACATTTAGTATCATCACTAATAATTGCAAGAGTTAATGAATAAGGCAAGATGTTCTCTCTCTCTTGTTCTAGTCAATATCATATTCAAAATCCTAGTGGAGCAATCAGCAATAAAAATAAATAAAGCCCTAATGATAGTAAAGAAATAAATAAAACTGTCTCTATCATTAGATGACAATGTTTTCTATATAGAACAAGTTTGCAAAAAAGCTTTAAGAACTAATAAGCAAGTTTCTCATGGTCTCAGGATACAAGGTTAATAAATAAAAGTCAATTGTATTCTTATATATTAACAACAAAAGTAAAAATTATTTACAGTAGCACACATAGCAAATACTTAGTTATAAAATTAATATACTTAATTTTTTTTACTGCAGGCTATGTGTACAGTAAACTACAAAATACTGATGAAAGATTTCAATGAAGAAAAAAATGAATGAAAACACATATAGTATTCATAGATTGGAACATTCAATATTGGTAAGATGTTAATTTCCCAAAATTTAAAATATAGATTCAGCAATCCTAATGAAAATCTCAACAAATTTTCTTGTATATAATAGGAAGTTGAAGCTAAAATTTCTATGAAAAGGCAAAGGAAGAGCCAAAACAATGCTGAAAAGGAACAAAGTTGGAAAATTCACATTACCTGATTTCTGTGTTTATTATAAAGCTACACTAAATGTGAGGAAGCACGGGACTTGGTTGGAATGTCTGTAAGAAGGATTCTTCTAAAGGTCAGGGGCCTTTGAGGGGACCTTGCTGAAGGGAGCAGCCCCTACCTTGACTTTTCCAAACAAGTCAGATCCCCCGGGGTGTTTTGCTAGAATCTCTATGTTTAGTCTTTAAAGACCTGACCTTGTAGAAGCATATACTTTTTCAAGGATACTTACCCTGCTGATTGTATCTAGAGGTTAATTTTAGTTCAAGCTGTTGTAACAATAAAAGCCTGAGAAGTCAGGCAAACATGACTGCTTTTTACTTCTAAAGCAAAACAGTCCCTTAGCCCTCTCTTTCATAAAAATGTGTGTCAGAGCAATCTGTTCATCTGTCACTCAGGGTCTGCTGGTCAGCCCTGGCAACTAATCAAAGGATAGACACATAGTTCAATGGGACAAAATAGAGAGCCCCCAAATTAACCAAAACAAATATAGTCAACAGGATTTCAACACGGAATAAGATATAAAAGATAGTCTATATGTCCTTGGGTTTGGTGTTAAGTTTTTAGATATGATGTCATAAGCAAAATACATTCAAAAAAACTAATAAACTTGACTTTTGCTTTATTAGAGACAAATTTAAGAGAAAGTTTAGGTAAACCAGAGATTAAGGATAAAATATTAGCAAGCCACATAACTCATAAAGGACTTGTATCAAAGAAATGTAAACAACACTTTGAACTCGAAAATTAAAAAAAAACACACACTGAAGTAAAAAATACACAGGCAAATTATCTGATCAGATATTGTAC
>NW_005359840.1:1903749-1914629 GCF_000412655.1 Myotis brandtii
TAGATATATATAAAAGCCTAAGCAACTGTTCAACTGTTCGAACGTTCGACTGTTCAACCATGCACCAGGCGGGTCCCTTCTCCTTGCCTGCGGGGATCAGGCTGAATCTGTGCTCTGGGCCTCTGACATCCCCCAAGGGGTCCTGGATTGCAAGAGGGCACAGGCCAAGCCTAGGGACCCCACCAGTGTACGAATCCATGCATTGGGCCTCTAGTATTATATACTTTATTTAGTATCTGTTATTTAATATACAATTATTAAATGAGCATATTAAAACATGGTCAGTATCATTAGTCATTAGGGAAATGCAAATTAAAACCACAATGAGATACCACTAGAATTCTTATACAATGGTTAAAATTAAAACAAATAAATAATTAAAAAATAAAAACACTAAGTTCTGGCAAGGACACTGTGCAACTATTTGAATAATAACTTTAACTGTAAATGGTCTAGTAATGACATCAGCAAGATGGCAGATTAGGAAGCTCCAGGCACTCACTTCACCATGGAAAGATTAAATAAACAACTACTGACTGAGTAAAATAACTACATAGGAGTTCTGGAAACCAGTTAAAGATCTAAAGCAACAGAATGAATACCTAATTAAGGAAAAGCCACATTCAAACTAGTAGCAAATTTCATGCCATTTTTACTCATCCACATTCCAACCCCTCCCTGGCTTAGTACTGCAAGGTTGGAAGGAAGAGGCTCAATTTCTGGTACCCTCACTTAAAATGGGAGGAGCAGAATAAAATTTATTTGCAACATTCTATCTGGTCTGTGCACTAAACTCCCAGAAGAAGCTGGGGTGAGACTTCTCGGAAAATTATGAATAAATTTTGAAAAGCTTATTCATACAGATCCAGACAAAGACACACCCAGAAAATACTTGAGTACTTAAGCCTCCATGCAGGGCTGATTACAAGGCTCAAGGTGTTTACTAATTACTAAAGGTATTTCATGATGGTCTGCAGAGATTGAAATAGGTGACTGTTTTTCACATGCCCAACTTTCAATGAAAGATATGAGTTTAGAAGGGGGAAAACACAATTCAGCCTATAAAAATGGTTTCAACAACTTGAATAGAAAGAATAAAGAATTCATGAACTTGGTGACAGGTCATTTAAAATTATTGAGTCTAAGGAACAAAATGAAAAAAACGATGAAAATTAAACAGAACTGAAGGGGCTCATGGAACACCACTAAGCAGATCAATGTATACATTATGGGAATCCAAGAAATAGAAAAATAAAAAAGCTTCAAAGAGCTTATTTGAAAAAATAATAAAACATCCCAAATTTGAGCAAAGATGTGGATATACAAATATAAGAAGCTCAACAAACACAAATTAAGATAGACCTAAAGAGATTCACACTGAGACACATTATAATCAACTTCTAAAAGACAAAGAATCTGGAAAGCAGCAAGAGAAAAGTGAGTCATCACATCCAAGAGATCCACAATTAAACTAGCAGTGGATTGTTCAGCAGAAACTTTGCAGGCCAAAAGACAGTGGAATTATATATAGTAGTCCCCCCTTATCCATAGGGGATATGTTCTAAGACACCCAGTGAATGTTGATAGTACCAACCCTTATATATGCTATACTTTTTTCCCTATACATACATACCTTTTCAGTTAAGGGAAGGACTTAATAGCTTCTCTTTGGCATATCCAACTGCCAGCATCACCACTCTTGTGCTTTGCGGCCATTGTTAAGTAAAATAAGAGTTACTTAACACTAGAACTGTGATACCATAATAGTTGATCTGATAAGCAAGCCAACTGATAAGTGACTAAAAAATGGATAGTGTATTCAGTAGAAAAAGAGGAATACTAAATATGAGATGGATTGACTCCATAAAAGAAGCCGTAAGAATCATTATATAGGGGCTGAGCAGGGCTGTTAAGGATAAGGCATTGTGAACACCACTCATTCATAGAGTCCTCAAAAGTTAAAGCCAACTCAACAGCATGTAACACACAGCACATATAGTGTGGATATACTGGACAAAGAATTCATGTCCAGGTCAGGGATGGTGGGATGGTCAAGAGTTTATCACACTACTCAGAATACTATACACATTAAAACATAAGAGTTGTTTATTTCTGGAATTTTTAACTTAATATTTTAAAACCATGGTTGACCACAGTAACTAAAACCACAAATAGTGAAATCACAGGTAAGGGGGGACTACTGTATTTAAAGAACTGAAAGAAAAAAGAAAAAGCCATCAACCAAGAATTTTATATCTATAAAACTCTCTTTCAAAGTGAGAGAGAAATAAATATATTTTCAGAAAAACAACAATTAAAAGAATTCATTATGAGAACCTTTTGGGTATTATGAAATGATTCTGGACAGTACCTCAAGGCCATATGAAAATGTAAACTTCTCCAGTAAATGTAAATACATAGAAAGATATAAAAAACAGTATTATTGTCATTTTAGTTTGAAACTCCATTTTTCATTTTCTACATGATTTAAAGGACAAATGTATAAAACACTTATAAATCTATGTTAATGAGTAAATAACACATTATATAATTTATGATATTAATAATATGAAGTGAGTGAGTGGGACTGTAAAGGACTAGTGATTTTGTATGTGATTAAAATTAAGTTTTTATCAATTTCAGATAAATTGTAATGGCATTAATATGTTATATATAATCATCATGGTAGCCACAAAGAAAATATCTAGCTCAGCCAGTGCTGCTCAGTGGTTAAATGTTGACCTATAAACCAGGAGGCCATGATTCAATTCCTGGTCAGGGCACCTTTTGGTATACAGGATAATGCTCCAACCAACTGAGCCATCCAGCCGAAGCAGTTTAAACACAATTTTATTAAATTTAAAATGATCAAAATAAAATATTTTCTGATCACAATAGGATAATACTAAAAATCAATAGCAGAAGAATAATTGGAAAATTCACAAATAAGTGGAAATTAAACAACAAACTCTTAAAAACCAGTGGACTAAGAAAATAAAAAGAGAAATTATAAAATATCTTGAGAAAATAAAAATGAAAACACAACATACCAAATGTTATTAGATGTAGTAAAGGCAGTGTTAAGAGGAAATTTATAACTACAAACATTTACATTTTATAAAGAAGTCTCAAATCAACAATGTGACTTTATACCGTAAGGAGCTAGAAAAAGAGAACAAACCTAGCAGAAGAAAGGAAATCACAGTATTTTTTAAATAGTGGAGATAAATTTGAAATCAGGAAGAGTCAAAGTGGATGGTGCCTTACTATCTGCCCAGCAGTCATTGTGAGAGAGCTGCCTGGATGTGATAACAGAACGGCTTTTAATAGCATCATGGCAGTTCCTGATGGCACAGGTGACATATAATATGGGAAAGCATGGAGGCCAATGTGACTCTACAGTCACATGCTGTGTGGCTTCAGGAGCATCTTAGCCAACTTATCTTCCTAGTTAGAGACACACCCAAGTGATAAATGGTAAAGGTCTGTATTTTTGAAGTCTACAAAGAGCTCTTTCAGTAAGTGTGAATAAAAATTTTAAGTGATAAGGAAAATAAATAAATAAAATAGTGGAGATAAATAAAACAGAGAATAGAAAAATAATAGAGAAGTTAACAAAACCAAGAGTTGTCTCTTCAGAATATCAATAAAATTGACAAATCTTTAGCTAGACTTAAGGAAAAAAGAGTGAAGACCCAAAATTAAAAATCAGAAATGAAAGAGGGAACATTGACACCAATTTTACAGTACTAAAATATATTTTAAATACTACTATGAACAATTGTACACAAACAAGGTGGATAACCTAGATTAAATAGACAAATTCCTAGAACAAGAAACAACTTACCAAAACTAAATAAAAAAGAAATATGAAGCCCAAATAGCTGTAATTCATAAGAAGATTAAATCAGTGATCAAAAATCTCCCCAGGAAGAAATTTGCTGAACCAAATGGCTTTACTGATGAATTCTACTAAACATTTAAAGAATAATTAACATCAATCCTTCTCAAATTCTTTCAAAAAATTAAATGGAAGGGAATGTTTTCTAGTCATTCCATATAGCCAACATTATCCTGGTACCAAAGACAAAGACATTATAAAAAACTATAGACCAGTATTTTTATGAATATTGATGTAAAAATCCTCAATAAATTACTGGCAAATCAAATTCAGAAACATATGAAAGGGATTACACACCATCACCAAGGGAGATTTATTCTTGGATTAAAGAATGATACAATATATAAAATCAATGTAATATACCACATTAGCAGAATGAAGGAAAAAATAAAACATGATTATCTGGATTACTGCCCCAAAAAGAATTTGACAGAATTCAACACTGTTTCATGATAAAAATGCTCAAATTAGGAATGAAAAGAAACTACCTCAACAGAATAAACTCCATGTAAGAAAAACCCCTAGCTAATATCACACTCAATGGTGAAAGACTAAGAGCTCTTCCTCTGAAATCATGCACAAGACAAGGAAGACTTTTATTGCCACTTGTATTCAATCAAGTACTAGAGGTCCTAGCTAGAGCACTTAGGCAAGAAAAAGAACAAAAGACACCCTTGTTGAACATCTTTTGACCATATACATGTGGATATATTTCTGTGTGCTTTAATCTATTCTACTGGTCTGTATGTCTGTCTTTATACCAGTACAATACTGTTTTGATTACTGAAGATTTATAATACATATGTTTTAAAATCAGAGATTGTGATTCCTCTAATTTTTCTTTTCTCTTTTAAGATTGTTTAGACTACTCATGGTCTTTTATGGTTTTACACAAATTTTAGAATTTTTTAAATCTATTTTTGTAAACACTGCCAAAAGGATTTTGATAGGGATTACATTAAATCTACAGATCACTTTGATTAATATTGACATTTAAACAATATTAAGTCATCCAATCCTTGAACGTTAGTTTTTTTCATCCGTCTGTCTTAATTTCTTTCATCAATGTTTTGTAGTTTTCAATATATGTTTTTTACCTGCGTAGTTTTTTCCTAAGTATTTAATTGGTTTTGGATGCTATTATAAATTATATTGTTTTCCTACCTTCTTTTTTCAGATCGTTCATTGTTAGAATATGTAAATGCAACTGATTTTCATGTGTTGATTGTGTATTGTTAAACTTTACTGAATTGGTTTATTAGTTCTAATCGTTTTTTGTTTTTTTTTGTGGAGTCTTTAGGACTTTGAGAAACTTCTATAGTGTTTTCTGTAGTGGCTGTGCCATTTTGCATTCCCATCTACAATGTCATCTACAAACAGGGAACATTTTACTTCTTTCTTTCTGAGTTGGATGCATTTTATTTCATTTTCTTGCCAAATTGCTCTGGAGAGGATTTCTAGTATTATGGTGAATTGAAGTTGTGAGAGTGAGCATCTAAGGCAGTGACTGTGGTGACCTTCAGCCTCAAAGTCAAGTTGTGAAAATGCCTCCAGTTGATGGACCCTGAGGAACAGTACTGATCCTATGGGACAGTATTTCTCTGAAATAGCTAACTGCTTTGCCTCACAAACCTTGCCTCTAACAAGACTATTTGGCAACACTGAAAGGGCGAGGGCTACGCCCTCCATCTTGCCCCAGGGTAAGTGCTCCATCTTACCTTGGCCATGTGGTTGGCAAGGAGCTTCTTCCCGGAAGTCTAAGCCTCTGCTAGCCACACCCAGGAACAAGACACCGACTTGCGCCTGGCCAATCGGCAAGGCCACAGCCCTTTCTCCTCCCCTTACTCCAACCCCCTATAAAACCCCTCTCCACACAGAGTTCTCTCTCTCTCTGCTTCCTGTCGCTGTGTCGACAAGGTGGGGGAGCCGAGCTAGCTCGAATAAAGACTCTTATGCTATTGCATCGGACTGGCTCCCTGATGTGGGTTCTTGGGGATCCTGAAATCTGGGCATAACAAACACAAGAAGTCATGCACCATTAGAACAACCACAGAATGCATTATAAACCATATTAGTCAGAAAAAGGCACTTCCTTGTAACACCTCTAGCTTGACCTGCCTAGACTCCATAGTCAGGGAACTCTGGATGCTGTGTTCAGTGTTCAGTCTACTAGATTATAGCTTTTTCTTTCCACCCAATGCATCCATGACAGATCCTATTCCCTCATTACTCCCAGCACCACCACCGGCAATTCCACTTCATTCCACATCTGATACCCATTGTACACCAAAACCCTGCCTTACGCCGCAACCCAGTGGTCTAGTCTAACACAACAGATCTACTCATACAAACCTCCAAGGTAGCAGCCTAAGAGTCTTGAAAGTAAAATGATATTGGACCTGTCACCACATAGGACCAGACATAGAGCACCATGGATCCTAGGAATTGCTTATGATATTAATCCATCTTCCATTCTCATGTAAATAATCACTATCACCTAATCCCCACTACTCATGATTGCATCAGATGAAAATTGAATGACACAGGGTATCCATGTGACTTTTGAAAACCATTTATTTCAAATCTTTGATTTTACCAGCAGAATTTATGCAAAAACACTCCCCCATAGAGGCTGACATGTCTTGACTTATCTTAATATATTCTAGTGAATAAATGTCTATTACAAGAGTTTTTCTGCTGAGATACAGTATTACCTTTTATTAAAATCTAGCACTCTAAAGTTGGTGGCATGTACTAGAACAGCTTCTCTGATAAAATTTTCCCTTGGGAAATTTTAAATACCAAACTTAGCTCAGTCAGATGGTGCCATAAACATAAGTAGACATTTTTAAAATCGGTGAATGCCATTTTAGGCAGACAGAATGTATGTGCAGGGATTGGTGAAGAGTTTGGTATGGCTCAAGCATAAGATATAAGAGGGTCGATAACAGGAAATAAAGTTAATATGGTAAATTGGAATTTTAATTGGTAGGCAATGAGAATATAGATTTTTTAAAGAGTCTGATATGATCAGATATGTACCTTTAGAATCCAGCAAACTATTATTCTAAGTCAGATGAAACAGATCTGAAATATGAGTGGTGATAGCCACACCAGACTGTTAACTTAATTTGTGAAACTAAAATCTCTTGACAGTCACTGATGTGTTAGTGAGAAGTATAACTAACAATTCAGTTCAAAATTCTAGTAACTGAAGCAGGGACAGTGAGAGACTTTGCATAACATAGGTAGCAATTTAATTACATTTATTTAAATAAATACTACCTTGAAACTCCAAAGTTCTTCAATAAAGAACTTAGCCCTAACTGGTTTGGCTCAGTGGATAGAGTGTCAGCCTGCAAACTGAAAGGTCCCAGGTTTGATTCCAGTCTAGGGCATGTACCTTGGCTGCAGGCACATCCCCAATAGGTGTGCAGGAGGCAGCTGATAGATGTTTCTCTCCCATCAATGTTTCTAACTCTCTATCCCTCTCCCTTCCTCTCTGTAAAAAATCAATAAAATATATTTTTAAATAAAAAATTAAATAAATAAAAAATAAAGAACTTAGAATAAATTTTTAACCTAAGAAGTGTCAAGAGTAAAGATGAAAAATGTATTCCACAACTCTGAAATAACCTGAAATCGACTCCTGTATATTTCTAATTTTAGGTGGTACTGATTCTTAAGAAGACTGTTAGAATGAGAAAGCAACAAAATTGAAAATCTTAACTTACTAGATGTATTTTCTTAGCATCATTTATAAAATAGGAATATTTTACTCTAAACAATTCCTTTGATTTTGGCAGAATTAATATTGAGATGTCCTTTATAGTAGTAATTAGATGTGTGGATAGCTGCTTTCCTATGAGTATAAAAAGTTTATGACTTTAAAAAAGAAAAGAAAAAGAAATCATCATTTCAGAGCTATGCCCACTTTGGGCCAGCAGCATTGCTTTCTGCAAGATCCACTAGGTAAGAATGTGGTATTTTTCTTACATTATTAAAGGGTTAGGAAAAGAATGAAAAGAAGAAAGAGAAGGAGGTGGAGACAAGGGTTAAGTAGAGATTGTGTGTGACCCACGATGACAAAAATTTACTTCCTTTTCAGAAAAATTTTACCAATTTTTAGCTTAGAGGATACATTTTGCCATGACTTGTGTCAAGAGCAACTATAAATTTTATAGGGTTATTTAGGAGGGACCTTATAACAAGCATTAGGATCCAACACACTTTTCTTAGGTCTTTGCTCTAGTTTGCTTCAAGATAGAAAGAAGGCATTTCAGCATATGCATCTCTGACATAAATTATTTCAAAAGACTCTGTCGAGTAACACTCCCTCCATGTTTTGCGTGGAGTAGGGTTCGGTACCTGAAAGAGGAGCCGCACAGCAAATGAAAGAAAAAGACACGAGATAATTTTGCAATATTCGGGGACCAGGCAGGCAAGTCCTGAAGGACTTCCACCCATGCTCAGGCTGCTCCAATCTTTTATTGATCTGGAGTAGCCCTTAGGGTAAGGAAGTTTCAATGACACACAGATCAGCAATTTCCAGGAGTAGACAAAAGTATCTGATTAACTCATCAATAGATTTCCAAGTGTAGGCAGAGTAACTGATTAGCTTATCAATAGATTTCCGAGTGTAGGCAGAGTAACTGATTAACAATAATCAACAAGGATCTACATAACTATCTAAGGAATTAAGGGAACTAAGGTGGGGATGCTTCAACTATTATTACCTAAATTAACTGAGTGGTTCCTAGATTAACTGGGTGGTGCACAGCCCTGACCTTTGCTAGGACTTTCAATGGCTACTAGCTTTTGTGGGGGGTCTCTGTCTAAACTCAGCTAGTGAAGACAATGAATGGACTCCGGCAGACTCTCAAAGCATTCATTTGTAAGCAGGAAGAGTACTCCTTTTTTAGGATAATTTTTTTATTAAATTGCTTAACTTTGGTACTTCAAAATAGATTCTCTGCTCGTATATAGTTTTCAACATTTCAGCCATCACAAGAAGATGATATATTTAGAGCACAGAAAACAGAACAAGGTGAGATGGATTTTTTGGTTTTGGTTTTTAATCCTCACCTAAGGGCATTCTTAGAAAGAGGGAAAGAGATAGAGGGAGATGAGAGAGAGAGAGGGAGAGAGAGAGAGAGAGAGAGAGAGAGAGAGAGAGAGAGAGATGAATCGGTTGCCTTCCGTACATGTCCTGACCCAGGTATGAGCCCTGACCAGGAATTGAACAGGCAACCTTTCTGTGCACAGGAAGATGCTCAACCAAGTGAGCCACTCCGGCTGGGCAAGGTGAGATGTTTTTCATCAAATGAGTCCTTTTGAGGCAAAAAATATTTTGCAATGTGAGAAGCACCCAGCTGCAAAAATTTAAAAGGAATAAAATAGTAACACTCAACCACAATGCCCCAAGCACACTTAATTACATCCTAAGAAAGATAGGTGATTTACTTCATTAACATGCAAAATATAGTATCTCTAAATGTGGCATGGAATAGTAGAGAATCATCTTTGGAATTATACAAGCCCAAGTCTGATCTTGACACCACCACTTTTTAGCCATATGATAGGCAATTTCTTTTAAACTCTCTGAGACTCCGTTTCCCCTTCTGTGTAATGGATTTTGTAACACCTATCTCATGCAGTATTTTGAGGATTAACTGGGTTACTTTCTGTAACAAATACAAGTCTTGGCACACAATAGATGCTAGCGCTCATAAAGGTTATTATCCCATATTCTCTGTTTTTCTGTACATATAAGTTCTGTTTATCTGTTTTTAAAAATTCGTGAAACAAAATATACTGTTGCAATTTTTAAAACAGGGGTGGAGAACATCTGGTCCATGGGTCGTATAAGGCTCACAAAATCATTTGGTCTGGCCCTGCCAAGGCATTAGGGGTGAGTTAATTAAATGTCTGACCAAATATAGAAGGCTAATTTTAAAGTTGATAATTTTATATGGCCCATGAATGATATTATAAATATCTAAATGGCCCTTGGCAGAAAAAAAGGTTCCCCACCTCTGTTTTAAAGGAAGAAGTTAAGGAAAGAGAAAAATTAATAACATTAATTCAATTTTAAATCTATATCCTGTATGTTAAGACTATAATGAAATAATCTGTTTCATAGTATGATGACCGAACCACACAGCATACATAAGAGTTAGTAAGAAAAAAGTCTTAGTATTCTGTTGACAAAAAGATTAACTAATTTACCCCAGAGAGGACATCGTAGGTCTCTACTACATGACTACTCAGCAATGACTTGAACATTCTACAAATGCAAAATCTAGGGAGCACCATATTTCCTGGTGTAGGGTGATAAAAAGTTTGTATTCTGAGGTGTGGAAGATAGAATGAAATCGTTCTTTCATACTATGCAGTAGTCATTTTTCCATAGGAGCATTCAACCATGATGTCTCCCCTCCATAAGAAAAACTCGCAACACTTTTACTTAAATATACATCTATATTTCTTATCTATCAAAAATTGAAATACATGTCCTGACAAGTTACAAAGTCATTTTAAACAAACTTTTGGCCACTGCTTCATTCTGTAAGCAATTCAGTGCTTTTGAAAATGCAGTGCTTTTGTATTTTCTATTATATCATGATTTTATATGCATGAGTTTCAATGAGGCCATTTCAGAAATGTCACAGAAATGAATCTAGTGATGGTTGAGGGTAAAAACAGTGAGGTAGGATAAAGATGAACACTGAAATTACAATACATTGGATTTTATAATATTATCAATAAAGAGCCACATTTTCTAAAGGATAGCCTTCATCTAGAATCAACATCTGCCATCATTTACTGACAATTTGACAAGCTCCAATAAAATTCTTTAAAAAAAGTGTTATCCTATCTAATAATAGACAAACATGGTAATTAACCATACCTCCACTACACTTCCCATTGGCTAATAAGCAGGATATGCAAATTAACTGCCAACAAAGATGGTGGCCAG
>NW_005359840.1:1915526-1959422 GCF_000412655.1 Myotis brandtii
GCCCCCCCCCCCCGAGTGCAGAAATTTTTGTGCACCGGGCCTCTAGTTTAATATATTTGATGTGTAACATTATGGAAGTTGCATGTTATTTTGATACATTTATATATTATAATTTTATTGCCAAATTTACCACATTACATAATTATAATACAACTAGTGACCTGGTGCATGGATTCATGCACATTGAAAGGAAATTAATTAGAAGGTGGCCAGTGGGGCAGGACTGGGTGAGACAGACAGACATGTCCTGGAGCCAACCTCCCGCAGTCCCTCCCCAGACGGCCGCACATGGGGTGGCACCAGGGCTCGCTGGGCATCTGCGGTGTGAGCCAGGGTCCCTCCGGCAGGTGTGGTCCCTCGGCCTGGCCTGCAGGGATCGGGCCTAAACCAGCTCTCCGACATGCCCCGAGGGGTCCCAAGTGCAAGAAGGCACTCTGCAAAGTTGCTGTCCTACAGGGTGCAGAACACAAACTCAAGTGTGCAGTAAACCAAATTCGGGGAGACAGTGACCCAGCAACAACATAACCCATGGCCAAAGGTGGAATCACAGCAGCTCCTGAGTTGAGCATCTGCCCCCTGGTGGTCAGTGTGTGTTATACTTACAGGCCAGTTGGCTGGTTGCTTAGCCTTTTATATATATAGACTAGAGGCCCGGTGCACAAAAATTTGTGCACTCGGGGCGGGGGGGTCCCCCAGCCCGGCCTGTGCCCTCTCGCAGTCTGGGACCCCTCGGGAGATAACGACCTGCTGGCTTAGGCCTGCTCCCAGGTGGCAGAGGGCAGGCCCAATCCCTAGGTGCAGCCCCTGGTCAGGCTCAGAGCAGGGCCGATTGGGGAGTTGGGGCGCTGCCCTGTCATGCACAGAGCAGGGCAGATCAGGAGGTTGCGATGCCACCCTCAGTCACGCTCAGGGTAGGGCCGATTGGGGGGTTGGGGCATCGCCCCCTGTCACACTCAGGGCAGGGCCAATGGGGAGGTTATGGCTCTACCCTGTCACACACAGAGCAGGGCGGATCAGGGGGTTGGGGCGCTGCCCCCTGTCACACTCAGGGCAGGGCCAATGGGGAGGTTATGGCTCTACCCTGTCACACACAGAGCAGGGCGGATCAGGGGGTTGGGGCGCTGCCCCCTGTCACACTCAGGGCAGGGCCAATGGGGAGGTTATGGCTCTACCCTGTCACACACAGAGCAGGGCGGATCAGGGGGTTGGGGCGCTGCCCCCTGTCACACTCAGGGCAGGGCCAATGGGGAGGTTATGGCTCTACCCTGTCACACACAGAGCAGGGCGGATCAGGGGGTTGGGGCGCTGCCCCCTGTCACACTCAGGGCAGGGCCAATGGGGAGGTTATGGCTCTACCCTGTCACACACAGAGCAGGGCGGATCAGGGGGTTGGGGCGCTGCCCCCTGTCACACTCAGGGCAGGGCCAATGGGGAGGTTATGGCTCTACCCTGTCACACACAGAGCAGGGCGGATCAGGGGGTTGGGGCGCTGCCCCCTGTCACACTCAGGGCAGGGCCAATGGGGAGGTTATGGCTCTACCCTGTCACACACAGAGCAGGGCGGATCAGGGGGTTGGGGCGCTGCCCCCTGTCACACTCAGGGCAGGGCCAATGGGGAGGTTATGGCTCTACCCTGTCACACACAGAGCAGGGCGGATCAGGGGGTTGGGGCGCTGCCCCCTGTCATGCTGATCCCGGTGCCGGGAGCCTCGCTGCTCCGCTGATCCCGGTGTCGGGAGGCATATTACCCTTTTACTATGTAGGATAGAGGCCTGTTGCATGGGTGGGGGCTGGCTGATTTGCCCTGAAGTGTGTCCTGGATCAGGGTGGGGGTCTCCACTGGGGTGCCTGGTCAGTCTGGGTGAGGGGCTGAGGGCTGTTTTCGCTCCGAGCAGGCCAGCCGGAAACCCCGGCCCCAGTGGGGTCCGGGGTTGCCTCCTGGCCTGCGCCCCAGCCCTCATGCCTCCGATCGCCACCATTGCTCGGCACAGGCCAGCCGGCAACCCCAGCCCCTGGGGTCGGGTTTGCTGCCTGGCTTTCCAATGGCGATCACTGGCTGTGGGGTGGGGAAATGCGGCCTTTGCCCACCCCCTAGTTCTTGCCTGCCGCCTGGATTGCCGATCACCATTCTTCAGTCCTTTTCCTTTCGCCTGGGCGTATGCAAATTAGCCGCCATTTTTGTTGTCGGTTAACCACCATCTTAGTTGGCAGTTGATTTGCATAAGGATATGCTGATTAGCCAATGGGAAGGGTAGTGGTCGTACGCTAATTACCATTTTTCTCTTTTATTAGTGTAGATATTATTGTGTATATTCATTATACTGTGCATTAGATCTCTATGGCTTATTTACTAGTTGGAGAATAATGAAAATGTTCTAAAATTGTGGTGATGTGGTACAAAAATGTATTAAAAAGCCATTAAATGAGTGAATTGTATGCTATGTGAATCATATTTCAATAAAGCTGTTTTTTAAAAAAAAGTTTGCGCCATTAAACACTATTACTCCTGTTTCTCTTACCCTATTAGCCACCATTATAGTCTCTGTTTTTACAGGTTTAACTTTTTAAGATTCCACATATACTTACTTGTTTTTCTCTGTCTGACTTCCTTAGCTTAACATACTATGCTCAAGATTTATCCATGTTGCCACAAATGGAAGTATACCTTCCTTTCCTGTGACAGAGTAATATTCTATTGTATATGTACCACATCTTTTTTATTCACTCGGCCACTGACTGACATTTGGGTTGTTTACAGATTTTGGCTATTGTGAATGATGCTGCAATAAATATGGGAGTGTAAATATCTCATCAAAATTTTGTTTTTATTTCTTTTGGGTATATACCCAGAAGTGGAATTGCTGGATTGTATCATAGATCTATTCTTTTTTGTTTGTTTTTATTTGATTTGCATTTCTGTGATGATTAGTGAGGCTGAGCATCTATACATGTGTCTGTTGGCCATTTTGATGTTCTCTTTGGAGAAATGTCTTTTAGTTCTTCTGCCCATTTTTTAATTGTATTGTTTGGTTTTTCTTATTTAATTCTTAGTAATTTATATATTTTAGATATTAACTCCTTATTCAAGAAAGAGTTTTGAAAAATTTTCTCCAATATTGTGGGTTGTCTTTCCATTTTAATTGTTTCTTTTGCTGTGCAGAAGCTTTTGGGTTTGATGTGCTTCCATTTGTTAAGTTTTAAGTTGTTTTTTTGTTGTTGTTGTCGTTTGTGATTTTGGCATAATGCCCCCAAATTATTGCCAAAACCAATACGGTATCAATGAACTTCTTCCTTACATTTTCTCCTAGGAGTTTTATGGTATTGGGTTTTATGTTTAAGTCTATGATCCGTTTTCTCCTTTGTCAAATATTATTTTACCTTATATACCAGGATTTAATTCTTGGCTTTCTATTCTGTTTCTTTGGTCAATGTGTCTATTTTTGTGCCAGTACCATATTCTGTTTTTTACTATGGCTTTGTAGTGTTGTTTGATATTTGAAGTCACATACCTCTAGCTTTCTTGTTGATGTTGTTTTTCTCAGGATCGCTTTGGCTAATTGGTTTTTTTTTTGTGGTTCCACACAAATATCAGGATTGTTTCCCCTCTTTTTGTGAAGAATTTCCTTGGTAGTTTGGTGGGGATTGTGTTGAACCTGTAAATGGCTTTAGGTAGTATGGCCATTTTAACAACATTAATTCATAAACATGAGATATCTTTCCATTTCTTTGTGTCTTTGGCAAAATTTTATAGCTTTTATTGTACAGATCTTTCACTTCCTTGGTTAAACTTATTCCTAATATTTTATTATTTTTGATGCTATTGTGAATGGAATGTTTTTTTTAAATTTCTTTTTCTAATGTCTCCTTATCACTGTAAAGCAGTGATTTTCAAACGGTGTGCTATAGGAGACACACGGATGTGCCGCAAGAATTTTTCAAACATGCAATAACTGACTATTTAGTCAGAAGCACTGACCTCTTTTTCCTTAGATTGTCAAATAAAAAAAATGATAACAGCCAACACAACAATAGCCATCCAGTGTGGATGAATCAAAATTATACTGTTTTGTGTCAGATTGGAAAAAAAAACATATTTAGGTGTGCCACAAGATTAATATAATTAGTTTATGTGTGCCACAAGATTTAAAAGGTTGAAAATTGCCCATGTAAAGGAATGTAATTTATTTCTCTATGTTTCCTTTGTATCCTGCCACTTTACAAATTCTGATCGTCTTTTAAAATGATTCTTTTGGGAGTTTTTATACATAGGGTCATATCTTCAGCAAATAACAATTTTAATGTCTTTTATTTCTTTGTCTTGCCTAATTTCTTTAACTGAAACTTCCTATACCATACTGAATAAGAATGGTGAGAATGGGCATCCTTGCCCTGTTCTTGATCATAGAGGAAACACTTTCAATTTCTCTCCATTGTATGTAATGTTAGCTATGGGTTTGTTGTAGATGGTCTTTATTGTGCTGAGATATGTTCCTTCTATACCTAGTACAATATTTCAGGAAGGGAATTTGACAATACCTAAGAAACCTTTATATGTGCTTACCCCTTCAGCCAACAGTGCCATTTATAGGCATTACCCCTGAAAATATACATAAGATGCCATGAAAATACATTTGCACAAAGTTATTCTTTTGCAACACCATTTATAATTCTAAAATATGAAGAAAAAAGTATACAGAAAAGTGGTTGAATAAACTTTGGTATATCTTCAAAATGGATTACTATGTAGCTATAAGATAAGAATGAGAAATAGTTTTATGCATGAATATTGACTGATGGGGAGAATGGGCATCCTTGATCATAGAGGGGTTTCCAGAATATGATGTAAGTAAAAAAAACACCAACATCCAGAGAGTGTCTATGATATGCCAAATTTTATAAGGAGGATATATAAGGAAATATGCTAGTAGACACATCTGTTAACTTGTGCAGAAAGAAAATACAGAAAGGACAAGCCAGAAACTAAAGAGATGAGTTACCTAACATGGGTTAAGTAGGAATGGGGTGGAAACATTAGAAAATGTGAACAAGTTTGAGGAAGTAAGTTGGAAGTTAGTGATGCACCTCTGAGTATACTATTCTTTATAATGTTGCTTTTCAGAACAATGTTAACATTTCAGAAACACCAAAGGTTGATAAACAATTAAAATCACAAAGAATGTGGGAAACCTAAGGTAGTATATAAACAATAAAAGAAGAAATTTACAGTGTTATCATCGAGTAATATAGCCACACTGAAGGGAGTGAAGGAAATAATTAATCTAAGTAACACTGGAAAACAGTATCGTAATAAGATAAAACAACAAGAACTATACACAAATATTACTCTAGTTTTTTAAGTTTTTTAAAAATTTTGATTTTATTTTTACACCTTTAAAAGATATAATTCAAGTATCATAAAATTCATCTATTAAAAGGGTACAATTCAATGATAATATTAAACAGATTTGTTATTCAGAGTTGAACAATCATCATCACAATCTCATTTTAAAATATTTTCATCACCCCAAAAGAAACACTATACCAATTACTGGTCATCCTTATGTTTTACTGACTTACCTATCCTATACATTTCATATAAATTGAATCACATGATACGGGGCTTCTGTCACTTAGCATAACATTTTCAAGATTCATCAATGTTGTATCAAGAATCAGTAATTCATTATTTTTATAGCCTTTATTCATTTTTATAATCACTACTAGAGGTCCAGTTAACAGATTGGTGCACTGGTGGGGTCCCTTGGCCTGGCCTGTGGGGATCGGGCCAAAACTGGCTCTTCAACATCCTCCGAGGTGTCCCAGATTGCAATAGGGTGGTTCTCAGGTGATGCACCCCAGAATTGGGCTCCCTCCTCTCTGGTTCCGGGTGCATCACCGAAGAACCGCAGCTGCCAAGTCACTGCAGCTCAGCAGCTCTTTCATTGAGCACCTGCCCCCTAGTGGTCAGTGTGCATCATAGCTACTGGTTGGAACATCTGCCCCCTGGTGGTCATTGTGCGTCAAAAGTACCGGTCGGACGGTCGCTTAGGCTTTACACATACACACATACACACACACACATTGCTTAACCATGTACCAGCTAATGCACATGTGGGTTGTTTCCTTTTTGACTATTGAATAATGCTGCTTTGAACATTTGTGTGCTAATTATATTGTGGACATGCATATTAATTTCTCTTAGGTATATACTTAGGAATAAAATTTCTGTATCATATGGCAAATCTATGTTTTGAGGAACTGTCAGATATTTTAAAAAGTAGCTACATTTTACATTCGCACCAACAGTGATGATTCCAATTTTTTCACATCTTCACCAACACTTGTTTTTGTCTTTTTTATTTGAAATACTGTAATGAATGTGAAGTTATATCTCATTGCAGTTTTTATTTGCTTTCCCCTGATGGATAATGATGTGGAGCTCCTTCTAAGGTACTTGTTGGCATTTTTAGATCATTTTTGAAGAAATGTCTATTCAGAGCCTTTGCCCATTTTTAAGTTGGATTTGTCTTTATATTATTAAATTGCAGTTTTTTTTCATATATTCTGAAAATTGTTTCCTCATCAAACATGCTTTTGCATATTTTTTTCCATCTGTGTGTTGTTTTTCACCCTTTTGATATCATGTGCAGCAATATTTTTAATTTTGATAAGGTTTAATATCTCTTTTGTGATGGTAGTTGCTTCTGCTTTTGGTGTGGTATGTAAGAAATCATTGCCTAACTCAAGGTTATCAACATAGCTTATTGCTATGTTTTCTTCTCAGAGTTTTATATTTTTAGCTATTTTATTTAGATCTATGATACACTTTGAGTACACTCGTGTTTATAGTGTAAGGTAGAATCCAATATCATTCTTTTGTGTGTGACCATCCAGTTGTTGCAGCAACATTACTTGATGAGGTCATCCTTTCCTTCATGAATGAATTCAGGAACCTTGGTGAAAATCAATTGACCACATATGTATGTCCTTATTTCTAGATTCCCAATTTTATCCCATTAGTCTATATGTGTATCTTTATGCCAGTACCACCCTGGCTTGATATCTGTAGGTTTATAGTAAGCTTTGAAACTGGGAAGTGTGAGTTCTTCACTTTGTTCTTCTTTTTAAAGATTATTTTTGGCTATTCTAAATTGCTTTCATTTCTATATAAATTTTAATATCAGCTTGTCAATTTCTACAAAAAACCTAGCAGCTGAGATTTTACTAGGGGTTACATTGAATCTGTAGATCAGTTTGGGAGTAATACCAACTTAATTACATTAAATATAATATTTTGATGAATAAATATGGGACTTTATTCCATTCATTTAGATAATGTTTAATTCATTCCAATAATTTTTATAATTTTGGAGTAGAAGAGTTACAATTAATTTGGTACATTTATTCTTAATATTTTATTTTGTTGATGTTTTGTAAATGGGATGCTTTTGTTAATATAATGTTTGAATTGTTCATTGATGTTGTATAGAAACAAAATAGAATTTTAAAGTAAAATTAATATTTTGAGATATTGAAAATTCAAAGTGGTTTTCAGAAACAACACAGAGAGATCCCATGTACTTAATCCCATTTATCCCCAATGGTATAACTTTACAAATCTATAGTATAATATCATAATGAGGATATTAATATTTATAGAGTAAAAATATAGAACATTTCCATTGCCAAGCAGATCCTTGTTGTACACTTTTGTAGCCATATCTACTTCTTTCATGACCCCATCACTTCTTAAACTCTGGAAACTACTAATCTGTTTTCTGTTGCTACACTATTGTCATTTAAAGAATGTTATATAAATAAAATTATACAATAAGTAAGTTTTTCAATTGTCTTTTCCTCCCATACACTATAATCCTCTGGTGATTCCTCCAGGTTGTTGTAATAGATCATTTTTATAACTCAGTAACATTAGATGTGTAGTCAGAGTTATATGTAGTCAGAGTTCTTCATAGAAACACAAAACTGATAAGACCTGTGTGTGTGTGTGTGTGTGTGTGTGTGCGCGTGTGTGTGTGTGTGTGTGTGTGTGTGTGTGTGTGGGGGAGGAAGAAGACAGAGAGAATAGTTAAGGCTTATGCAATTGTGGAAGCTAGAAATTCCAAAATCTGAATAAACTGATTATAAAATATACATGGAAATGCAAACAATTTAGAACAGCCAAAACAATCTTTAAAAAAACACTCACGCCCTAACCCGTTTGGCTCGGTGGATGGAGCGTCGGCCTGCGGACTGAGGGGTCCCAGGTTCGATTCCGGTCGGGGGCATGTACCTTGGTTGCGGGCATATCCCCAGTGGGGGGTGTGCAGGAGGCGGCTGATCAATGTTTCTCATCTATGTTTCTAACTCTCTATCCCTCTCCCTTCCTCTCTGTAAAAAATCAATAAAATATTTTAAAAAAATAAAAATAAAAATAAAATAAAAAAACACTCACACAAAAAGAGGCCACCAGGCTATAGACCAGAAAGAGTTAATGTTGCAACTGGAGACTGAAGGCAGTCTGGAGGCAGAATTTCCTCTTTCTTGGGGAAACTTGGTCTTTTTTTTTTTCTCTTAAGGTCTTCAACTGATTGGATGAAGCCCACTCTCATTAAACTTTATTCAAAGTCTACTGATTTAAATATTAATTTTATATAAAAATATCTTCACAGCAACACCTAGACCAAATATCTGGGTACTGTGTTTGGCCAAATACCTGAGTACTATGGACTAACCAAGTTGACACATACACGAAATTATCACAACCCTGTATCAGTTTGCTAAGAAAGCCATCACAAAGTACCACAGACTGGGTGACTTAAACAATAGAAATGTATTGTCTGACAGTTCTGGAAGCTGAAAGTCTGAAATTGATTTCTTCTTCTGAAATTGAGGTTGATTTCTTCTGAGCCATGAGGGAATGATCTGTTCCAGGCCTACCTCCCTGATTTATAGAGGACAATCTTTTCCCTGTATCTTCACATTGTCTTCCCTCAGTATGTGTCTTTTTCCAAATGCCCTCTTCTTAGTAAAACAGCAGTCATTTTGAATTAAGGCTCACTCAAAAACTCTATTTCTAAATATAATCTCATTCTGAGGTACTGGGGGTTTGAGATTTCAGCATATTCGTTTTCATGGGGACAAAATTCAGCCCACACAGCATGAAATGGATGTATCACAGTTTTGTGTATTTTTCAAATCATTTACCCATTGAAAAACATCTGGGTTGTTTCTAGTTTTCAGCTCTTATGAATAAGGCCACAGTAAATGTGATTCATATACAGGTTTGTGTGAACATTTGCCTTTGTTTCTCTGGGATAAATGCTCAGGAGTGTGTGTCTGAGTTGTATGTTAGTTGATATATACCTTTTTAAAAAAAGCAACTATCAAACTGTTTTCCAGAATGTTTGTATCATTTTACATCCTTACCAGTTATGCATAATGATCTGATTTCTTTACATCCTCAATGGTATTTGGTGTTGTCACGAATTTTTAGTGTAGCCATTCAGATAAGTATATAGTGGTATCTCATTGTGGCTTTAATTTGCATTTCCCTAATGGTTAATGATAGTGAACAACTTTTTATGTGCTTATTTGCCATCTGCTCATCTTTGGTGAAATGTCTGTTTGTGTCTTTTGCCCATGTTCTAATTGGTTTGTTTACTTCTTAACTACTGAGTTTTGAGAGTTATTTATATATACTGGATTGTAGTCCTATGGCAAATATATGATTTACAAATATCTCCTCCTACTCTGTGCCTAGCCATTTTATCCTCTTAACGGAGTCTTTCACAGAGCAAATGTTTTTAATTTTGATGAAGCCAAATTTATCAATTTTTATTTTTATGGATTGTGCTATTGATGTCAACTCTGTATAATGACAGAAAATTTGCCTAACCTGGTTAAGGAAAAAGTCACACAAGTTCAGGGAAGCAAGGAGAATACCAATCAAGATGAACACAAAGAGCCCCACACCAAGACACATCATAATTAAAATGGCAAAAGTTAAATATAAAGAGAGAATCTTACAGGCAGCAAGAGAGAGGTAGCAAGTTACTTACAAGGGAGTTCCCATAAGACTGTCAACTGATTTCTCAACAAAAATACTTCAGGCTAGAAGGGATTGGCATGAAGTATCCAAAGTGATGAAAAGCAAGGACCTGAATAAAAGACTATCCAGAAAAAAAAATTGAAGGTGAAATAAAAAGCGTTCTAAAAAAGAAAAAGGTGAAAGAAATGTGTTACCACCACCAAGCCAGCATTGCAAGTAATGTTAAAGGGACTGCTTTAAGAAGAAGAAATAGAGAGAGAGAGGAACATAGATATAAAGAAAACAATGGCAATAAATAAGTTCCTATCAATAATAACCTTAACTGTAAATGGATTAAATGTTCCCATCAAAAGATAAGGTAGCTGAAAGTTGAATGGATAAGAAAACCTGACACATATGCATGCTGTCTACCAGAGACCCACCTCAAAACAAAAGATTCACACAGATTGAAAGTGAGGGGATGGAAAAAATGTTCCCTGCAAATGGAAACAAACAAACAAAACAAAACAAAACAAAACAAAACAAAACAAAAAACAAAACTGGGGTAGCAATACTTATAGCTGACAAAAATAGACTTTAAAACAAGGGCCAAAAAATAGAATAAAAAGAACACTATATAATATTAAAAGGATCAATACAACAAGAGGGCATAACCCTGGTAAACATATATGCACCTAACATGGGAGCATCTAAATATATATTTTTTAAAATTCTTGGTGAACTTTAAGGGATTGATGGCAGTGCAGTTATAGTAGGGGACTTTAACACCCCACTGTCATCAATGGATAGGTCTTCCAGACAAAAAAATCAAGAAGGAAACAGCGACCTTAAATGACACATTAGATCAGATGGATTTAATTGACATTTACAGAACATTTCACCCCAAAGCAGCAGTATATACATTCTTCTCAAATACACATGGAGCATTCTTAAAGACAGACCACATGCTAGGACACAAAATAATTCTAAACAATTCAAGAAAATTAAAATTATATCAAGCATCTTCTTAGATCACAATGGCATGAAACTAGAAATCAACTGACATCGAAATACAAAGAATTGTCAGAAAATACTATGAACAATGATATTCCAACAAATTAAACAATCTGGGCAAAATGGACAAATTCTTAGAAACATACAACCTTCCAAAACTGAATCAGGAAGAATCAGAAAACTAGAATAGACTGATAATGTCTAATGAATTTGAAGCAGTATTTATAAGGATACATATGCAATACCTTAATCAATAAAGGGAACAAATAAATAGAAACTCCCAGCAAATGAAAGTCCTGGACCAGATAGCTTCACAGGTGAATTCTATCAAATATTCAAAGAACAACAAACACCTTTAAACTACTTTAAAAAATTTCAAGAGGAGGGAAGACATTAAAATTCATTTTACAAGACCAGCATTGTCCTAATTTCAAAACCAGATAAAGACACTACAAAGAAAGGAAATTATAGGTCAATGTCCATGATGAATATGGATGCTAAGCTCCTCAACAAAGTATTAGCAAATCAAATTCAGCAATACATTAAAATGATCATCCATCATGACCAGGGAGGACTTATTCTAGGGAGGCAGGGTTGGTAGAATATTCGCAAATCAATAAATGCGATACATCACATAAGCAAAAGGAAAGAAAATGCATGACCATTTCAATAGATGCAGAAAAAGCATTTGATAAAATCCAGCACGCTTTATGATAAGAACTCCTATCAACATGGGAATAGAGGGATCATAACTCAGCATAATGAAGGACATATATGAAAAACCTTCAGCCAACATCATACTCAATAAGCAAAACTAAAAACTTTTCCCTTAAGATCAGGAACAAAACAGAGATTTTCACTCTTTTTCAACAGAGTACTGAAAGTCCTACCCAAAGCAATCAGACAAGAGGAAGAAAAAAGGCATCCAAATTGGAAAGGAGGAAGTAAAACTGTCATCATTCACAAATGATATGACACTGTACAGAGTAATCCAAAAACTTCCACCAAAAAACTACTAGATCTAATAAATCAGTTCAGAAAAGTAGCAGGATACAACATTAGCACCCCAAAATCAGTGGCATTTTTATAAACCACTAGTGAACTATCTGAAAGAGAAACTAAGAAACCAATCTCATTTACTATTGCAACAGCAGCAAAAATAAGGTACCTATGAATAAACTTAACCAAAGAGGTACAAATACCTGTACTTGGAAAACTATAAGACATTGAGGAAAGAAATAGAGGAAGATACAAACATGAGGAAGGATATCCCATGTTTATGGATTGAAAGAATCAACAAAATTAAAATATCCATACTACCCAAAGCAAACTATCGATTTAACACAATCCCTATTAAAATACCAATGGCATATTTCATACATCTAGAACAAATATCCCAAAAAATATATGAAAAAAGACTCTAAATAGCCTCAGCAATTTGAGAAAGAAGAACAAAGTTGGAGGGATCACAATACTGAATATCAAACTATATTACAAAGCCATTATAATTAAAACAACCTGGTACTGGCACAAGAACAGGCATATAGATCAATGTAACAGAACAGAGAGCCCAGAAATCAACCAATGCCAGTATGATAAATTAATATTCAATAAAGGAGGCAAGAGCATAAAATGGAGTAAAACAGTCTCTTTAATAAATGTTGTTGGGATAATTGGACAGGTACATGCAAAAAATGAAACTAGATCATCAATTTACACCATACGCAAGAACAAACTCAAAATGGGTAAAAGACTTAACTGTAAGTCGCTAAACAATAAAAATCCTAGAAGAAAACATAGGCAATAAAATCTAAAACATCTTGTGTAACATATTTTTACCAATATATTTCCTAGTGCAAGGCAAACAAAGGAAAAATAAATGGGACTGCATCAAACTAAAAAGCTTCTGCACAGCAAAAGAAACCATCAGAAAAAAGAAAAGGGAACCCATTGTTTGAGAGAACATATTCACCAATGATACTTCTGATAAGGGGTTAATTTCCAAAATGTATAAAGAACTTATACAACTCAGCACCAGGAAGACAATCCAATTAAAAAATAGGCAATATATCTGAATAGACACTTTTCTAAAGACATACAGATGGTCAAGTGACATAAGAAAAAATGCTCAAAGACATGAATCATCAGAGAGATGCAAATTAAAACAAATTATCACTTCACACCTGCCAGAATGGCTATCATCAATAAATCAACAAATAACAAATGCTGGTGAGGATGCAGAGAAAAGGGAACCTTAGTGCACTGTTGTCAGGAATGCTAAAGGTTGCAGTCACTGTGGAAAACAGTATGGAGCTTCCTCAAAAAATCAAAAAGGAAACTGCATTTTGACCCAGTGATCCCATTTCTAGGAATATATCCTAAGAATCCCAAAACACCAATCAGAAAGAATATATGCACCCCTATGTTCATAGCAGCGTTATTTACAATAGCTAAGATCTGGAAACAGCCTAAGTGCCCATCAGTAGATGAGTGGATAAAAAATCTGTAGTACATTTACATAATGGAATACTACGCAGGTGTAAAAATGAAGGATTTCTACCCTTTGAGACAGCATGGAGAAACCTGGAGAGTATTATGGTAAATGAAATAAGACAGTCAAAGAAAGACAAATACCATATGATCTCATTCATATGTGGAATCTAATGAACAAAATTAACTGATGAACAAAATAGAGCCAAAGGCATGGATATGTAGAACAGACTGACAGCTGTCAGAGGGGAGGGGATGGGGGGACTGCATAAAAGAGGGTTAAGAGAGTAGCCAAAGGCTCTGAAATTATTTTAATATATATATATATCCCATGGACACAGACAACAGAGTGGTGAAGGCCAAGGCAGTGGTGGCTGGGGTAGGATAGAGGTGGGCAAAGTGGGTGGGGGGAATAGGGGACATTTGTAATAGTGTCAACAACAAAAAATAAAATATTGGGCAACAGATGTGTGTTCTACCTCTATCTCTCCTCAGGGAGAAACTGAACTGGGGCTTTTTGTCTGTTCCCTCTATCATGACTTGGGGAAGGGGCTATGGTGCTATGGCAACTGCCAGCTAAAACTGCTGTATTTTTTCTCACTGGCCTTCAGGAGAAAGCCAGTCCTCTGCGCAACCCCCACAAGAGCTGGGGTATTCCCCTCCAGGGAGAGCTGAGATCTCGTATTTTTGTCTGCTTGCTCTGTCCTGAGCTGAGGGGAGAGGATCTTTAGGGCTATGGTGACTGCCAACGCAAACTGCCATCTCTATTCTCACTGACCCCATTTGACAAGGTGTCATGGGTGTTCTGAGACAGGTCAGATAGAAGCCATTCCTCTGGGGAAAAGTTGAGGCATTGGTTATGCAACCCACCTCTTTCCCTCCCCAGGGGGAAGGTCGGAGCTGAGGAGTCTCCTCCTGATTGGATGACATTATGACAGGGCTAGGGTTTATCATTAGAGGGTGTGTGATATTTTTGTATCCACTTTGTTGTTGATAGTTTCGTGTTTATCCAGGGTTCAGGAACCTCGACTATTTCTGGATTTCTCACAAAGGAAACTTGTCTATTAATTGTTGAATTAGTGTTTCATGGAGGGAAGGAGGACCAGGGCTTCTTACTCCATCACTTATTGATGTCACTCAGGAACACTAAACTTTCTTCTCAATTTTTCTTTAAGCCTAGAACTACTCTAAAAAAATAAGTCAGAAAAAAGTAGAAGGAAAAAACAGTCACATGATTACTATAACGTTGTGGTTGATGGGGAAAAGAGAAGGTTCAGTCCCTATAAAAAATTAATATGTTGCTTTTGCTTTTCTTTTTTAAAACCATCATTAACATTAATCCTTTATTAGGACTGATGAGCTGTAGCTAAAAAATATCAGCTTCATAATGAGAATTTAGTCACAATTTGGTCCTTAATTATTGCCTACTTCAAAAATCTCAGGAAGATTAAAGGCATATAGTGCCCAGTAGAAAAGAGAAACAGAGGCATGAAAAGACACTAATAAATCCATTTTTGTAATTATTTGAGTTGAGTCTAAGGTCATTCTATAAGAAATATGATCAAAGACAAAATAATTGAAATAATTTCAGAGCCTAAATTTTAGGTAATTTGCACAAGCCAGCAAGCAGGGTTATCTTATTCATTTATTTCAAGTAGTTTTCAGAATAATGATTAATAACAGAACCTTAAGTGTACGGAGTAGCTTTTTGTTAAGCAGTCAGCAAACTTAAGGGAAGCATTTTTTTTTGGGGGGGGGGATTTACAGTAAGTTAGAGAAGTCATGAGGGACCAGTTGACTAACTTATCTAAGGATCTCTAATTGCAGGAAAACAAACCTCCTTCAACAAAAATCTAACTTAATGGATTTTTCTAAACTTTCAGCTGAACATAATAGCATGACAAGGCAATATCAAAGTTCTACTTTAAAAATCAAGCTTCTGATTATGCCTTGCAATCAGATAATTTCATCTGTCATAAACCTATTTTCAGAATGTTCAATACTTCATGATTAGAATGGTGGATGCTGAAAGCATTGGTTAGTCTATTACAAGAAATACTAAAAATAAGGTATACATAGGAACAGCAGGTACAGTGCATGAAAATGCAAATATCTTTTCTTTAAAGGTAATAGATTTCAAAAGAGGGACTATAATTTTCCATCAATAATCTACTATAGATGTAATTCAGTAAATTGCATCTTGTCATTCAAAATATGTATATGACATGTAAGCCTATTAAATTGGACATGCACTCAAATACCAAACACACAAAAAAGATCTCATTTTCAACTCTAATTAGGCATATATTTCCCAATAATCCAGAAAACCGTGTTCACATGTCACAGACATGAACTTTAACAAAGGTTAAAAAGAATCGGTATTATAATGGTGTGAACATGCTGTGCATTCTGTACAGATGGTGTCGTTTACTTAACAGGTTAGCCCAATGGAAAAACTGGGAAAATGAACTCCAAAATTTTTTTTAGCTCAACCTTTATCTGACTTATCATTATTATTAAGGCAGTATTTAAAAAGGTAAAATATATTTTGAAAAGTTCTACCTATTTTACCTAGCACCAAAAAGTAAAACAGGAAAAATAAGAGTTAAGTAGTTTTTTTGTGTGAAGTATTTTTCCAATATCAAGTAAAATTTAATACATTTTTGGTGGTGCAAATCAATTCACATTTTAATTCTAACTTTCTGGAGTTCACATATATTAACCTTTGACCGGCATGGCTCAGTGGTTGAGTGTTGACCTATGAACCAGGAGGCCATGGTTCAATTCCTGATCAGGGCACATGTCGGGATTGCAGTTCTATCCCCAGTGGGAGGCCTGCAGGAGGCAGCAGATGGATGATTCTCATCATTGATGTTCTTGTCTCTCTCTCCCTCTTCCTTCTTCTCTGAAATCAATAAAAATATATATTTTAAAAAACCTTTGAATCTCACTATATATTCAATATTATATATTATACCTAAAAATTAAAAGTTTTTCAACTAGGAAGAATTGAGGCTTTTATTGTGCAGTGTGATGAGCAGAAAAAACATAGGGGAAACAATATTTAGGTTCTAGTACAGTTACACATATGCTGTTCACTCTGGAGATTCACTTTCCTCAACAGTAAACGGGGTGCTCAAGGTTAAATCCATTCATACTCCTATAAACCAACCCTTCTAAAATCAATAATACTATGTATCTATAATTTTAATGTATATTCTAAATTAGTGCAATAAAATCCTGTATTTGACAAAGTCTCATAAGCTAAAGCTTTGGTTTATTAGTACATTTTATCGCAAAGTCTCAATTCAAATATTTAGAAGGAATATTTAGAAGGAATGTTTAAGCAGGATAAATGTCATTTCCCCCTCACTTTCTTTCTTTTAAAAAATATATTTTCATTGATTTCAGAGAGGCAGGGAGAGGGAAAGAGAGATAGAAATATCAATGATGAGAGAGAATCATTAATCAGCTGCCTCCAGCACACCCCCTACTGGTGAAAAAGCCTGCAACCAGGGCATGTGCCCTGACTGGGAATCAAACTGTGACCTCCTGGTTCTAGGTCTAAGCTTAACCACTAAGCCATGCCAACAGGGTTCCCCCTCATTTTCATAGCTCTAAGTAAGTGATTAAGAACTAAATCAGAACATTTCAGAATATCTAAGGTGTCACTAGGACTAAAAATACCACAAAAATAGGAAAAACAAAACTGTCCCAATCCAGGCTCAAAACTAGCATTTGTGCCCTACATCTATCATGCTTTGTTTCTTAAGATAGAAATTTCTATTTCAGGATGAGCTTTCTTTCTAGAAGCATGTAATGGAGACATAGTTTACTCCAGCAACTTGGCACGAGAGGAAGGTTCAAAAAAAGTGGAAAGTGTTGGGATTTCCTAAAGCTTATAATTTCTTTAATATGAAAAAGTTAAAACAATCCTTATCATGATTCTTTTTTTTTGACTTTTAATTTCTTTATTGATTAAGGTATTACATATTTGTCCTTGTCCCCCCCATTACCCCCCCACACTCATGCCCTCACCCCCCTGTTGTCTGTGTCCATTGGTTAGGCTTATATGCATGCATACAAGTCCTTTGGCTTATCATGATTCTTTACAACGTTTTTCAGGGGGAGAACATGCATTTGTCAAAGAATTTCTTTTTTAAGAGCAGTTTTAGGTTCACAGCAAAATTGAGAGGATGGTAAAGAGATTGCACGTATACCCCATGCCTTCACACATGCACAGCCTCCCCATTCTCAACATTTCTCACCAGTGTGGTACATTTGTTACAATTGATGAAACTACATTGACCAACCATATTCACCCAAAGTCCATAGTTTACATTTGGGTTCACTTTAGGTGTTGTTTACGGGATTGGACAAATGTACAATGACATGCATCCGCCATTATGGTATCATGTAGAGTATTTTCACTGCCTTATCAATCCTCTGTGCTTTGCCAATTCACCCCCTTTTCTGCACCCTTGGAAACCACTGATCTTTTTATTGTTTTCATAGTTGTGCCTTTTCCAGAATGTCATAAAGTTGAAATCATACAGCAAGTAACCTTTTAAAAAAATCCTTACTTGAGGATATTTTTCATTGATTTTTTAGAGTGAGTGGAAGGGAGAGGGAGAGACAGAGAGAGAGAAACATCCATGTGAGAGAGACACATAGACTGGTTGCTTCCCGCATGCACCCGACCAGGGGATGGAGTCTGCAATCAAGGTATGTGCCCTTGACCAGGGACCCTTCAGTTTGAGGGCTGACGCTCTATCCACTGAGCCAAACTGGCTAAGTCCAGTATGTAACTTTTTTTATTGGTTTCTTTCACTTAATAATATGCATTTAAGATTCTGTTATGTTTTTTCATGGCCTGATAGCTCATTTCTTTGTAGTACTGGATAATATTTCATTGACTGGGTATGCTGCAGTTTATTTATCCATTCACCTCCTGAGGACGTTTTTGATGAATACCGGTAAAGCTGCTGTAAACATCTGTGTGCAGGTTTTCGTGTGGACATAAGTTTTCAACACTTTTCAGTAAATATCAAGGAGTCTGATTGCTGGATCATTGTAAGGAATGGCCAAACTGTCTACCAAAGTGGTTGTATCATTTTGCATTCCCAGCAGCAATGAATGAGAGTTTCTGTTGCCCCACAACCTTGCAAGGATTTGATGTTGTCAGTGTTCTGAATTTTGGCCATTCCAATAGGTGAGTAGTGGTATTTCTTCATTGTTTTTCAAATAAAATTTTAATATAAACTTGGGACTCTTGTGCTTGCTCTCATACTACAGGCTACCTGGTTATTTTTATATTTGTTAAATTTTTATTTTAATGGCTTTATTAATCTATACTTTCATTAAAATAAACTGCACATATTTAAAGTAAATAATTTTATAACATTTGACATTTTTATATACTTGTGAAGCCATACCCACATCAAGATAATGAACATATGCACCTCTCACAAAGTTTCCTATGTCAGGCTATCTGATTTTAGCAGTTTAATCTCCTGATATTAAGAATATATAGGTAGGAAAGGTTGAGAAGCACTGTGTAAAATAATATCCCCATTGTACATTCTCTCTGTCTCTCTGTGTGAATGTTTGTGTGTATACCCACATATGTGTAATTCATTTACTTCTGTATTTATTATTGGTCTTCAGGTGCTTAGGATTGAATTGGTTCATGGTCTTCTTGTTAATTTGACCATAAATTTACCACCCAACCCAGAGCCAGTATCATATACGAGTATATCTGCCTCTATGATCTTCCTCTGTCTGATCTTGCCTCCTTAATAGAATAAATGTTTCATACATGTTGTGTTTATCATTTATTTCCTTTCATTTTAAAGGGATTTATTAAAATTAAAACTCATTTGAAAGAATATGTGCACCTCTATGTTAACTGCAGCGTTGTTTACAATAACCAAGATCTGGAAACAGCAAAAATGCCCATCAGTGGATGAGTGGGTAAAAAAAGCTGTGGTACATTTACAGAATGGAATAGTACTAGGACATAAAAAAGAAAATTTTGCCCTAACCGGTTTGGCTCAGTGGATAGAGCGTTGGCCTGTGGACTGAAAGGTCCCAGGTTCAATTCTGGTCAAGGGCATGTACCTTGGTTGCGGGCACATCCCCAGTAGGAGGTGTGCAGGAGGCAGCTAATTGATGTTTCTCTCTCATTAATGTTTCTTACTCTCTATCCCTCTCCCTTCCTCTCTGTAAAAAAACCAATGAAATATTTAAAAAAGGAAAATCTTACCTTTTGCAACAGTATGGATGGACCTGGAGATTATTATGCTAAGTGAAATAAGCTAGTCAGAGAAAGAGAAATACCATATGATCTCATTTATATGTGAAATCCAATGAGCAAAATAAACTGACAAACAAAATAGAAAGAGGCATGGATACATGGAACAGACTGACAGTTGTCAGAGGGGAGGGGTGTTAGAGGACTAGATGAAAGAAGGTGAGGGATTAAGCAAACATATATATTTGATCACACATAGACACAGACAACAGTATGGTGATAGCCAGAGGGAAAGGAGGGTATGTGGAGGTGGGCAAAGTAGGGGAAAATGGGGACAGAAAGAGACTTTGCTTGGGGTGATGGGTGCACAATGTAGTGTGCAGATGATGTTATTTTGAGTTGTACACTTGAAACTTGTATGCTCTTGTGAACCAATGTCACCCCAATAAGTTCAATTAAAAAAAAACTTTATTGAGGTTCAATTGATATAAAAATAATTGCATACATTTGATTTATTCATCCTGATGAGTTAGGACATATGCAAACACCTGTGATATTTTCACCAAATCAAGGTATCCATCACCTCCAAACATTTCCTTGTGCTCTTTTGAAGAGTGTGTGTGTGTGTTAGGACAATTACCATGAGATCTACCCTGTTAACATATTTTAAAGTGCACAATACCACATTGCTAAGTATACAATCTGGAACTTATTAATCTTGCGTAACTGAAACTTCATGCCCACTGAGCAACACTTCCCAATTTCTCCTCTCCCTAGCCTCTGGCAATCACAATTCTATTCTCTGCTTCTATAAGTTTGACTATTTTGGATAAGTGGAAACATAATATTTATCCTCCTGTGATCGGCTTATTTAACTTAGCATACTATCCTCTACGTTCATCCTAATTGTTGCAAATGACAAGATTTTCTTATTTCTAAAGAAACTTTAAAATAAATTACCTTTGTGTGTATACACCACATTTTTTATCTATTCATCTGTTGGTAGACATTTAGTTGTTTCTACATTTTGGGTATTGTGAATAATACTCCAGTGAACATGGTAGTTCAGGTATTTCTTTGAGATTCAGATTTTAATTATTCTCAGTATATATCCCAAAGAGGGATTGCTGAATTATATTATAGTTTTATGTTTAAATTTTTGTAAGAACCTACATGCTGTTTTTTGGTTGCATCAGTCTACATTCCCAGCAACAATGTATAAGAATTACAATTTATTCACATCCTTATCTGCATTTGTTATCCCTTTATTACATAACTAGAGGCCCAGAGTACATGAAATTCGTGCACGGGTAGGGTTCCTAGGCCTGGTTGGCGATCAGGGCCTATCAGGTTCCCCGCCTCCCCACCTCCCCGCCTCCTCCTTCCCTCGCTACCCACGCCTCACCACCTGTGCCCTGCCAGCTCACAGCTTCCCTCACTACCTCAGTGCCCTGCCACCACCACTGGTCACCCACCATGTTCTGTGCCACCCCCTGATGGTCAGCGCACAACATAGCAAACAATCGAACTCCCATTCTCCCGGTTGAACTCCCGAGGGGACACTTTGCATATTAGTCTTTTATATATAGATAGATAGCCACCCTAACAGGTATGAGATAATCCCTCAGTGTAGCCATTTGAGTTTTTTCTTTGGATACATGTCTATTCAAAACATTTGTTCATTTTTAAATGGGTTATTTTTTGTTTTGCTTTTTCTTTTCAGTTGTAGGAGATATTTATATATTTTGGAAATTACTCCCTTATTAGATATATCATTTGCAAATTTTTTCCCATTCCATAGGTTGCATTTTTATTCTGTTGACTGTATTTTGTTGCTGTGCAGAAGTTTTTAGTTTGATATAGTCCCAGGTGTCTATTTTTGGTTTTGTTGCCTTTGCTTTTGGTGCCAAATCCAAGGAATCTTTGTCAAGGCCAATGTCAAGAAGCTTTTCCCTTATGTATGCTTTGAGGAGTTTTACAGTTTCAGGTTTTACATTAGTCTTAATCCATTTCGGTTTATTTTTGTTAATATACCCATACTATTCAAAACACTCCCTGGTTTCAATGCACTCTCTATTAAAATCCCAATTACATATTTTACAGATATACTAAAAGCAATCTTAAAATTTATATGGAACTATAAAAGACCCTGAATAGCCAAAGTGATCTTGAGAAGTAAAAGCAAACTCAAAAGCATCATACTTTCTGATTTCAAAATGTGCTACAGAGTTAGAATATTTAAAACTGTATAGTATTGACATCAAGACAGACATACAGCAATGGACTAAAATACAGAGACCAGAAATATTAAGATCTTCAACAAGGATGCCAGGAACACAAATAGTGAAAGGATATTCTCTTCTACAAATGGCGCTTGGAAAACTAAGGATACACATGCAAAAAGAAAAAAAAAAAAAAAAAGAAAGAAATTGGACTCCTATCTTGCACTATACACAAAAATCAACTCTTTCTACCAGTTTCTTCTAACAGAATTTAGGTTTAGAAAATATGAGCAACATCTGCAATATGTGTCCAAGTTTTGTCAAACACTCTTCTACATTGTTTCCGCATTTGGGTCAGTGATTTCCACGTGTTTTCAAACACTCTTATACAGTTTCCAGCCATTTGGAAGTGAATTTCAAGAGGTGTCAAACATTGTTCTACAGTGTACTGCTCTAGAGCAGTGATTTCCAAGTTTTGTCACTGTTCTACACTGTTTCCTCATGTGGATCAGTGATTTCCAAGTGTTTCCAAACACTTTTATACAGTATCCAGCCATTTAGAATTGAATTCCAAGTGGTGTCAGATACAGTTCTAAAGTGTACTGCTCTAGAGCGGTGATTTCCAAGGTTAAAGATGATTTATGATTATTTTATTTTCATTCTTTGTGAAAACGTTATGGCCCTTATCCGAAAACTATAGTACAATGTATGTACATAAAAAGTTCAGATGATATTTCATACTCATCCATTCTCAGAGGAGTTTATCAATCATTTTTTCTTTTCTCTCTCAGTCTAATTCTTGTCAGTTGCCTGTGGTGCTACAAATGATACAGCCAGAAGTCACTGAATATGAGTCATATTTTTTTCAGGAATAATAACCTCCAAATTAGAACAGTAGTTGGCATGAATAGTACATCACAGGAATAAAAAGTCTAAAAAGTGGCTATAATTATCATGTGCAATTTTAATAATTTAAAAGTATAACTTTATTTCAAATCTTTCATTTTTAACTATCAAACTTACAGAAAATTTTTCTTGCCCTAAACTGGAATTTTCAGCTTATGTGTTTTCCATATTCTAGGATTATTTTAAACATAATGTCTCATGGTACATAATTTACTTTATTGCTTTACCTGCCAGAAATCATCAATGAAAGAATAATTTAATTATATTGAAGAAAGAAACAGAACAATCTCTGATGACTAATATGCATTAAAATGTCTGTTTCTGTGGATGAGGAAAAGAGACAATTTAACTCTTTTTAAAATATATATTGTTATTGATTTCAGAGAGAAAAGGAGAGGGAGAGAGATAGAAACATCAATGATGAGTGAGAATTATTGATTGGCTGCCTCCTGCACACCCCCCACTGGGGATCAAACCAACAACCCGGGCCTGTTCCCTGACTGGGACCTCCTGGTCCATAAGTCAAAACTCAACCACTGAGTTACCCGGTTGGGCACAATTTAACTCTTTTATGTGATCATACTACACAGGAAATATTCAGAGCAGTATCTATTTGAAAAATAACTCCTAACAAATAAAAGAAGAATTATTTGAGTCTCTGACTAAAACTAAAAAAGTATCATTAATATAGACATAAAACTTCAAATCAATTTTATTCATACAGTTTTCCTAGAAATAGTGCCATGTATATATATCATTAAATAGTTTTAGGAATATTGCTTTCCTAAAATAAAAAAAAAAACGTGATTGGCATAAAAGGTATTATGAATAATTCTGGACAGAAAAAAAGAGTAATGTGTGTGTATTACTATAATCATATTTATTGAAATGTGAAGATACATGCTATGTATGTGTATGCATGTGTGTATACATGTGTGCATATTTATGTACGTGTGTGTGAATAATCTTGAAGGTTCTATCATAATACAGTATGGCATATTTTAAATTATTTCAGGTAATTTTTAAGTTCTGTGATGATGAAGGGCAAGCAGAGCATTTTCTAATAACGAAAACCTGCAGATTTAGATGCTAGTGATGTTCCATTGTCGTCATTTGAAACACAATACTCAACACAGTCCTGTAAATTAAATCAAGCATCTTTAGTGTGAATCAAACTTCTAAAGTAATCACCTGTCATCAATCACTGAAGATGGAAATATTTATCGACTGCTTGACTTGAGTCAAAGTTCTTACACTTAACGTGCTTTTACAATATGAACTAACGACCCCTTGCACTCTCATCAAGCTCATGTAGAACTTTTTGAAGTATTAAAACTACTACATTTGGTCACTCTTTCAGCATTTGTCAGAATTTTTTTTTTAATTTCAATTCTTTATTGTTTAAAGTATTACATAAGTTTCTTTTTTTCTCCCATTGATCTCTCCCAGGCTACTCCCCCTCCAGCACATGCCTTCACCCCCCACCCCTCTGAGTCCATTGGTTTTGCTCATATACATGCATACACGTCCTTGGGTTGATCTCTTACCCCCTCACCTCACGCCTTCCCTCTGAGGTTGGACAGTCTATCCGATGCTTCTATGACTCTGGTTCTATTTTTGTTCATCAGTTTACGTTATTCATTTATATTCCACAAATGAGTGAGATCATGTGATATTTATCTTTCTTTGATTGGCTTATTTAGTTCTCAGTTTAGAGCCATTCAAACATAGACTACTCTATGGAGTCCTTTATTTTTATTGGTGGCTTCGTTCCAACCTACCTTGTACATGTTTGGTTCATTAGAGTCTGGCTCCATGTAGTTTTACCAAAATCATGTCTGCCTCTGCGGGACGGCCTTACCTGCCCTTGGAGAGAATACTGTTCTGCTGGATTGTACCGATTCACTGCCTAGATCCCTAAGAGAACAAAACTAAACTCGCCACCCTCCTGCCACACACACTTGCCAAAAATTAAGGATGAAAAAGGAGAAGAAACAAAAAAAAAAGATCCCCTTTCTCTTTCTAAACATAGGCCCATAGCATTTTGCTATGTGCACATTATTTCAAAAAGCTTTATAAAATCATCGCCTATAGGTGGGAGGCTCCTAACAAGTCTGGATGATTCCCTGAAATTCAATTCCTGGGATCATACTGACCTTGTGGTTTCCTAAAATTCGCATGCAGTGATGAATTACACCTCAGATTAGTCTTTCTTTTTCATCCCTACCAAATAATTTGTAAGCATAAGAAAAAGATCCCTAACTTTTACATCTTTGAAAATGTATCTTGACACTTTTCACCATTTTGGGCAATGCTTACCTTGTTAAAAGTAGTGCATATGTTGCAATATCATCCTCAGTGACATTGATTTCCTCTGTCAAGAAATGAGGCCTTTTTTTTCCCTTTTGTCTCTCTGCACTGAGTTGTTGACCTCACCTCTGAGACCTTCTGCAGGTGGGTCAATTCATACTGGTGTTTGGTACTTTATATCCACTTAATCCTGACACGCCCTTGGGTCAGACTTCTTGATAAAAATTACATTTAATATTTTTATTGATACTCAAAGGCTGTTCACTAAGCAAAGGATTTTGCATCTCAAAATGAGTTGTATATTATAAAGTAAAAGTCTAAAATGGAGTTTGGGACTTGGGAGATGAAGTTCAGTATCAAGAAAATGAGAGCAGTATAGACAAGGAACATTTTAAAAATTAGATTTGTGGTCACAATGCAGTTTGAGCTGCTGTGTCATGTGTAAACTTTTGCCTTCAACTCATCCAAGTTGCCAAATATCAATTTAGCACTTAATTAATGGAATACAATTAAGATCTTACACTTAGGTGTGATGTCTCTCATCCCAAAGGATTGCAAACACCTTCAGATTGATAAAGTGAGCATTAGACATATTCTAGTTGAAACCTCAACATCTTGGGAAAAATGGTCATATATAGATAACACTTAATGTCACTGAACCGTCAGCTGTGCAATTCATATTTTCAAAATTGCAGGGGGTCATTACACTGTATAAAACACGTTTTTTGGATTAAAAATTCCTCCTTCCCTAAGTAATTAAATGCAAATAAAGACAAAGGTAATGATCCTCCTGAGGAGGCAATGAACATGTCTATTGCTACCTATGTAATCTTTTCCAATGGGGCCTGAAAATCAAGGTGACTGGAGACACAGAAGGTGAATATCCCAGCCAGGAGCACGAGCAATCTACCAAACAATTTTTGTGCTAAAAGGGCTGTAAAGGTTAGAGTAGAAGTTAAGGTAAACCCATGTTCTTAAAGGAAGAGGGAAAGCCAGAGCTTGGGAATTTCACATTACCTTTATTTCTGTGCCCTCTCATAAGACCAGTGCCATACATTACACCTGACCTGCTCCTCTGCCATGGCACCGTGAACAGAGCTTGGGATGTCCCTGTGTGCTTTAAGGACGAAGATTGTGGTGACACATATCCAACATTCAGTAAGTTTGTACATTTTATGAGGGTAGAAACTGTGACTGCAAACATGAACAACTAGTAAACACTGGCACACAGTAGGTGTTGAATAAATATATTTTAATTGAATAAAATTAACAACGGCATCCAAAACATTGTTAATTCCTTTGGGGATTTCCTAAAGCTGTTTTTTCAGGCACTTTTCATTTCGTTGCAGAACTGTCCTGTTGATGAGTAGTATCATATTTGAACAGTATTACCAGAGTGTTAGGTTTGCCTCAGATACAGAGAAGAAAGCAATGTAAATATATCTTGCCTGGTATATGTACTAATGCTTCTTATAAAACTATCTACTTATATAAAAACCATGGGTGGTGTTCATCATGACCACAACCACTGCAACCAAGCGGAAGCAAGTCAGTCCTGCAGGGGTTGTCTTAGCAATGGCTGCACCCTCCCCCGAGCTGTTTCCTGGAGCTGTTTCTGGCAAGGGCAGGGTTTGAGGCAGGAACCTGCCCTTGGAGCGTGGACCCACTGAATCCTGGGTCGCTTTGCCAAGGGCTGCGCCCTCCCCAGCTATTTCCCAGACCTGTTTCCGGTGAGGGCGGGGTTTGAGGCAGGAACCCGCCCTTGGAATATGGACCCACTGAATCCTGGGTCGCTTTGCCAAGGGCTGCGCCCTCCTCAGCTGTTTCCCGGAGCTGTTTCCAGTGAGGGTGGGGTTTGAGGTAGGAACCCACCCTCGGAGCATGGACCCACTGAATCCTGGGTCGCTTTGCCAAGGACTGTGCCCTCCCCAGCTGTTTCCCGTGTGGCCTGAGGGAAGAACCCACCCTCAGAGCACCAGGAGTGCCCAGCAGCAGTCAGTCCTGGGTTGCTGAGGTGGAGGCCATGGTGTGGTAGAACTCTGGGTCTGGCCCAACAGGGGGCATGGCCGACCTTCAAACCAGACCCTGACAGTAGAAAGGAGGGAGCCCCATTCCTCACAGAATCCGCTGTTGGATAGCTTGCTGTCAGTGGCCTGCCAGCCAGGAACCCCATTCACCTGCAACCCGGACCCTGACAGGAGGGAGGAGGGAGCCCCTTTCCTCACGGAATCGACAGGTGGCCAGTTTGCTGTCAGGGGCCTGCCAGCTAGCAATCCTATTCACCTGTACCCTGGCCCCTGACAGCAGGGAGGAGAGAATATGTTTAAAGACCAACTATTGGAACAAAGTACCTCTGAAGCCAAAAGAAGCCATTGTTGGCGACAGAATGGAGAGTTAGAAACATCGATGAGAGAGAAACATCGATCAGCTGCCTCCTGCACACTCCCCACTGGGGATGTGACTGCAACCAAGGTACATGCCCTTGACTGGAATCGAACCCAGGACCCTTGAGTCCGCAGGCTGATGCTCTATCCACTGAGCCAAACCGGTTAGGGCAATTAATTCCCTTTTAATGTGCACAAATTTTGTGCACAGAGCTACTAGTCTATAATAATAAAAGCATAATATGCAAATCGACCAAATGACTGAACAGCAGAATGACCGTCCAGATGACCTTCTGGACAACCATGCTATGACTCCCACTGGCACCAGGCCAGCCAAGGTGGGTGTGATGCAATTGGTCAGGGGCCGGGCCATTGCCCCATGATCACCCTGCTGAGGGAGGCCCAAGCCACCGGTTGGTGAGGCAATCAATCAATTGGGGGCTCCATGAACTCCCCAAAGAGGGAGGCCCAGGCTACCCCATGGAGGTGCTGCAGCGGGTGGGCAGGGCCTACCTTTTGGGGACGATCCATCAAGGAGCCCCAGCCGGGTGTGTGGGGCCTACCTTTTTGGGGCAATTGATCATGGGGCTCCCAGAGTAAGAGGGCACAGGATGGACTGAGGGCCCCCCGCCAGTGGAGGAATTTCCTGCACCAGGCCTCTAGTATAGACTATAAAACTCAGCATAGATTTCATTTTATTTTAAAACATTGATTAGGGCTATATAAAACAAAAAAATTAAAGTGTGCCTGCTATTAATGTATGCTTTACCGATGAACTCTTTTCTTTCTTCACAAAACACACTCATACATCACCAGCCTCTTCTCCTAAAGTCTCCCCTATGTCATTTATTTACCTCTAGTTGACCCCTTCAGGTTTTCTGTGGGTTAATCATAAATGATAAATATATCACTCACATCTTTCTGCCACTCACTCTGAGCTCCAAATACCCTCAAAATTGTACCCAGCATAATTCTACATTCTATGGTCTTGTGGTTCCAAAGCCACTGCATCATTTGGTTGTTTTCTTTTTTGTTATTGTTGTTTTGACATTAAACTTGCCCTTTCATTTCCCCAGGTGGTCAGGACATAGACCAGTGATAGCGAACCTATGAGGTGACATGCGAACTCATTTTTTTGGTTGATTTTTCTTTGTTAAATGGCATTTAAATAAATAAAAATAAATATCAAAAATATAAATCTTTGTTTTACTATGGTTGCAAATATCAAAAAATTTCTATATGTGACACGGCACCAGAGTTAAGTTAGGGTTTTTCAAAATGCTGACACGCCGAGCTCAAAAGGTTCGCCATCACTGATAGACAGTAGCTACTGATATCAGCAGTTTCCTCTGGAGACCTTGGCAGTGTTGACAGCTTTGACCCAACCTGTAACCCAGGTGTTGGTGGTATCCTGAGAGGCAGACATCTGTCTGAGGGGCAGGGTCACTGGGTCCGGACAGGACATCTAGTTGGAGGGCATCCACTGTGAGGGCATGTCCAAGGCCGAAGCTGAGGTGTCTGGGAAAGGGTCTCACGGTCATCTCCTCCTCCTCTAGGAATCGGGGCTTCCCAGCAGTGCAAACCAACCCCGGTCCAGCCCGCGCATCTCCCTGGCCGATGCACAGGTTCACTGTGGAGTCAGTCACCCTCTCAGTCCTCACTGCTCAGCTCAGGCTGTTCCTGGAGACGGATGCTGGATGCGTTCCTCAGTTCCTCTGATTATTTTCAAGTCCAATTTGTCCTTATTCTCACCTCCTTTGGCATTCACCTGCCCCACCATCACCTCACACTGCTTTGGGTTATTCTCATCCACCACACCTGCTGACTTCCTCTCTTCCATCTTCTTCCTAGGTTCTGGGTTTTTAGTGTGTGGGCTCGAGCTCAGGCTCCTTCGTGTGCCTGTGCTCAAGCCCTTGTAGCATGAAGGACACAACGAAGGGCATTTCAGGTGCTGGAGGAGTGTCTCTTTAAAGTTACCTACCAAACCTCAGACATGCCTTTTGAGTTTTTCTTCTCTTTCATTCTCTTAAAAAAATTTGCTCTGGTTTCTGGAATACATCCTGAGCATAATCCTACAAATATTTTTGTTGTTCTTATTCCTACCATTATTTCATTTTTTCAGAACTCTTTTTTCTAAGTTGGTCTCTGGAACGAAAGCCTGGTTTTCTTCTTTTAATTAAGGAAAGAGAGCACCATCCCAACAGTACCTAAAGTACTTTCTCTTAGCCCTTAAGTATATAATCCCACTTGGCTGTTTAAGGGGACAAGTCTCTTATGTTTTCTGCACATAGAAATCAAAAAAATCTTGAAAATGATAGTATTTTCCACAGTTTACAGGAATGATCGTCCTCTTTGAACCTGGCAAAGTGTTTGAAGTCTCAGATTCTGGGGGTGCTACAAGTACAAGTGACAACCTGAAATAGGCCTCACATACTGCTGGCTAAACCACAATGAGGACTAATATGCCACGTACAAACACTAGTTCTTTTGATGGTGAGGCATTTTCTGTCTTCTGAGAAAAGTGTAGTCTGCTTTCAAAGTGCTGCTCTAAAATTTGAAAATTTTCAAAACACTTTCTGATCTCTGCAAGTCCCATAATAGGTATTGAAGATATCAAGGGAAGTGGCATTTTGCACAAAATTACTTTTTAAACTGCTTTTCAACTAAATCACATAACAGATGAGTGTGGGAGGGTGTTTGTACTAGTAGAGAAATGAGCACAGAAAGCTAAAAGGCAGATGATTTATCAGAAGCCTGTGTAACATTTTAGACTTTCAAATCAACAAGTAAAGGGGAGAATCCTAAACTTCCAAATGGTATGATTATACAGCAATAAGCTAGTTCTCTAAAAATCATGTTTTCTAACTTGTGTATTCAGTGGAGCCACTTTAACACAAATCACTGTCAGGAGCCCAGCGTCTATCCCTCCTCCTCCAAAGAAAAGTGTTCTTCTCTAATTGAAATAAAGATCAGAAGGTGTCCCCCTCCTGGCTTTAGCTCACCCCAGAATGGCACCTATATCTCTACCCAAGAAGTCAGAAACCCAAAAGGGCGTGTTAGCAGAACGTCTACCATTTTACCATATATACTGAGTGGCCAGATTATTATGACCACCCCATCAGTACTTCATTGCGCCACCTTTTGCCTTCAATACTGTGGCGATTCTTCTTGGCATTGACTCCACAAGATGTTGAAAGGTGATGCGAGGAATCTGACACCATGCCTGATGAATAGCACTGTCCAGTTCTGTGAGATTTGATGGTTGTGGAACCAGCTGCCTGATGGCTCTTTTAACTTCATCCCACAAATGCTCAATTGGATTGAGATCTGCTGATTGTGGGGGCCACCTAAGCAGGGTAAAGTCTCCTTCATGTTCTTGAAGCCACTCCTGCACAATACGAGCACCATGGCATGGCGCATTGTCTTGTTGGAAGAAGCCATCTCCATTGGGATACGCCTTCAACATGATAGGATGAACTTGATCAGCAACGATACTTAAGTATGTTGTGCTATTCAGACTTTATAATGGTCTGGCGCTCTAGCAACTTCAGTGGGAAATTATAGCTAATTTGCCTACAAACGTCAGGTGGTCATAATAATCTGGTCACTCAGTGTATACACTTCCGGTGCATGAACAAATTGAGATGTATGTTTCCTTGTGACCATTTGCCTCTGCACATTTGTTTGTTTACTGAAAAATTGAATCGCCTTCTGATCTTATACATTTTGAATTGAATGAAGAATTTTTGTTTGTCCAAGTTCCTGGATGCTTGTAGAAAAGTGTCTTCGTCCTTAGTGTAATGAAACTTCAAAATAGCAGTTAGCATCCTTGGGATCAATTCCCAGCTCTGTGTAATCTTGGACTAATTACTTAACCAGTGTAAAGGTCTCATATGTAAATTAACATCATCTTTGAAAATGGGGATGATAATAACACATTCTTCGTGGGGATGTTGTGAGCATTAAAATGGGTTAATCATTCAATAAATGTTAATTATTACTATTGGTATGGATTTATTTTTGAAACCTGTGCTAAAACTTAGTAAATGCTGCCAATTTATTTCTTAATGTATTTATTTTAAAGAGAGAGACACACACAGAGAGTGAGAGACTGCGAGAAACATTGATTTGTTGTTTCACTTTCTTATGCATCCATTGACTGCTTCTTGTATGTGCCTTGCAGGGATCAAACCCTCAACCTTGCCTTATTGGGACAACGCTCTAGTCAACTGAGCTATACAGCCAGGGCCTGAACCCTGCCAATATAAAAACTCATACTTTGGAGCAGATAAAATTGCCTGAGGTTTTTTTTTTTAAAATGACTTTTTCCATTCTATTTTTTTTTCCTCTATGAAATTGGACTAACCATTAACTGCCTTATCTTCATCTCCTATTTTCCATCCCTTTGTTTGCTCTGTTTTCTAAGATATTCTTCAATTTTATCTCCCAACAACTTACTTTAGAATTTTTTCATTCTTATACATAATTTTAATTTCCAGTAGTTATATTATTTTCTGAAATTGTCATTCTTATATGATATGTGTTCTTATTTCATCCTCACTCTTTCAACCCCTGCTTTCCTCAAATGCCTTTGAATGCTCACTACCTGCTTATAGGTCAGCGTGAAGCACTGAAGAGCTGATTAGAAGTTCTGTGCACAAGAACAGGGGTTTTAAACTGGGTCATCTGTTTTAGCCAATTTTCTGAAGGAAAACCCAGTGTCTATATGTTTAGATTTGCTTTACTGGGCAGTCAGATCATCTGGAGAAGTATATGGAGTCTTTGTTTTGTTTGTTTGTTTGTTTGTTTTAATAATTTTTATTTCTTGAAGTATTACAAAAAGTATTACATATGTCTCCTTCCCCCCCTTGACATTTCCTCAGCCCCTACCCCCTAGTGTCTTGTGTCCATTGGTTATTCTTATATGCATGCATATAAGTCGTTCGGTTGATCTCTTAACCCCGCCTCCCCCAAAACCCTCCCCAGGCTTTCCACTGTAGTTTGACAGTCTGTTCAATGCTGCTCTGCCTCTGCATCTACCCCTGTTCATCAGTCTATACTGGTCCCCATTATCTGTCACAACCTCACTGGAGCCGTCCCAGCCTCACCGGGGCCGTTTCATCCTCACCAGGGCCGTCTTGACCTCACCGGGGCCGTCCCGACCTCACCGGGGCTATCCCTACCTCACCAGGGCCGTTTCAACCTCACCGGGGTTGTCCCAACCTCACGGGGGCCGTCTCGACCCTGCCGGTGCCGTACATCGCCAGGGCCGTCCCGACCTCACCGGGGCCCTCTCGGCATCACTGGGGCTGTTTCAACCTCATCGGGGCCGTCCTGACCTCACCGGGGCCATCTTGACCTCACCGGGGCCATCTCAACCTCACCGGGGCCATCTCAACCTCACCGGGGCCATCTCAACCTCCCCGGGGCCATTCCGACTTCACCGGGGCCGTACCCCGGTGAGGTTGAAACGGCCCTGGTGAGGTTGGGACGGCCCCGGTGGAGTCTTTGTTTTGTGGCATTCTCCTGGCTGCCGTCACTGTGTGGGGAAAAGGCTGGGGTCTCAACATTCAGTCAGTATATATCTCCCTGTATTCAAATTATACCAACTCAACTCTGCTAGGTGTACCTCAGTCCAAATACCCTCTATTCATCCTTTCCAACGAATAAGATCTCAGTTTGCTGCTAAACTCAGGGAGAGGAATAGGGTGGGGACTTCTGGTTTTAATTTTCTGATCTACACTTGCGGGGTGTTTTGTTGTTGTTGTTTGTTTGTTTTTGTTAATCCTCACCTGAGGATATTATTTCCACTGCTTTTCAGAGAGAGTGGGAGGGGGCATCATGAAGGGGCGGGGGAAACAGAAAGAAAAAGAGATAGAGAAAGAAAAACATCCATGTGAGAGAGACACATTGAATGGTTGCCTCCCTGATTGCATTACAACTGGACTGGGGATAAAATCTGCAACCCAAGACCAGCAACCCTTTGGTATATGGGCAGACCTTCTAACCACTAAGCCACAGAAGCCAGGTCTACCCTTCCATTTTTTTAGCTCAACTCCTCTGCTCTGCCAGAGGTACCTGATATGAGCAATTTCTAATCTTTTTAGACAGTATCTCAACTTTCCCTACTTCTACCTTCCTAAGGTGTCTTCAGTCTGCTAAGTCAGTTATCAATCACCCATCTAATTTTCAATATCCAAAATTTGTCTCTTTTTAATCCTTTTCTATTCTCTTTGACTATGGGTATGTGACTAAATATTCCCTAAAACATTACAGTGGAGTTTTAGAAGGGAGTAGAGATAAATGCATATATCCTGTTCACCATCTTCACTTGTAAGCTTCCCAATACAATTTTCACATAAATAGTTCTGTAATTTTACATTCCTTATATTTGGTATGTGAATAGATGTTTAAGGACATATTTCATATAGGAAACTATGATTCAGTGCATTATCTGAAGACAAAATGAACCTATTTGCTGTGACTTGTATGGTACGTAGAAACCAAACTTTTCCTTGGCTGATGTGAGCGATGAATTACATTGTGCAAAACTGAGAACTTCAGTTCACAGTAACAATAAAGTACTCATGTAGCTAAAACAGTAAAAGATTTAACAAATTAAACATAATCAGTGCTCAACAATATCTTTAGCATAAATGCCTTGCGAGCAGAAATGTTAGCACCATCAGTTTTTAAAATTATATTTTAATCTGCTTATTATTTTGCACATTAACAACTATAACAATATTCTAATATTGTTCTTATGTTTTTTGTTTTTGATGAGTAAAAGAAAATCATAGAAAGATGAACAGATTATTGCAAGACAGATACATGGCAAAGTATAATTGATATGATTAATAATGTTATACTTTCTTTAAAGGACAAATAAAATGAGTTTCTAGGAAAATTGGAAGATATATTTCAATAGCTATTAAAATAGTATTTTCCACTATTTATTTTTAAATCACCAATTTCACCAAAGCTCTTTGATAAATATACTATTCCATTAATATCTTAGGGACTTCAAATGGCATTAAAAATAAAACATTAATTCAACCCGCTGAAAAATCAAATCTTAAATTATTTTTCATATCATATTTTCCCTTATATAAAATTTTCTTTAAAAAGAATCCTACAAGGCAGATTTATTTTTCCTAGTGTCTAATAACTTTCAGCAATGTAGATTTTTTCCAAGTCCGAATTTTAAAAGTTACCAATTTGTGGCCAGTAATAAAAATTGTTCACCTGTAATGAGTTATGATAATTAAGCATTAGTTATACAGATAATAACCATCTTTACATTTTCTATCAGTATTAATGATAAGGTCACAAACAAAGAGTAAAAATCTGAAATGGTTATTAATGCAGAGTAATTTTATCATCTGATCTATTGTAAGTATTTAATAATCATGTGCAAAGAACATATTAACTTATTAACAGTAAACGCTGTTAGGTTAATTTCCCATGAACTGTAAAAAAAAATAAATCAGCCCTTTTAAACTCAATTTGGTTTTAAAAATGAAATCCAGTATTACATCCATTATTCACAACCTTTTGGAGGCATTGCTACTGCTGTATAACCAGGTGATAAATGTGTTGAAATAATGGATAATATTCTCTTCTTCTCTCTCTCAATGCCAAAGTTTCAAATTTGCCCATTTTCTGTAAATAGTTTACATTTGGAAGTTTACATGGAGGCTATTTTGGGCCTTTGTATTCTGTGTTACAAATATGGCTTAAATATTTTAACAGCTTAACTGTGACTAACTGATTACCAATGAGCTGACAACTCCATTTGTATTTTTAAATTGAGGGCAATAGAATACTATGGTACACCACTGAGATACTTTGCACATTTTGTCCTGACCTCTAGTTGTCAGGTATTAATTAGTGTTTTTCATTGGCTTTAGTGTTGGCTAAGGAACTCTGGTTTTGGGGAGATGTTTCATTCTTTTAATTACTTTAGAAAACCACTTTGCTTGCTGGGTTCAGAAGGTGCTTTTATGGAAAAAGGTGCTGATTTATATACTTTGGCTTACACACCCATCCCCAAAAGTTTTCCAACCTCCAAACCTAAGCAAGCAATCAAGATCTCAAGGGGAAAATTTGTCTTCCCTAAAAAAAACATAATCGGAAAGATCAAAGGAATAATCCTGATATCTGGTACATATTATGTAGATTTAATTTTTTTCATAATGAAAACATTTTATCTACTTCCTTCATTGGTTAAAGTATACAAATTTACTAGTAGTATTGTGTACCCTTTCTTTTTCTTTCTTTCTTTTTTTTTTGGTTAATCCTCAACTGAGAATATTTTTTCCATTGATTTTTAAATATATATTTTATTGATTTTTTACAGAGAGGAAGGGAGAGGGACAGAGAGTTAGAAACATCGTTGAGAGAGAAACATCGATCAGCTGCCTCCTGCACACTCCCCACTGGGGATGTGCCCGCAACCAAAGTGTACATGCCCTTGACCGAAATCGAACCCGGGACCCCTCAGTCCGAAGGCCGACGCTCTATCCACTGAGCCAAACCAGTCAGGGCTCCATTGATTTTTAGAGAGAGTGGAAGGGAGGGAGAGAGGGGAAAAGATGGAGAGAAAGAGAGAGAAACATCGATGTGAGAGAGACATATCAATTGGTTGCCTCCATCAGGGTATGATCGAGAATTGAACCACTGAGCACACGGGCCAGGATAGTGTTGTGTACTATTAAGCTCTTTACTAGCAATAACAGAGGACATCATTGGTAGAAGGGGGAAGAAAAGGATAACAGAGATTAGGAGATTAGAAGTGGGGACTGCCCTGATCTGGTAGTTCAATTGACTAGAGCGTCATCCTGACATGCCAAGGTTGTGGGTTCAATCCCTGGTGAGGGCACTTACAAGAAGCAAGCAACAAATGAATGCATAAATTAGTGGAACAACAAATCAATGTTTCTCTCTCTCTCTCTCTCTCTCTCTCTCTCTCAAAAAATTCATTAAAAAAGAAAGTGGGGACAGATTTCTGATTCAAATTGTGAGCTACATTAGAAAAAGGCCAAAGGTTAAGAAAAAAAATATCTGTATTTCAACTCACCAATAATTTTTCTCAGGGCATACCCATGTTTTTCTGTTTTGTTTTGTTTTCTCATTTTCTAAGATAGCAACACTTTTCCAACATAATGCTTGATATCTGTTCCCAAGTCCTTCTTTTCTTAATATCTGAAAAAAGTAGAAGGTGTTTGATTGCCATGGTTATGTTTGGTCAGCATACTGAACTAAAAGAATAAACTAATCTACTATAACAATATTCTATACAACTATACACGTCACTTAGCTTTAGAGAAGGTGGAGCCATTGAGTGCTAAATACAATCTTTTTCATCATAAATTGAATACATCCACCAGTTTCAAAGTTGACTATCCCTCAATATAAGTGCAATGATTTGATAATAATCATAATTTATTGAATAATTAATATGTGCTAGGCAATATTGTAAATGTTTTCAATGAATTAGGTCTTAAAATCTACTAGTGCACTACTCATTTCACATATAAGTGATTGAGATTTAGAGAAAATTAAGCAACTTGTCCTAGGCCACTCAACTCATAAGCAGCAGAGGCAGGATTTGAACAGACTATCTAAATGAAGAATTCATGCTTGTAAGCACCTTAATAAATTATTTATAGATAACAATGTACTTTAAGGAGGCAACAATTTAATCTACAGATGGAGAGCATTGGTATTTATCTATAAAAAGACCTTGCATTAAAGGCACCTGAATAGAATGTGTTAATGTCGAAAAATGTACATTATAGGAGACTTTTTTGGATTTATTTGCTACATTTTTCCTGTTAAGGAAAACTAAATTTAATAAATTTATTGGAATAATATAGCTTTAGCTATAAGTATTGCAGATAAGGGACATTGTTGTCAAAACATCTGAAAATAAAATAAAAATTAATAGTAATCAATCATTGTTTATAGGAGGAGAGGCACACACGGGGGTCATTTAGACATAATTCTATAGCTTAAGAATTACCTGGTGATATTGGTTACCCATATTCCAGAAATATTACTATTAAAATATTTTATAATCAGAGTTGTAAGTTGTCACAAATATCTGTCAGGCAGGGAGTAGGAAGGAGAGAGATTTAAAGTAAAAGCATTGTTTTGCGCTATTATTGATAGTGTTATTGTTTCCTTTTTCCTTCATATGTACTTGTTCAGAAAGGCCATTATTGAAATTAATACACTTGATTGCTTAGAGGAGTTTTACCCTTACAGAAAATTTGAGCACAAAGTTCAGAAAGTCCCCATTATACTCCCTTCTCTCCCAGTTTCCCCTATTATTAGCACATTGCATTGGTGCAATACAATTGTTATAATCGATAAACCAATATTGATACATTATTACTAACTGAAGCTCACAGTTTACATTAGGGTTTACTCTCTGTTTTCTACAGTTCTGCAGATTCTGGTCAATGCATAATGTCATGTATGTATCATAAAGAAGTGTTTCACTGTCCTAAAATCCCCTGTGCTCCACCAGTTTATCGCTGCCCTTCTTTCTCCCAGACACAAGCCCCTTGAAACTATTGATCTTTGAACTGTATCTACACTTTTGCTTTTTCCAGATTGTCATATAGTTGGAATCATAAAGTATATAGACTTTTCAGGCTGGCTTCTTTCACTTAGCAATATTTATTTGAGGTTTTTCCATCACTTTTTGTAGCTAAATAGCTCATTTCTTTCTACCGCTGAATATGTTATTGTAAGGATGTAACTGTCTTTAACTATTAATGTACTGAAACACATCTTGGTGGCTTTGCAATTATGTATAAAATTGCTACCAAATTTTATGTGTAGCTTTTTGTGAAGATATAAGTTTTCAACATATTTGGGTAAATTCCTAGGAGCACAATTTATGGATGGAACAGTAAGACTAGGTGCAGCTTTGTAAGAAATTGCTGAACTATCTTCCAAAGTGGCTGTCTATTCATATTTTTGCCCACTTATTAATTGAGCTGTATTCCTTCTCATTGTTGATTGTAAGAGTCCTTTGAATATCTCATATACAGGTCATTTATCAGATATGTGTTTTGCAAATATTTTATCACAATCAGTGGTTCTTTTGTTTTTAAACATCTTTTTTGAGGTATAATTGTTATACAGTCATAAAATGAGCATATTTTATGAGTAAACTATATGAATTGTACGCATACAGCTGTGAAATATGCATATGTCTATGAAGCCATCACCATAATCAACATAACAAACATATCCATCACCTCTAAAAGTTTGCTCCTGCCCATTTATGTGTGTGTGTGTGGCGGGGGAGGGGGGGGAGGGGTGAAGAGCACTTAAATTGAGATCTGCTTTCTTGACATATCTTTAAGTGTACAATACTGATTTGTTGCCTATAGGCACTATGATGTAGATAGAGTAGATTTATAGAATTTGTTAATCTTGCATAACTGAAATTTTACACCTGTTAACAGTAGCCCATTACTTCCTCCCCGTTACAACCTCTGGAAAATACCATTTTACTGTGTTTCTATGAGTATGACTATATTAAGTACTTCATATAAGTAGAATCATGCAATATCTATCCTTCTGTGACTGGCTTATTTTACTTAGAATAATGTCTCCCCGGTTCATCCATATTGTCACATATGGCAGGATTTTCTTATTTTTTAAGGCCAAACAATATTTCATTGTATGTACACACTGCAATTTTTTAGATTGCACAACATAATTTTTCCCTGAAAGTGCACAACATAATGATTTAAGATACATATACAGTGTGAAATGATGACCACAATCAAGCTAAATAACAGATATATCACCTCATATAATTAAATTTGTGTGTATACATGTAGTGAAACACATAAGATAGACTCTTTTAAAATATATTTTTTATTTATTTCAGAAAGGAAGGGAGAGGGGAGGTACAGAGAGAAAAAAAAAACATCAATGATAAGAGAGAATCATTGATCAGTTGCCTCCTGCACGCCTGGGGATAAAGCCTGCAACCTGGGCATGTGCCCTGACTGGGAATCCAACCATGACCTCCAGTTCATGGGTCAATGCTCAACCACTGAGCCACACCCAGTGAGCAAGGTATACAGTAGGTCCTCGGGTTACATCGTAACGCAATTTTCACTGTAAGTCGGAACCCACCTACATTAACTGTTTTACACCTATGTCACTCACATGGAGCACATACACAGCAGTAATGAAGTGAAACAGTAAAAAAAATGAACATATTTGAAGTATACAAATATGTTACCATGCTGTACATTATAACCCCAGAAAGTATTCATTTTATAACTAATAGTTATCCATTTCCTCAACCCTCCAGTACTTGGCAATCATTATTCTACTCTCTCTTTTTATGAGTTTTACTAGTTTAGATTCCACAAAAAATTGATGTCATGCAGTATGCATCTTGCTTCATCTGGTTAATTTTACTTAGCACAATGTCCTCCAGATTCATCCATATTGCCACAAATGGCAAGATTTTCTTCTTTTGAAATGGGTGCATCAGGGTCTTTTTCTGGTTCCATATAAATTTTTGGAGTATTTGTTCTAATTCTGTGAAATATGATGTTGGTATTTTTAAAAATAGATTTTATTGATTTTTTTTACAGAGGGGAAGGGAGAGGGATAGAGAGTTAGAAACATCGATGAGAGAGAAACATCGATCAGCTGCCTCCTTCAAACCCCCTAACTGGGGATGTGCCCGCAACCAAGGTACATGCACTTGACCAGAAGCGAACCTGGGACCTTTCAGTCCGCAGGCCAACGCTCTATCCACTGAGTCACACCAGTCAGGGCTGATGTTGCTATTTTAATAGGAATTGCATTAAATCAATAGATTGCTTTAGGTAATATGGACATTTTAATGATGTTAATTTTCCCAATCCATGAGCACAGTATATTCTTCTATTTGTTTGTATCTTCCTCTATTTCTTTTTTCTGTGTCCTGTAGCTTTCTGAGTACAGGTCTTTTATCTCCTCAGTTAGGTTTATTCAAAGGTATTTTATTTTTTTTTCACAATGGTAATTTTTTTTAAGTTTTTCTTCTGAGAGTTCATTATTAGTGTATAAGAATGCCATCGATTAGCTACAATAATCTTAAGAAGAACAAAGTAGGAGAGATCACAATACCAGATATCAAACTATACTACAAAGCCATTGTAATCAAAACAGCCTGGTACCAACACAAGAATAAGCATATAGATAAATGGAACAGAACAGAGAATCTAGAAATTGACCCAGGCCATTACACTCAATTAATAGTTGACAAAGGAGGCACGAGCATACAATGGAATAAAGACAGTCTCTTCAATAAATGGTGTTGTGAAAATTGGACAGGTATATGAAAACTAGAAAATGAAACTAGATCATCAACTTACACCATAAAAAAGAATAAACTCAAAATGGATAAAAGACTTAAATGTAAGTTGTAAAACCATAAAAATCCTAAAAGAAACTGTAGGCAGAAAAATCTCAGATATCTCTCGTAGCAATATGTTTGTCATTACACCTCCTAGGGCAAGAGAACCAAAAGAAAAAATAAACAAATGGGACTATATCAAACTAAAAAGCTTCTGCACAGCAAAAGAAACCATCAATAAAATTGTTGGGAGAACATATTTGCAAATGATACATCTGATAATATAATGGGTTAATTTCCAAAATATATAAAGAGCTCATACAACTTAACAAAAGAAAGACAAACAATCCAATTAAAAAATGGGCAAAGTAACTGATCATCAGACATGCAAATTAAAACAATGATGTATCATCTCACACCTGTCAGAATGGCTACCATCAACAAATCAACTAATTACAAGCTCTGGTGAGGATGTGGAGAAAAGGGAACCCTAGTACCCTGCTGGTTGGAATGCCAACTAGTGCAGCCATTGTGTAAAACAGTATGGATTTTCCTCAAAAAATTAAATATGGAACTGCCATTTGACCCAGTGGTCCCAATTCTAGGAATATATCTTAAGAATCCCAAAACACCAACCAGAAAGAATATATGTGCCCCTGTGTTCATAGAATCACCATTTACAATAGCTAAGATCTGGAAATAGTACAATGCCCATCAATAGATAAGTAGATAAAGACTGTGGTATACTTACACAATGGAATACTATGCAGCTGCAAAAAAGAAGGATCTCTTACTCTTTGAGACAGCATGGAGGGACCTGGAGGGTATTATGCTAAGTGAAATAAGCCAGTAAGAGAAAGACAAGTATCATATGATCTCACTTATATGTAGACTCTAATGAACAAAATAAACTGACAAACAAAATAGATTCGGAGACATTGAAGCATACAACAAACTGACAAATCTCAGAAGGAAGGGGGGGGTGTGATTAACCAAGGAACTTATATGCATACTAGAGTTCTGGTGCACCAGTGGGGTCCCTCGGCCTGGCCTCCAGGGATCGGGCCAAACTGGCTCTCTGACATCCTGTGAGGGGTCCCAGATTGCAAAGGGTGCAGGCCAAGACGAGGGACCCCGCGGGTGCATGAATCCGTGCACTGGGTCTCCGACATCCCCCGATGGCTCCAGGATGTGGGTGAAGCACATTCGGGGCCGACAGTGTCCCAGCAGCAACCTAACCCATGGCCAATTCTGTGAGGAATCAGGTTCTCTCCTCCCTCCTCTCTGCGTCCGGGGTGCAGGTGAAGCAGATTTGGGGCTGGCAGTGCCCCAGCAGCAACCTAACCTCCCTCCTCTATTGGCTGGATCATCTGCCCCCTGATGGTCATTGCGTGTCATAGCTACCAGGCGAATGGTCGAATAATCGGATGGTCGCTTAGGCTTTTACATATATAGATATGTATAACCCATGGACACAGACAATAATGCAGTGAAGGCCAGGGGAGGAGGCAGGAGCAGGGTGGAGGGGGGTCATTGGGGGGAAATAAGGAGGCATTTGCAATACTTTCAACAATAAAGATAATTAAAAATAAATAAATTAAATTAAATGGGTGAATCATATATATATCAATCACATTTTTCTTATCCATTCATTCTTCAACAGACACTTAGGTTGTTGCCATATCCTGGCTATTGTGAATAATGTTGCAATGAACATAAGGGTACATACATCCCTTTGAGATACTATTTGCATTTCTTTTAGAAATATACCCAGAAGTGGGGTTGCTGGGTCATAGGGTAGTTCTATTTTTAATTTGTTGAGGAGTTGCCATACTGTTTTCCATAATGGCTCTACCAATTTACTACCAACTGTGCACAAGTTTTCCCTTTTCTTCACACCCTGGACAACGTTTGTCTCCTGTATTTTTTATAATAACCATCCTAACAGATGTGAGGTGATATCTCATTGTGGTTTTATTTGCATTTCCATGATTAGTGCGGTTGAGCACTTTTCCATAAACCTATTGTAAGTATTCTTTGTAAAAATGTCTATCCTGGTCCTTTGTCCATTTTTTAAATCATGTTTTTATCTTTTCTTCTTTTTTGCTATTGAGTTATGAGTTATTTCTATTTTTTTAATGTTAACTCCTTATCAGATATATGATTTGAAAATATTTTCTCCCATCCTATATGTTGCCTTTTTATTTTGTTGACTGTTTCTTGTACTGTGCAGAAGCGTTTTAGTTTGATATAGGCCCACTTATTTACTTTTGCTTTTGTTGCCTGTGCTTTTAGTCTCATAACAAAAAAAAAATCATTGCTAAGAACAATGTCAAGGAACATTTTCTCTGTTTTCTCCAAAAGTTTTACAGTTTTAGGATTTATATTACAATTTTAATCTATGTCAAGTTAATTTGTTTGTATGGTGCATGATAATTTATTCTTTTGCATGTGGATATCCAGTTTTCCCCAACATCATTTATTGAAGAGACTATCCTTTCCCCATTGTGTATTCTTGGTGCCCTTGTCAAAGATTAATTGACTATATGCATATTTGTTTTCTGGGTTTTCTAATCTGTTCTAATCGTTTATGTATCTGTTTTTATGCCAGCACCATACTGGATTGATTACTATAGCTTTGTAATATAGTTTGAACTCAGGAAGTGTGATGTTTTCAGCTTCATTTGTCTTTCTGAAGATTACTTTGGTTATTTGTAGCCCTTTGTGGTTCTATACAAATTTAGGATTTTTTTATCTCTGAAAAATGCCATTGGAGTTTTGATAGAGATTGCATTGAATCTGTAGATTGCTTTGGATATTATTGACATTATAATGATACTAGTGGCCCAGTGCACAAATTTGTGCACAATGAAAAGAAATTAATTATAAGAAATATTTTAATATCA